>NC_087581.1:7377849-7697300 GCF_036250125.1 Pseudopipra pipra | reverse complement strand
TTTTATTGAAATATATTGAACTGCTTAAAAGTTTTGGGGAAGCGATGTAAACACTTGACAATCATGTACTTTAAGTATTTTTGTGAGTGTGCTGACTTCCAATAAATTATTCAGGATTGATTTCAGGATTGGTTTCCTGAAGTGTAAGAATTAACAGCTCTTTCTGCCTGGGAACAGCTTGACCAGTTTTCCCTATATCACAGAAAAAATTCTGCAAATACTTTCATAAGCAAAGACATAGAGGAGAACTAAAAGACCTTGTTAAAAATCTCAACTACGAAGAAATTATTCTGTGCATAAGTATTGCCACCTAGTGGCTCAAAAAAACTTCACAGTGATAAAAGTGAACACTGTATTAAAAATCAAGAAGGGTAAGTTTGAGGAAAAGTAAATAAAAGTTCATTCTGAAAGGGCCTTGTGAGGTGCTGAATGCATTGCACTTAATCATCACTTATTGCATTTTTGTCCTGCAATTGTGTGGACTAGGGTAGATATCAGACTTCATCCCCAAAGCTCAAGGAAAAAAAAAGTAAAAAAAAAAAGTTACCTTTTAATTTGAGAAGGGAAATTTTATTTGTCAACGCAACTGGAACCAACACCAAAGAAACAGGTAGCCAAACCCTCATTATTAGCAGTCCAGCTCAACTATATCCACTTAATTTTCAACATTCACTTTCACAATTGACTTAGTCCATCAGTGGCGGGGGGGTGGGAACTGAAATTTTGTTTTGACATCTCAGGAATGAAGTGCTTTGGCTACAGCATTTCAAAGTCTGGTTTTACAAGAACAGCTCAGTTTTCAAAGAAACTCATTTTAGTTTGGAGGAGAAGCAGCACCTGAAAATGAGAGCAACACTGTGTCTGGGAGAAGCATCCTCTCCACTCAACAGAAGAGTGAGCAAAGGTCACTCTGCTGCTCCCAGACCTGAGCTGGCTCAGTCATGGTGTCTCAGACCTTCCCAGCCCAGTTAATCCAACATCTGAACAACAGCTACAGTAAATCAGGAATCAGTTTACACAAACCTGAAAAACCGGACATTTCTCCCAGACCAGTTGGCTACTGGACAAATTTCAGCAAGTAACACACGTTTACATCACACATATTCTGACTTGGGTATATAAATTCTTGATAAATGTCACTAATTGGGATAGGGCATTACCAAAACTAGGGCCAGGCCTTTCCTTACTGTTTAGGAAAACCCTGTAAATAGCAAAGTGTCCAAGCAAAAGTTATTTTATGCAGTGGTAACAAGAGCAGTGGTAATAAGAGCAGATTCTCTGGGAGAACGGACTATAGCTGGGGTTGGAGTAGAGGGAGAATGATTCACTCAACTCCATCCTCTGCCATGCCGCTTTCCAAAGGCCAGACAGCTTCTGCTGTCCCTTTCCTACATGTGAGTGACACCTACAAAGCAGTTATTCCACCAGGGCCGTGGGATTGAGGTTTGAATATATATATGCATATTCAAAAAGGGGAGTAAAAATGCCATGTCTGCCCACAAGAGTCACACAACAGTTTTCAGAACCCTCCGATCACACAGAGTGATGCAGTGAGGTCAGATGATGCAGAGTGTCCTTCATAGCTTTCTAGAACAGGCAGTGGGACATGCCTTAGCCAAAAGACTGGGTTGGTTAGCCAAAGAGGAGGTAGAATGAGGGGCTGTGAGAAACTGAAGCAAATTGCTGAGACTAAAAAGAGAAACAGATAACTGGAAGAAACTGGGTGGCTCAGTGGTATTTGCCAGCTTGAGGCCTTTACCTTTAATGTCCATGAATAACAAAGAGCTGCTTCATTTTGTTTGAAAGGGAGTTGGAAAATGTTTTCAGATCTGAGTCAGAAAAATATCTGTTCCCCACTGAGTCACCACTGTTGCTGCCTACTACAGTTATGTGATTTCTTTTTCAAGACATCATTCTGAATGTACATTGATGATGTTTCTCTAACAGATCAGGTGCACGTGACAGCCTAAAAGACAGAGTGAAACTGGATTAAGAAAAACCCAACAACTGTGTAGGTTCCTCTGTGCATCAAACTTGATAACAAGCTCCCTCATGACCAAACACAAGGTAGTCATTACATTTGAGATTCTCTGTGGGCTGCTGCACCTCACTGCAGTTGTATCACAAAAATACTCACTTGCTCCCAAGAAATGATGGTGTGGCGTTCAGCTGGCTCCTTCTCCACAAATGTCACCTCAGCAACTCCTGGAGAAGTCTCTAAAAGGAAAAGAGGAGCATGTTTGCAGCTGGCACGAGTGACACCAACATTTTGAGACAGACAATTTTGCAAGTTAATTTGAGTGACAGCCAGGGAAAAGGCATTAATGACTACAAGCACTGTGCTGGTGACTGAGCAGTCACTTTTTTTTGTCTGTAACTGTACTCAGCATGTCTTGGCATGAAGATATCTAAAGATGCACAAAATGCTTCCTTTGAATCTTTTTTTATAGATATATATGCATATATAATGATATATCTGATGGGTCTAGTGAGTGGTATCCCTACCCATGGCAGGAGGGTTGGAACCAGATGACCTTTAAGGACCCTTCCAATCCAAACTATTCTGTGATTCTATGACATAAACACATTTTGTATTCAAGGTGTGATTTTTTTGCAAAGGATTAATGGAAAAAAAAAATCAATGATGGGTTCCCAGGCAAATTCTAAAAGAGAGGAATCTCTCTTTGCAAGCATTCCCTGTGGTTTCTGTTGGGTAGGATATCCTCAGCTTGGGACAATATGCTGTGCAGTGCTGCTGTGAACTGCTAACAACCATATTCCACAAAGACAGGCACATTCAAACGCTGGATCCAGTGGGTTTGGACAGACATAGAATCTGATCATGAAGGGAGCTGTGTGAACAAACATCAGCCGTCTGGAATCCCAGCTGGACACATGCAAAGCTGTTATGAGCAGTGAGCTTGTAACTTATAAAAATCATCTTAGTATTTTATGGGAAAGAACACTATAGAAATGCAAGATACTAATCTACACAGTGCTACCCCTGCAGGCATGTGATGGCAGAACAGTCTCTCTTGCACTTAGTGCTTTATAATGTTTTACTTCACCCACAGCCAGCTGAAACAATTCCCACTGAGTTAATTCACCTTGGATTAGGTCCAGAAAGACCACTAACTTGTTGTGGGAACTGCAAGCCCAGCACATGGGGCCATAGAATAAAAGTGAACACTATGCAGGGCTTTCAAGAACTGGCTCTGCTGTGAAAGTATTGGCTCCCAAAGCAGTCACACATATTACAATTGCTTTCTGATAAAACATACACAGTGCACTAGACAGGAAAGGCAAGCACTAGAGAGCTTTGGTGTGCTTTTTATCTTCAGTGCCAGGCTTCTAATTCCAGCAGTAGCCTTGCCCTTGTCTGTTCTGCTGGTGGACAAGTGGCACTCGGTTTCAGGAAGTCTACTCTCCAATGGGAAATATTGACTGGTAACATCATTAGATAATTTAGAGGACAACACATGGCACCACAAAACCAAGACTCAGGTAAAGACAGAAAAAAACCAGCAAAAGAGTAAAATCATAGTAGGTCACCTAGGTGATTTGTCTGGCCAAGGGGGAGCCCCCAACATACAGAAGACCCTGATGTTTCACTTCTGGTAGGTGGGTCCAAGGCTGTCTCTTGCTGAAATACAAGCTGCCCAGCTGTATTCTGCTCCTAAAGAATTGTGTGGAATCAATGACCTAACCAGTCCTTTCCATCTAAGCTATGTAAGCCTTATGACAAGTTAAAGAGATTATAATAACAGAGCAATTGTTATTTCTGTGATCAAAGAAAACATCAGGGATGTTTAATTCATCATGCACAACAGCTTGGCTGGGATGACAGAAGATTAAATATCATATCAGTCAAAGATGATGTCTAGGAAAGAGAGAAGTACCATTTCTAAAGAGGTCTGAACCAAATCCAACATCAAAAGAAAGAGAAATTCCATCTTAAAAGCTGGAATATTACATTAAAAATATCCTGTGGCTAATCTGAAGACCACATTCAACAGCTGTAAGTAGGTATGGACAGGAGCCCCTTTAAACATCAACAGCTGACTTTGCCATGAGTTGCTTTTTCTTCCAAATGGAAGAAGTGAAGAAGCCACCTAGATTAAAGATACATGATAAGGCTTAACTAGGTGACTCCACACTGCTTATTACTCTGAATCAAGATCACAGTAAACTCTATCCTATTTTTAGGACATTTCATTTGGAAGCTTCCAAAAACACTTTGCAGTGTAAATCAGAAAGAGTCCATGTAATGGAGTGACACAAAGCTGAAGCAGGAATTCATAGGATTTTTAGTCAAGAAATCACAAGATTAGCAGTCTTTACAGTACTGCTGATACTGCCTGTAAGTTAGATAAACTCTCAGCATCATTTTAAAATGTCTGAATAGTTATGTTCTTATCTAGTAAACACACTCAATAGTGAAGTACGGTCCCGCTCTAGAGAGTTCAGAATAGCTAACACCTCCTATTCTGATTTAGTTATGAAAAATCAACCTTTCTGGAACTTGCTCTTGCTCACAGAACTTCAGCAAAGTGAATCATATGGGCAGTGGGAAAGATGTCCCTCTTTTTTCCCTTATGTTACATCCTCCATAAGGCTTGTGAGAAATATTCCCTCTTGTAGGGACTTCCACAGAGACAAGAAGTTAAAAAAAAAAACCAAAACCCAAAACCAAACAACAAAGCAACACCCACCCCCACAACCTAATCTACAGAATTTGTTCAAAGGAGGGTTTCTGAAATGGTATCATAAACAATTGTTCATAAAGGTATTGGAAAATCAGGTGTCAAGCTCCCATACACTATATGTGCACCTTGCTTAAAAGGAGTATGCTGAGCTTCATTACATGATTACTTTTAGCTCCTGAAAAAAAATGTTTCACAAACTCAACAGAGTTAAAAGTCTATTACTGATTTTATGTTACAGTAGGCAGAAAGTATCTACCGGCTTCATGAGACCTTCCACAAGATTTAAAGTAAGATATTTCTATCTTACTAACTACTGAGAAAGGCATCTTTCTGAATGAGATGCTCTTTGCTATTTGAATAATGAACAAATTAATAAAGTTTCCCAATTAGCTCAGCAATTCAAACTAATTTGGTGGCACAGCTGACATGCTTTGGACTACTTCACTGGAAGAAAATGCAAAAAATTCCCAGAAGGAGTGGAGAGACAGAGAAAAGAAGCAGAGTAAAACATCACTGTGATGGACTGGGATGCACATTGCTGTATTGCACAGTGGAAGTTGTCAGAGAGACAGGCAGAAAAACAAAAAAACACAAACCAGGAAACACCCTTCATGCCAAAGGGATGTTACAGGACTTTCAAGAGCCAAACCTGCATTGCCATGTCTTGCTGGTGTAGATAACACACCTACCCAAAACAGTTTATATGGCAACATTACTTTTGGACACAGTTAACATCTCACAGATCTCATACATCTGAGGGTGGCAAAAATGAGGGCAGGGCCAGTAATTTTTTTAAAAAGAACTACTTCAAAGAAGCATTTGCCATGATGGATGATCACCAGCAGTTCCACTCACAGAGCAGAATGACAATGTTATGCTGACCTCACAACTGGAGAACAAACCAAACAAACAAACAAACCAACCAAACAAATTCCAACCCCCCCGCAAATTCAATAAAAAGCCTGTATGAGAATGCTGATCAGAGACTGAGGATGAAATACTGTCCTCACTGAAGCCCAGAGCAAGTATTAAGCCCTGATCTTTTAATCTCATCTGTCTGAGCAGCTATCTAAACCCATGTGCAACCAGAGATACACTGGGGTTATGAGATGAAACTCGCTGTCCTGCAATACAGTGGCTGGGTGAGGCAACTGCAGTGCTCACGTTTGGCTTTAAAATTCACAAGAAGAAGTCTCTGGACTGCAATTTGTAATCTTGATGCACACAGGGTTTGGGATAGAAATAGGACAGCCCTGTGCCCAAGTTTCGGAGGGATGACAGGTCTAATGCTGAAATCCTTTACACAAGCAAACATTTGCACATATCCTTGTGATTCCACTGCCATGAGTAAAGTTTTGTCTGAGAAGCCTTCCTCTGAATGCCTTGCAGTCCTGCTGAACTTCAGAGAATGCTGAGGGGATGCAAGAAGGCTTGAGACCTGAGCAAAACTCAGAGATGGGAAGCAGGGCATGTTGTGGAACAAGTCCCACGGTGTGGGAATGAGCTGTAGGGTGACTATTTATGGGGAGCTGATCCTGAGCAGATTCCTAGATCAGCCTTGTGCCAGAGCCCTGCTCCACACTGAACCCCCTCCATCGGGCACAGTCCCTGCTGACCCCACATGCAACAGAGCCAGGTTTACTACAACAAAGGGGTTTATGCACAATTTACGCATTAAGGTTGTGTGGCAACCTCAGAGCAACTTTCCAGTCTCTGAAGGGGTCCACAGGGAAGCCAGAGAGGGAGTCTGCCAGGAACTGTAGTGACAGGGCAAGGAGTAATGGGTACAAACTGAAAGAGGGAAATTTATGTTGGCTGTCAGGAAGAAATTCTTTACTGTGTGGGCGGTGAGACACTGGCAGAGGTTGCCCAGGAAGGCTGTGGATGCTTCAGCCCTGTTAGTGTTCAAGGCCAGGCTGGATAAGGCCTTGAACAGCCTGGTCTAGTGGGAGGAGTCCCTGCTCACAGCAGGGAGTTGGGACTGAATGATCTTCCAGGTCCCTTGCAATTCCTTAACATTCCATGACTCTACAATTTTGAATAGAACACCACCTTCTCCTTCTTTGATGCTTTTGAAACTCCTAAATCGAAAGATTCGGGATTCCTGCCGCTGACTCCAGAAACAAGGATCTCTGTGTATGTGTGTGCGTGCAGGAGCTGCTCAGCTGCGCGATTCACAAGACGGGCCGTGACAACTGGGTGGCCCCCCCCGCCCCCAGCTCACCCCCGGGCTGCCCCCGGCCCCGGAGGGGGCTGTATCTCACCGCCACTCACCCAATATCCTTGTGACGCCCAGGGTGAGCTTGTCCAGGTAGGGCTTGATGCCGGCGGGGGGTTTGTCCTCCATCCTCCGCGGGACCCTCCTACCTCCGCCCAGCCCGGCAGCGAACAAAGCCTTTTTATCCTTCCTGTCGCCCCGTAGCCGCGAGGTGCGCTGGGAGTGGTAGTTCCGCCGGGCTGCGCCGCTCTCGTCCTGTTGCGCCAGAAGGACTACGACTCCCAGCACACCCCGCGCCCCCGCAGGGGTAGCCAATGGGCGGCGAGCGGCGGGGGGGCGGTGGAGGCGCGCGGGGAGTGGCGGCTGTTTCAAGATGGCGGCGGCGGCCGCCGGTGAGGGTGGAGGTCCTTGCTGGAGCCGTGGCCGTGGCCGTATCCTTCCCTGCGGCTCGGGGCGAGGAGACGGCGGCGGGGAGGGCCCTCAGGGGTGTGCGGGGAGGCCTGTCGGGGGTTTTGGCGTGGAGCCGGCGCGGGGCTGTGGGACGAATGGGGTTCTGTGGCCGCGACACCAGAGGTGTGGGGGGCACCGAGTGTTGTGGGGGCTCGGCCTGGGGAGAGGGAGTGGGCGTGTGGCTGTGTTCGGGGGGTGCGCGGGATTGATAGGCAGAAGTGGCCTGCCAGAGGAGGGAGGGTTGTGTGACTGGGCTGTGGAGTCCTGGAGGAAGTAAATATATAGAAATGGGGAAACTGCGTTTAGCTCATGGAAACTTGTAAAAGAATCGATAGAGAGAATGGGGTGCTTTAGCCTGGAGAAGGGGAGGCTCAGGGGTGAACTTACCCCTGACAGGAGGGTAGACCCTGATCGGGGTCGGTAAAAAGTGAGGGGACCAGAGGACACAGCCTTAACCTGCACCAGGGGAGATTTAAGCCGGACATTAGGAGGAATTTCTTCACAGAAAAGGGTGATTAGACATTGGAATGGGCTGCCCTGGGAAGTGGTGGAGTCACCGTCCCTGGAGGTGTTTAAGGAAAGATTGGACGTGGCACTCAGGCTGTGGTCTGGTTGACACGGTGGGTGATTGTTCATGGGTTGGAGTTGCTGATCTCAGAGGTCTTTTCCAACCTAATGAATTCTGAGATTCTTTGAAACTGAGGCTGGACAGGCAGCAAGGAACAGATGTGTCTTTTGTGAGTAGCACCTAAGCTTGATTACAAGCATAAAATTTAGGGTGACCCTGTGTGGGACACAGAGGGCTCTGTCTGTGAGGGACAAGTGTGAAGCTGTGGTGGCTTCATCTGCAGAGGACTGGCAGGCTCCTGTTATGGGAGACTGTGTGGAGCTAGACTTGTAGATGGAGTGGGTGGTGGTTGTGGTGTTGGGGAGTCAGCCTGTAAAAGCCTGGCTAGAGAGAGAGGCGCTTGTGTGGTTCGTAGAATCAGGAGCTGATGTTTGGGCTCCTGGGGCTGAGGTAGAGGCTCAGCGACGTGAAGACATTGGGGTGGAGCTGACAGCCTGGCCTGGTGGAAATTTAGGACCTGACAGTTTAGCTCCAGGTATGAGGGATTTGAGGGATTGCTATTACTCATATTGAAAGTGGGATTTCAGCATCAGCTGGAAGACTGGAAAGAAGAGTCCGTGTGTGTGCTCTTGTATTTATGTTTGACTGCACACCCGCTAGACAGCACTGTTTAAGTGAAATGGGCCAACCATCCCAGGGACTGTTTGGGAAGCATATTGTTATGATTTCCCATCTGTGTAAAGTAAAATAGATTGCCTACAAATTTTTCTGTACCGTGATGGTGTGCAGGTTGGTGGTCACATATCAGATTTGTTGCCACACTGTCACTGCTGTGCTCATTTGATGCAGTTACACTGACAGTGTATTTTTATTAACTAACTACTGATGTGACAGGTTGTTTCCTGTGACCAAATACGGTTTCTTGAGCCCATCATCAGACTCATGTGTTGTGATATTCCAAGGAATGAATTTTTTCCTGAGAGTCATTTCCATTTTATGTTTTTTGGCGAGTAGGTAGTGTTGCCTCTGATCCTGGAAAAGTTTAAATACTTAGAAATGCACATTGTACAATTTAAAATAATAACAGTGGATGCTTTAAAAAAAAATAGGAGGGGGTGGGGTATTTGTTACGTTGGGTAGTGTTGGTTTAATAGGTTTGTAAAATTGAACTTCTGCCCATACCTGCTGAATAGATTCAGCATAGCAAGGCAGATGCACTGTTGCTTGTGTAGGTGAGCCCTGCAGCATCATAGTGTGTAGTTCCTCCAGTGCCTGTCTGTGCTGTTGCATTGAACTTTAGCTGTGGTGGTACAAGGTTTATAGCAGTATACTTGCCTTGTCAGTCTTGAGGGGCATGTGGCAGTGGATTAATGCTAAAAGGTTGATGCTGGTCCTGTTCCCAGTCTTGCACGCCGAGGCAAGGACGTTGGACCTGTTTACGAATTGGCTCCTGAGTCACTGCGATTTTTGGTCCAACTGATTGAGGTAACCTGCTCCAACTTGGGGTTATTCTAATGCACTGGGCTGCAAACCTTCACAGGAGAGTGATCCTGGTAGCTGGGGGTAGTAACAGCAATATCTTTGACTAATTTTTGCTTCCTGCTACGAGGCATCTATCCACAGCAGCTGCCAATACCAGCTCTAAAAGCGTGATGTTGTTGAGGCAAATCTTTTTATTTCCTATAGCCGAGTGTTTACACACAGATGAACCATATGTCAGTTGAGTAAGCAATTGCCTGTGCTGAAGTTGTTTCCTGTAGTAGTGTGAGCTGAAGACATGCTCCTCAATGCCCTGCAGTTTGCTGTCCTGGTGGACACAGCTGTTTGGGCTGGGCTTTGATCCAGGCTCGGACTTTTGATCTGCCTTAGTGCTTTTTGAAAAGAAGTCACACATAGTGCTTTTCTCTCAGAGTTTGTTCAGGTTCCTCACCTGGTTCGTGCTGTGAGCTCTCAGTGTGTTCTGGCAGCTAGGAGAGAGCAGGCTGCAGCTTACAGGTGAGAACAGAAGTGCTCTCAGTGTTTGTAGAGAGAGGTGGCTTTGACAGCAGTACTCAGCGAATGTATTTTCAAACTGGTATGAGACTGATGAGTGATAATTGTTTATGAGTGATAAAGGGCATCAACAAGATCATAAGGGAGCGTGTGATCAAGCCCTTCCAGTGTGTCCAGTACCAGTTCTGTGACGGACAGTGGGTGTTGATTGAAGTTGCTGTCCACAGGGGGAAGCTCCTACACCGTTTCTAGTTTTCTCCACTGTGTAATAATCTACTAAATTAAGCAACATCTCAGAATCAAATTTTAGTGAAGTCAAGAGTTAGTATATGTTGATTGAAATATTTTCATAACTTGACTTTATTGTATGAAGGCAACTGCAAAGCCTTTATCTGCATTTATCTGTAAACAGTACAGAAATTAGGTAATTGAGTTAATTGCCCAGCCACAGAAGGTTGAGGAAAGTAAAGGGGTATAGACAAAAGATAGTGGGGCAGAACTTTGTGCCCCCTGCTTTTGTTTTTCACTTTTGTATTGCCCTGGTTTCATCTGGGATACAGTTAATTTTCTATCTTGTACCTGGTACAGTGCTGTGTTTTGTATTTAGTACAAGAACAGTGCTGACTACGCACTGATGTTTGAGATGTTGCTCAGCAGTCCTTACCCTAAAACATGGACTTCAGTGTCCCGTGCTCTGGCAATGACCAGCTGCACGAGAAGCTGGGAGGGAGCATGGCCAGGAGAGCTGACCTGAACTGGCCAAAGGGATATTCCATACCATGGAGCATCATGCCCAGTACATAAACTGAGGGAGTTGGCTGGGAGGGGCTGATCACTGCTGGGGAACAGGCTGAGCATTGGTCAGTAGGTGGTGAGCAACTGTTCTGTGCATCCGTTGTTTCTTTTGGGTTTTATTCCTCTCTCCTTTACATTACAAATAGTATTATTTGTATTAATATCCTCTTCTGTTTTATTTTGTTTCAGTAAAACTTTTCTTATCTCCACCCACGAGCTTTACCTTTTATCTCTGCTTTTCCTCCCCTCTGAGAGGGGGCAGGAAGGGGGACAAGGACTGAGGGAGCAGCTGGAGTGGTACTGAGTTGCTGGCTGGGGTTAAGCCCCACCAAGTGTGTTAGTTACTTACATGGGAATAACAATCATTATGTTCAGCTAAATGGAACTCCTGCTTTAAAGAAGGCAGTATGGTTTACACCCTTCCCTGAATTATACTGAGTTGTATTTTTAGGGGCTTCTGGGAGGCGAGGGATTCAAGTTCAGTGACTGCTGATATAGCACAAATAATATGGTACCCTGTTCTTTCTGATTTCTAGGTGTTTTCTGCAGTCAAGTAATTTAATAGTTAAAGCTCTGGGATATTTGAAAGTTCTTAAAACTTCTTAAAGAAAATTAGTCCTCAGGCTTTATCTGTTTTTTTTTAATCTGTTACTGATCATGTGAAGATCTGATGAGAATGACCAACTTCCTTTGAAACCTTTTGCATTTATCCTCCTTTATATTTCTTAGAATATCCAATGTATAAAAATGTACAAAATGTATTTCATTGCAATATTAATATATACACTCTTCCAGAATTTGTCTCTCCTACGCGTAAAGAGGTTCCTTATACAACAATAACCTGTTTAAATTTAAATAAATATTATTACTTCATTATCTTAGTAATTACACTTGTGAGGCTGGCCGCTGGGATCTTTTGGAAGGTGACCTCTAAGATAATCTTTAAGGCTGAAAGTTAATGCACAGTGAAGAAGGAGTAATGACTTTTGTTCTAGAAATCCCTGTGATGGTGGTTCTTTTCTAATCGAGTTTTCCTTGCTTTTCTTGCACCCAGTGTTTGTTACCAGTTTGTTTTCTTTTCAAAAGTCTTTTAAAATTAAGAGCCCAAATACTTATTTTTACAGTTCTGTTTAAAGAGCCAAACTTGCTCTCTTTTTATTACCTTTAACAAAGCCACATGCAGTTTCTGATGAAGAAGAGCCAATGGTACCCGTTTCAGGTATGACCTTCTAATAGATGTAAACAAAGTTGTTTTTTTTTTCCCTGATAAAATTTGGAATGTCTTTTTGGGTATGTGGTTTGTGTATTTAAGTGTGTAAGGTAGAGAGTCATCACAGGTTGTAATGGGACATATAGGATTACAGCAGAGGATTTATGCTCTGCTGCTTAGATAAGCATACTGTATAAAATGAATAGTTTCAGGGGAGCTGTTTCTGTTGCAGGTACAGCATAGTTTTATCCAATTGATAAGCTAAGCTGAATTTTTAATGTGGTCTCCAAAGAATATTGAAGCGTTAGAGGTATTGAGGTCTTTTGTAAATTTTGAAGATATCACTTCAAATGAAGATTCATTATGTAAAGCAAAAGTAATTTTTTGTTTTTTTATTAGTTCTTTTGACCTTGATTTACTGAATGCAAGCTTGCATACATCGCTGGGGAAAAGATGAGTGTTCTTAGTTCCCCTTCAGAATTCTCTGATTGTTTTCAAACACAGCTCTTACAGTGACACCAGGTCTTGAAAACATATCTGGGCATGATTAACTCTGGTAAAATTGTGTATATGTCATCCAGCAGTTATAAATTTTGAGGAATCCTGCTCTCTAGTTTGGAGTAGCATGGTTACCCTCAAAAACTACTGGCCAAATAGCTCTGTTAAAAAACTGTGTGTGTTTTGTAACTAGCATAGTTCAAGCCAGGCGATGTCAGATGGTTACACTCTGTGCCCTGGAAAGAAGGCAGTGTTCCTAAATGATGTAAATCTACTCACTCTGGGAAATACTCTTCCACTTCTGTGAAAGAGAATTACAGGAACATTGTTTTCCTTTGTGTACAAGCATGGAGATGTTAAAGCTTATAATTTAGTTCTTTCACTGGGGTTTATGGTACACTTCTGAAATTCATTACCCAAATAAGTGTATTCTATCTGCTAGTATAAAATTAATGTTTTTTGTTCAAAACCTTTTTGCACTTCTGAACAGTCAAAACTAAAACCAGTACCAAGAAGGTCCGGGCTTTAATCTGGCCCTGGGCAGTTTTAGTGTTAGTATCAGTGTGGGCACTTTATAATTGCAGCATCAGGATTTTCAGTGCTTTCATATTCTCACTGTTGATAGTGGTGAACTAATTCTAATTATGGCAGAAAGTTTTTTACAGATGATCTGTGGAGTGTGCACTGAAGTGTTGCCTTACTCATATTCCTGGTCCTGAAAGGAACAATTAGCCTGGGCAGTCAGTAGGTTGGCTGTACAACAGAGAAGTGGTATTTTATCGTATGAGTGGTACTTTTAGCAGCAGTACTACTTGGTTCCTTTTTGTCTTTGAGTGTCAGAAGAGAAGCTCAATTTTATGCTTTTGCATCTTAAACAAACAGGGTTTTTTTGCACTGAACCTCCATCAGAAGATGTACCTTTCAGAATTTACTTTGTTGCTCTTTGTGGCTGTGTGCACTTCAGTGCCATGCACCTCTTTTTCTGCTGATACATTAATCATAATGAATTTTGTGCAGAGTGAGAGGCTGAGGGGAACTGCAAACATATACCCAACACGCTCATTCTTTTCAGAAAGAGCTGCTAAGGCAAAGATGCCTTTGTGGAACTCCTGTTTTACAAGGCAAGAGAAGGATCTCTTTTCACTTTGTAATCTGTGTGTTCTGCTTGTCTTTCATTTACAGGAGTGTCTACAAAAGGAAATTTTAAAACAGGCTGTTTGCCAAAGTATCAGACAAGTCAAACTGAACTCAAGGTACCTGTAGCTGTTGCTTCTGTTTCCATGGATCCGGATAGAAGTGTGGGAGATCTGACAGGGCAGCAGGTCAGTAAAGGCAAATTTTTGTTGCTCTTAAGACTTAGTAGAAAAACGTCAGATTTTGTATTTAGATTGAAAACTCTTACACAGCGTTAGAATATTTTTATTTTTACAATCTCTTATACTTTTTACCCACTTATATGGTGGCTTGCTGACAGAATTTTTCACCTAAAGAAAACAAAGGCTGAATGTGCTAATTTATGTAATTTGTGTGTAACTGGAGCTATGTAAAAGAGATTATATATATTTCTATCTGTGTATTTGTACAGAGACAGTGAATGTAGTCTTGGATAGCACCTAACCTGTATTTTACTGAGCAAACATGCCGGAAGTTGTGTTCAATCTACTCAGTTTCATTGCTGTAGTCATATCATTTAGAAACAAGACCTATAAAACTCTTTTTATAGACCTTTTCACTGTGGCTGCTCATGTTAGTAGGGTAAAATCACTTTCTGTTTTTGATGTAGAAGTTCAAAATGCATGTGAGTAGCCAAAGTAGCTTTGTCCATTGACACTGTGTTTGGTTCTGCTTCAAATTGTGTGGTCTCCTCCTGTGAGAATAGGTGACACTTTTCCTACAGTTGCATTAGAAATTTCAAAGCAGTGGGGTTTTTTTGGAAGGTTATTCTGTGTTGTGGTAGATACTGTGATATTCAGAAATCTGTTGAGAGATGCCATTTTTCTAGCATGGTTTGTATAGTGCAATGACTGTTTAAGTTATTTGAGTACTGTTAAGTCTCCTTCCTAGTATTCATCTGTAAATCACTAGGGTTTGGCATCCTTCCACTTACAGGCAGGATCTGAAACCTTGGACTGCTCTGCATCATTGTTGTATTATCATGCAGTTAGATCTTGTTCTCCATCTGGGCTAAGATGTCCTTCCCAGTCTTCTGTGCACTGGGTGGATGCTGTGCCTCACATATATGTTCAAAACTCTGATGTGAAGACAGATCACTCAGTTCTCGTTGCTTTGACAGTGTCATTGCTTTTTGAATCCTTCAGCATGACACTGGTATTCATTTTTAGGGCCTTCCTGGACTTATCCCTTTCCATTTCTCTGTTTATCAGTACTTGCTTTTAGGAGGCTGGCATGTACCTCTGCTTTGCAAATGATGCTGTTAAGTGACATGCAGATAAATTCCACAAATAGCCCCCATTATGCAGAGTCTTTATGTAGAAGCATCTCTTCATAAGTATCTACAAGCCTGCTGCCTCATAGATGCCTTCAATGTGTCACATTAAAATCTGTTTTGTTGAATGGTGTGTTGATTGCATTACTTGTTGTTTAGAGAGTTTTTACTCCTTTTTTTTTTTTTTGAAAGCCGTTGCGGTATAAATGGATTTTTGTGTGGTTTTTTTATGTAATGCCTGATACATGAAATCTTAATTGTGACTCGTGCTTTTATGATATTGACAATTAAATGCGTTCAAAACTTTGTTTCTTC
This sequence comes from Pseudopipra pipra, assembly GCF_036250125.1. Taxonomy (NCBI): domain Eukaryota; kingdom Metazoa; phylum Chordata; class Aves; order Passeriformes; family Pipridae; genus Pseudopipra; species Pseudopipra pipra. The sequence continues at coordinate 7,682,102 of NC_087581.1, read as the reverse complement.
TCTGTCTTTTTTAACCTTCTGTTTTTCTCTTACCTTGCCAAATCCTCATGGAAACTTTGTACTCTGAAGATAAGCTCTGAATTACTTGAAACAAATAGAACAAATGTGTCTCACTTGTTATGGAAGAAAAACTCCTTTTGTGTGGAGTTTTCATCACCAGCACAACTCATTTTCTGCCAGATGTTGTGTGCATGCCTAGGGAGAGCTGATGGCTTTACTTTAACAAAGAATCATAAAATGGTTTAAGTTGGAGGGGACCCTAAAGATCATCTAGTGCAACCCCTTCTGCCATGGACAGGGACACCTTCCACTAGTCCAGGCTGCTCAGAGCCCTATCCAACCTGGCCTGGACATAATCCTGAGCAATGTGGAGAAGGCTGGAGTAGATGAGCTACCGTGGTCCCTTCCAACCTTAACCATCCTGTGATTCCGTGTGATTTTGTCAGGCAGATTGTCACCTTCCAAGGTATGGAGAGTATCTTACAAATACCAAGTTACAAAACTGCCTTCTGTCCTGAACTGTGAAGAAAGGACAGAAATCTGGGAAGAGGAGACAATACAGTCTTGGCCTCTACCTCCTTTTTCATCTTGTTTTGATGGTTGAGCTGTTGCTGTGCATGATGCCACAGCTTCTCTCTGACATGTGTTATGGTACAAGTCTGCCTCTGAGAATTTGTATTGTGCTACCTCAGCGTACCTGTGCACAAATGTTAGTCAGACAGTATGTACATTGGTTTGGGTAATAGTTTGAGGTACCTTCTGTTAAAACCTCCTTCACTAATGTGATCAAGCTCCTGTCTCTCTTTTTGAGTGAAAATTGTCCTGTAACTTTTTGTTTTTCTTAAAGAAGTTCCATCGTCTGTCTGCTGAAAAAAAAAAAAAGTCAGACATTTTTAGCATGGAAAGTGAAATTCCTTCAAAGGTACTGTAGTCGAATTCAGTTAAGTTAAAGACATTGTCTCTTCATTTGTATGACTGTAAGCAGCATATGTTTAGGAAGGAAACTGAAATTAAATGTCCCCTTGAAAGGTGCTAAAATTTGCCTTGTGAGACTCTTTCCCCCTACCTGGGGAAAATACACTGAAGTCAAAAGAAGAGTGTACTGAAGGGTCAGGTGGGTAACCATGAGTCCTCTTTTAGTAGTGGACATCGTTCTTTAATTGTTTTAAGCTACTGTTTAAGAAGCAATTAGCTGAGAGTGAAAGGGGTCACTTCCTCTGGGGCGTGTGTAGATCAGCTGCTGTTCCTGCTAATGAGAGGGGAGAAGCCCAGTGTTAGCTGTGCAGGCTTTTTGTGCCCTATTGTGTTAACTTGGCCAAACTGCGGGGCATTCGGCTGCATTCTTTTATCTCAAGTTAAGCTGGGGAGGTTTGTAATATTTGTAGGTTTGTAAAAGTCTGAACTGAAATAAATCAGATTGAGTGGAGATACTGAAACTTGTCAAACCCTTGGGCAGAATAGCATAGCCCTTATTGCCGCGTTTATCTTGGGATTCGCATCTCGTGCCTTCCACGAGCACTGCAGAACCGCGTCCCCCCATCACAGAAATTTTTGATAAATAAAACCAATTTAGAACCTTTTCCTGCTCGGAAGCATCCCGAGGTAGGGAAGGTGTTGCCCTCAGCGGTGCGCGGGCAGCAGTGCAGGCCCTCTGGTGGGCACTGGTAGCAAGAGCAGCGGTTCTCTGTGTGTTGAAGGGGTGCATTAAAGTCCTGAAGTGCTGGGGTCTGTTACAGGCCTGTTCTGACGGGTATTTACTGCGGTGGTAGCAAATAAGCCATTAAGACCGAACAGTAGCGATGTGTGAAAGGGTCTGGACTTTCCTGTGTATTAGAAAAAAGAAATAAGGACTTACTGTCTGCTAACAATACTTTGCTGTTTCGTATGCTTCGCTCTTAAACTCTGAGGCAGGATATTTTTTTCTTACTTTCTACTCTCTGTGATAATAAAGTTTGGACTTGGATTTGGATATCACTGCACTGTATTTCCAAGTCATGAGAACCTACTTCCCTTTATCTGCTGTGAATCAATGAATAGTGCACGTCTTAAAACTTTACCCAGCATGTTTAGTATAGAAGCTAGCAGCTTGTGTTTGAATTAAAAGACTCTTAAAGTAATTCTCCACAAGTTGGTAATTTGTTTTGCTGAAATGTACTTACGTTTTTAAAAAATACGAATTTTATTTCCAGTTGGAATTGATCTGCTTTCAGCTTGTAATTATTAGGTCTTGAAATGCTTTTAATATCTTATGAAATATTTGTTTTCTTTTAGACGGTACTTTCTAAAATGTTACTTTAAATTTTCAGGTCACTAATGAAGGAGGAATGAAGAGTGCTTCTTTAAAGGATTTGTGTCCTGAGGACAAGAGACGCATTGCAAACTTAATTAAAGAACTTGCCAGGTAAGAAGAAGCATCACCTGAAAATGCATTATGTTTAAGAGGAGTCATTCCTCTAATTAACATCAAGCAATGTAAAACTGCATTATGATACTGAATATTTGCATAAGGTAATTTTTCTTGCTGCAAGAGATATGAACAATGAAGCAGGCTGATTGGTTTTTCCTTGCTTTGTGACCCCTAAATGTATATTTAAAACAAAAGCCAAAGTTTAGTGACCAGCAGTAGTTCATCCATATAAACCTAATCACAAGTCTAGGATTTTGTTTGTTGCATGTATCACGTGCTTTAAATAAAAACGTGCTGCTTTTGGAAATGACAAACTTTGTTGCTGTGAAACTTTGTAGTGCTTGATATTTGGCAGGGGGTAAGCTTTTATATGGGATGCCACCTTAAAGGTGGATTGCTGGTCTTAATGGCTGAAACATGTTGATCAATATTTTCCTGTGTAACTTTTACTTATCTAGCCAAACTTTTGCTTTGATTAATTTCTTCAGGTGCTACATATTCTTTGAAAGGAGAGGCTCAAGTAGTGCAAATTTCTCAGCTTTAGAAAAAGCCTTTTTCAGTTTTGTTCTAGTGCTGGTTACATTCACAAAGGTAAAAGATGGGTTGAATTTGAGTGAGGACGTTTTAGTCCTGCTCTATGTCCCTAACAACTCAGAATATCTGGAAATCCACTTCTTACATGGTGGCTGTAAGAATGAGGAGGACCACGTGGGCCTTTGACAGTCTTTGGCAGGACATCAGGGGTGGAAGTATCGTGAGATGCTCTCAGGTCCTTTGGGCTAAAAGTTAGTGTCCACATGTAGAATTTTTAAAGGCAAATTTTTTTTTTTAACAGAACGCAGGTTCTCTGATATTAATGAAATACTTTTTGCCATAGATTTCACATGCCTGTGCAGTAATTGGCAAGCATTACCGTCCCTTTTCTTTTTATATAGGAAAATTTGGACAGAGAAATTAAGTTACTTGCTCAAGGTCATGCAATAACTCTCTGGTGCAGCTAGGAATATTTTCTCTCCGATTATTCTCATCCAGTGGACCATTTTACCTGCTAATAATTTGTACTAATATAGGATTTCTTGCCATACAGTATTTCAGTAATTTCTGAAGTTCTTCATGCTTGCAACTCTATTTTATCATATCTTGTGTTAGAAAATGTATAGTTAAGACTGTCATAAAGAGTAGATTGCTGAGAAGCCTGGTTCCAAATTGTCAGATGTTGGAGCTATTTGGACACTGTTGCCACTGTTGATATATAGAGTTATATTCTAATATTAAAAAAAGCCTTTTATTACATTGTTCTTCATAATACAGTGCTCTCTAGTGAATAGTAGTACACTAATTCATTTGAGCATGGGATTCTTCTTAAATCTCAGATGCTGTGATTTTTCCCTTAGGACAGCTTGATATTTCTGCCTGACATTTCTTTGAAGAAAAATAGAAGGTGCAGCAACATTAATTTTGAAAAGTAAAATTAGTGGAACACTATTATTTTATACTTAGTTCTCTTTTATTTTTAAACCTAATCATATTTTTATTGGATGTAATTAAAAGTCCTTTGCAGAGTAATAGGGAAGTTGAACTTTAATTCAGCTCACCTCGTCACTTTTTTAAAACTCTCCATAATTTTCATCCTTAGTTGTACCATGATGGAGTGCTCTTACATGCATTAGAACATTCTCTGCTATTTCAGAGAAGAAAAAGGACCAGCAGAAAGCCAAAAGTTTTCCAGGAAGACTGACCTGCAGTAAATACTTGGAATAATAAAGGTCTCACTTGACCAGGGCTATACCTCACTGTTCCTTATTTTGCTACAATTTATGAAAAAGATGGTAGTTGAGACTAATTCGTGCAGGTTTGACGCAGGAAGGTGGACAGAAATAGATTGGTCAGTAAGTGGCTGCATGAAGGCTGCTGTAAAGTGGTAAAATTCTGTCTGTGTGGAAACCAGTTGCAAAATACGATGAGCTCTTGGGGCTCGAATTTCAACCAGGTCTTGCTTGAGCAGTTCAGGCTAGTGGCCTTTTCCTGACTTCTGTGACTGCTCAAGGAGAGCTCATGTACTTTTCTTTCTCTTCCGAATTTTTACTTTTCTTCCTCCAACTCTTACTCCCATTGCACTTTTGAACACTGGGGGGGTCGTGTGCCACTGCATTCACTGAAGTGTCACACTTTGTGTTGGTATGAGTAAATTCTAATGCCAGATGCATTAATATATCCTTTTCTTTGAAAAAAAAAGTCAGTTACTTGGCTCTGCTGCTGGGGATTCCAGTGTCTGACATCACGTTAGCTGTTAGGGACTTTATGAAATTGGATTTTGAGACGGGGTCAAAGGAAACGACTCAGCTGTATCCTTTCTAATCCTCCTTTCTAGGCTAAATAATCATAGTTTTTGGTCTGTGCTGCCACCTGTAAATCTAACAATTACCTCGCCTTTCTTTGAATGTATGCAGTCTGTCTTCCCTTTTAAGGTGAAATGAGAGAGACAAACTGCTTCTAAAGTTTAAAATACTCAAATGTTGCAAATTTGAACTTTTTTATTTATTGTGTCAGCAGATTCTTTTCAAACTCTGTTTATAGAGGAGCTTCTGAGTAGAATGAGTCATGCCCATGAATGCCAAAATGCCTTGTGAGTAAATTCTTGAGTGTGATCAGCCTTTATTTTCAAAAGCAATCAGCATGGCACCTTCGTGTTTTCAGTAAGGTGCTGCTGTCATGGTGGTGAAGGTGGCACAGTAAGAACAAATTTTTATCTCTGCCTATAAGCCAAGTCCTTTTAAAAAGGAGGAAGGAAGACTTTCTCTGAGCTTTTATTACAGCAGGCTACTCCTGAAGCAGTCATCAGCTTATGTAATGAAATGAGCAGTGACATGGTGAAGACACTGGAAGTTCCTTACACTCGTTCTCTGTGCCAGTGTCAGGACACAGCAGCCTCTCTGAGAAGGAGCAGTGCAGGGTCTGCTGGGATGTGACCAGTTGACTGCTGAACATTAAGGATTTGCTAAACACCACACTGAGAATGATTATGAAGTGTTCTAGAGTGAAATACTTCAAGTGTTATGCAGATTTTGAGAGCTCTCTCTGTCCGGGCCTTTGGCTGAATGGAGAGGATCTCAAATTTCTTTGCAGAGAGAGTGAATGTGTGTGTGCTTGCAAGCATTCCCTCCTAGCTGATACAGGCCACACCTATAGCCATACTTCTGTGACTTTGGGGCTCCTAGTATGACAGGTGTATCACAAATGGTTCTTCCCTGCCTGCACAGCTCACCTACCTGTACAGCTCACATATGCAATTTACTTTAGAGTGAGCAGAGGCCTTGACTAAGTGACAGAGAATGGCTCGTGAACGTTTAATTTTTGTTTTAGTGGTGAAAATTGGTAACTAGCTACTTTGTATTCTTTCTTTCTTCAGATAAGATAAACATGGAGAAAGCTGGCTCCCTGTTGTCTTTGCAAATAAATCTTCTAAAGCAATTTAGGTAGAAAGGAATCGTAACACCCTTACTCACCCGTGGGAGGGAGTGATTGCCCTTTCCAAATGAGATACAAGACAGTTCTTGCTATCCTGTTAGTGTCTTTCTGGCTGAGATCACTGGCATACCCAGAATGACTTGCAACTGGCAGCTACCAAACAGCCTTCAGACATGCATTTGACCCTTACTGAGAAGATGCTTCCTCCTTCCCAAGACCTTGGATTCCTAAACCCTTTGTAGGATGCTAGCAGTCTGGGATGCCAGACTTTTCTACTGCCATTGCTTTTATCTGGACTTTTTATCCTGATAAGATGAAATCGACCAATTAAAATTGAAATTTTCCAACAAAAGGTGAAAATGGGAATCAAAACAGAAGGTTAATTTGGTTACAGAACTGGAAACCATTACAAAGGAGGACAGTAAAACTATTGTAGCATATATCTGCTGTTTAAGTGTTTTTGTTCCAGAATCTTTGAAGGACAACTTGCCTGTGGAAACCCATATTACAAATCTGCAGTGTTTGGCCTCTTGGGTTGCCTTCTCTCCTGGGTTACACTACTTCATATTTAACCAAATTGTTACCTGGCTTTAACTTCAAGATCTTTTCTTTTTTCTCTCTTTTTTTTTTTTTGTATGCTACTTTAGGAGCAATATTGTGCTTCAGTTCTCTTAATTGGTCAGGCAGTGAGACTGCAAATGAGATATCCCTAAGCTTGTCTGGCAAATGGCTTTGTGCTGATAGGAAAAGCATGCCCAGGATTATTGTATCACCAATCACACTTACCTTTTGTGCTTAAAAAGTCATTTGTAGCTATAAATTCATGCTGTGAGATCTAGTTTTGTATTTTGCAAGATGCATATCATAAAATTTATCCATTGTGCAGCAATTTCAATTAGGTTTTGGGACCGTATTTTTTTTTGTTAATTTTTTTTTTTAATTTGTATAAACTGCCCATGATACTGAAGTAAAATGTATCAGATTTGTGAACATTGTTCTTGGACAAAAAATACTGCCATTTTCTCTTCCTAGAGTGCTTATATTAAAAGTCACTTTATTGCTCAGTTGTGCCAGAGGCAGAATCAACTCTGGCATGGAAAGTTCTGTTTTTGCCTTTCTAGAGTATGTCTTTCAGTCGGGATAGCTGGTTTCATTCCATGATATCCATGTGTGCTGGACTTTGCATGATGCCCTTATCTTGGTCCTTACTTGATTTTTGACTCCTGTGATGGACTTGCCTGTTTCAGATGCCACTTTTTGCTTGAAATTTAAAAACTTGTAGTTTTCAAAAATGGTCACCAAAATGTTTTCATCTTTGCTAGCTAGTTGGCAGATGAATACCAGGTTACTGTTTCCTAAAATTTAAGTGTTCCCAAAGAGCATAGGACTGATCAGTGAAGTTTCCAGTGTTTGTATCTCTTCTTTTTGTTTTTGTTTGTTTGTCTTCTGTCTTAATTTGCTGAGCCACAGTTCTTAATGCATTTGATATTTCTCTTCTCTTTTTTTTTTTTTGAACATTTTTAAAACTCTTCATTTTTAAAGATTGTAAGTGCCTTCAGACAGGAAGAGTTCTTTTGAGTTCTGTCCCTAGTGTAGTGTTGATGTGAGTATTATCACGGCTCTTTCTTGTGCGTGTCAGTTTTTCATTAAACAAATAAAACTTGAAGTGCTGTTGACTTGTACAGTGCTTCAGAAATTCCACCTGGAGAGCATCAATCCTGCTTACTCAGTGGAATGAGTCAGTGTCACCAGTAAACTTGTTGATCAATTCCTTCTTTAGATCAGACAGAAACACTGGTATCAGCAGTGGACTTGGTAGCACACCACAGTAATTGGAACTGGTGAACTAGGAATTAATTTTAACCCTCAGGCTGATGTCCTAGGAGAGTTTTTTGTCAATATATCTGTGTTATGAGTTTTTCTTTTTCTACAGAGGCTCCTGTAAAATGAAATTAAAATATCGATTTAAGTGCATCTAGAATTATGTAAGCTTTGAATTTTACTATGAATTTATTATATTGAATTCATATAAACTGTCAAATTTAAAACAAATCTTGAAACAAGATGGTGCATTTCCTATGACACAAGGTGGGGTCAATGTGAATTGTGTGCAACAAAATGCTTCAGACACTAAATGGGAGGATCAGTTCTGCTGATTTGTCATCTTTGTCATCAGTCCTCTATTTGATCCTGGAAACAAAAACAATGGAGCTGAACACCTGCATGTTGCCCAGTGGAGCAGCTGTGCCCTTTGTAGTTGTGGTGCCTTCATTCTTTCACTGCTCTTTTCTGACCCAAGGAGATGAATAGTGGGTGAAAATCCTTTTGAGGAGCCTTGTAATGTTTTTGTATGGCATCAGTGGAGTCCTTCCTCCTTCTGCTAGAAATCATCTGTTCTTTACTGCCAGAAGGCAAAGAAATAAGTATATAAAAAAATCTCACTGAGCTATTTATATGAAGTGACATAAATCCAGCATAATCTGATGACATTCTTGTATTCCTTTTCTATAACTTCCTTTTGCCACCTCCTGTGAGTGACTGTCTTCTGTATCTTGCCTGCCCTTTATGGGCTGTCTTCTGCTTTGTGATACATAAACACATACTGCCACATTTCTCCTAAGATCACTTACTGTTCTCAGTCATTTAGTGCATAAGATATGTGGCACAATATATTCATGAGTCTGGGAGTGTGACAACTTGCTGTGATCTGTGTTAAATACAAACACAGCACGTGAATGTGATGCACACCGATACAAGCAGCAAATCACAGAATCCAGAGATGAGTAAAACCTGCTAGGTTTAGTCTGATTTCTCTAGTGCCCTGTTCTTTCTCACCTTATTTTCTTATGTTTGAGTTTAGTGTTATTGGGTGCTAGCATAGCCCAGTGTTTCAGTTGTCCCGAACCTTTTTCTCATGTAGCATCACTCCTGCAGTTAGTAAGCAGGCTTCCTTCCTTACAGAGTGTCCTGGAGATGATACTTGTCCTCTCTTTCCTTTCCAATTCCCTGCCGTTCTCCTTTACTTCTTGTCTTTCATCCACATGGTCATAGCTGTCTTCATTGTGTTTGTCTAAATTATTTTCTTTTTTTTTATTTTTGCATCTTTCACTGATAATGTGAAGGAAGGTCATATATTCTGTAGTCACCTGATGGCTCTAGAACTCGTGGTTAGTTGCTAAAGCCTGGGTCTGCAGCCTGTGGCATGTGTGCTGTAGCTGTTACTGCATCAGGGGGCAGAGAAGTATGTGTGGTAGATATTTTTCAAAAGTTTGCCTGCTTAGCTAAGGAGCGTGTAGGTGTTGGTATTTATCCAGAGTTAATAAAGCTGGTTCCCTTTGCTGTTTTTTTAATGCTGTGTGCACAACCCTCACAAGCGTGTGAGTGGAGGGCCAGGGGCTTAGGAATGGGTTGAACTCATCACACCTTCCCAGGCCAGGGCCAGCGTTGTAAATGAGACCATGGGCATATGAATAGTGGAATGTTTTTACACTTAATCCATGTACTTTTCTCCTGTAATTTAGAAACTTTCCAATTAATAGTTTGATTCAAGCTTTATAACCAACCCAATTTAAAGAATTTGATTGTATGTTATCTGTTGTTTGTCTCCATCTAGGTTTGTAGAGGAAAAGTGTGAGTTTCAGTACTGTTATTTCCAACTTCATGCAGTCCTCTCAAGCTGATATGGGAAGGGCTGTGGGTTAATCTTAGAGTTGAGGAATACTAGAGTTCACCCCAGGGGAGTGACCCAGTTGTGGTATTTATGGCTTTTCTTCTGGAAGATCAAAACAAACCTGTGTCCTCTCAAGGGAAACACCATGATGTCAAATGGATGTGTCAGTCCTTCGTTGTAGCTCTCTGTCAAGAATGGCAGTGAGTCTGATGGGACGAGTGAAAGGCTTAGTCCAGGCATAGATATATATAAATATATATATATATGTATGTATATTTCATATCTTTTTTTATCCTCTTTCCTCTTTCTATATGATTGTTCCACTTAAAGGAAGTTAAAGTTGAAGTTTTTTAAAAGTTATACTGCTTTGGTCTCCTGTCACCTGTGCTGTGGCAGCTGTTTCATCATCATAAAAGACTGAACTTTAAGAGCCTTCAGCAACAGAAATTGCCTAAGTGCAGAGCAATAATATTTATTAGTCTAAGCTCATTACTTAATACTTTTGTGGAGCTTTTATAGAACCATGATTTCTAAGCCATGTTTTTTAGCATAGTTACAGGATGATCTGTGCATAATGATCTTCTTGCCTACGTGATACCAGAATAATTGTTTTTACAGCCTGCTCTTGAGGTGCAGAATAAATGATCATTGTAAACCTTTCTCACATTGTCATCTTTTAATCTTGATCCAGTTATTTACACTGAGCAGCAAGATACAGGGTGCCATGCCCCAGACAGAAAGGAAAATTTACTCCTACAGCTTGATATTTTAAAATCCCCTGAACAGGACAAACTGTTTTGTTTGGAGAAAGCTAACAAGAAAAATGATTCTTTCCTGGACTTATGTTTGACCAGTAAATGTGAAAGAAGGATTACTTTATAGATTAAGAAATAGAAAAGTTTTCCAATTTCCTTCCTGTCTTGTCAGTTAAGCTCTCCCATTTGAGTTTTCTGTTTTCATGCCCTGGGCTTGCAAGGATCCCAGTGAGTCTTCATTATGGCTGCAGGGAATCAGGCTGCAAAAGCTAATTGTGGGTTCAGGTCTGTCCTTTGTTCTTCCGTGCTGCCCATTAATGTGCATGTACTCTACTGTGATTGGTGTCTTTGAAGAAATGATGTATTGCATAAAGTCATATGCATCCTCCCTTGTAATATAATAAAATAAACATTGTGAGGAACAAACCTGTTTAAGGGCGGAGAGGGTGTTATCCATTTACCTGCAAAGTGGTGAGGAAATGGAAGGCAGACACTATGGTTATGGGCGTATATTTTATTTTTCTCAAATTCTTTTCAGGGTAAGTGAAGAAAAAGAGGTGACAGAAGAACGGCTGAAAGCTGAACAGGAATCATTTGAGAAGAAGATCAGACAGCTAGAGGAACAGAATGAACTTATCATCAAGGAAAGGGAAGATATCCTTTAAAAATATGTGCAATGGCTCACTGAAATAAAAAGTGAACTACAGAGAAATAATTGTTCTAATTTATGGCATAGAATAAATCTGCATGTGCTGCCATTCAAAAGCAATCAGAGAGATGACTTGTCAGCATGTGACACTGGTTCATTTGAGCTTAAAACTGCAATCCAGCTGTTCCTATGATGTTGTTTTGCTATGAAATAGATATTTGTCAACTAAAAATGACAATAAGGAATTTATGCATTAAAATATGATTATAGATTATTTTTTTTTACTTAATTCTGTTAGGTGGCTTTAATTTAGGTCTAAAACTTGTATGGTATTCCATTTCTCTCAGTGTCCAGAGAAAGACAATCTACACTGAAGGCATATAAACTACATATATGTACTAGGGGGTTTAGCCAATTTTGACTTGTTTTGATGTAGGGTTGGTTTGTTTGTTTATAAACAGCTGATTCTTTTTTCTTGCAGACTGTCACTTGCATTTTTTTAAGCTCCATATGCTTAGTCCCAATCTTGGAATATCACGTGCAAAGTCAGTATCATTGCAGGAACTGCAGTTTTCCTTTGGTGTGATGTTACAGACCTTTACAAAATTCTCTTCTTCATTTCTCTTCCAAATCTCTGCTGTCAATGCTTTGTTGTTTAATTTCTCAGAGATCTGATGGTTGACTATAGTGGGGTGTGGAAGAGACGGTGCTGCAGCTACAACAACAGCAAATAGTGTGTGGTTCATCAGGAGCTGTATTTCCAGTATGCAAGATAATAATGCCTGCTGGTTTTAGGAAGCATGATGCAGCCTGTATACAGTACTGTTTTCAGTCCTGAGTTATGCCTTGTTCAAGATAAAAATGACAGAAGTTGAGGAGAAGGGCTGCTTGAGATGATGGGGGGCCTGGAGGAGCTATTTCCTGAGCAGAAGCTGAAGTGTGTCTGTATGTGCTTTTGAATAGTGACTGGCCATGTAGAATTAGGTTGGAATGGTGGTGGGGTGAATAGGGGAGAGACAATGCTGAGGCAAAAATGGGCTATTCAAGGTATGAGCCAGTGTTGAAGCAGAAATAAACGGACATAAACAATCCACAAACTTAAACATGACCTTGGAGGAAGGTTCTGGAAAGTTCAAGCAATCCTAGTTCACTCTTTATCCCTGGGAGGCTTAACAAAAAAAGCAGTTTCTTTTTGATGGAACTTGCTTGGCTTACAAAAGGCACTCAGTGATGTGTGGTCTCTGCCAGCAGGGGATTGCCCTTGGCGACCCAGAAGATCCCTTGTGTCACAGTGGCACTTAAATTGTTAGAAAGAGTTTTGCCTGTTTGTACTAAATAATATACACATCAACAAACTTAGCTGGCCAAGAACAGTTACTGGAAAATATTAAATCTGATGTATTCAAGAGCCATTAGCTGTGGCTACAACTCTACTACATTAATTTCACTAAATCAGTGTTTTGTTGTGTATTACATCTTGTGTATCCAGTCAGCTCATGAGTGTGGGTGGGATGCATATTCCTGATTAATTTTTTTAAAATTTATCCACATAAAGCTTTCACTAATTTATGTAAGGTTTATTTGGCTACCGGGAAGTAGACATTTTTGCTTGTGGTGTTTTTTTTTTTTTTTTTTTGTTTTTTTTTTTTTTTTTTTTTTTTTTTTTTTTTGTTTTTGTTTTTGTTTTTGTTTTGTAGGCTTTCTTTCTTTCTTTCTTTTTTTTTTTGCCCTTTGCTAGAAATAGATTGCGCAGGCATGAATATTTTTCCAGAAGTCTGGTAGACATGGCAGGAGGTTAATGCATGCAATTTTACACTTCATAAAACTTTGTAAAACCTGGAAATATAAAACAAGGTTATAATTTAAAACAATATAATTTTAACTGCTGCAATACTTGCCTATCATACATGAATGATTCAAGATTTTCAACGTAACTCTGATCAGTTAATTTTTTAAAGCTTGTTGCAGGGACAAGAAATAGTAGAAATGACTTGCTGAGTTTGAATACAGATTATGGCCATTTCAAGTACAGCAACTTGAAATTCTTCAAGTTTTTCTGGATTGTGGAGTTCACTTGCAAATAAGATGTCAGGGATATAAAACCATAAGAAAACGTCTGCAAGCTAATCCAGTATTTAAAAATTATCCTGTGGTAATAAATTTGTTCTTCTGATATAATTGCAGATATCCAGTGAAGTGTAATTCCAACTTGGTAAAGGTTTAATTCATTTAGCATGGGCAGTCTGTTTTTTTTTTTTCTGGCAACATGTATTTTGTTGATTCTCTCTTTTTTTTTTTTTTTTTTCTTATTGAGTTTCTTGCAGATATTGTTTGGTGCTTGAAACTCCTACTTTGAAGCAAATCTGTCTTTATTTTGCTGTCGTTGATTATTTTTTTCCCCCAAGAAGCTGTGAGGACCCCTCTGTTAGAACTCATTGCTGATGAACTATTACAGAAGCTTTGGGAGTGGGGAAATGGGTGGTATGCAGTGAACTCACCGCAAAACTTTGAGTAACTTAGCAGTATTTGAAATCCAGTATCTGTCTGCAGCCTAAGCTCACATTTGCTTTGGAATTGGTCAGTGTCATCTGGGTAGGGAACAGCAGCTAAAATTTCATGCAAATTTAAAAGTCAGTTCTATCCTTCCATTGCAGTTGACACTTTAAAAAATTGAGTAGTTATTACCAGGGCATTCCACTAGTGGGGGACAACCCTGATGAGCACGCTGTGAACCACGAATAGGCCAGCCTGCTCTTAGCATTGCCAAGTACTTACTATCACAGAATTAAGGAAAATTAGGGATTTCAAGTAGTTGCCCGGTCTACAACTTTTTCCTAAAGCAGTATTGTTAGACCTGTCATATTATAATTTGGACAAAAGTAGGTATTTTGGCTTGGTTTTTCTCAAGGCATTTAACACTTGAAACTGTCTTGTTTCAAAAGAAGCTTGATCTAAAGTGTTTCAAACAATTCCAAAACCAAAACAGGATCAAAACTTTATTTTGCTTGTAATAAACTCTTGTAAGCCTTTTTTTCTGGAAAGTTCTAGTGCTGTTGTTCTTAGGAGATGTGATGCCTAGTGGTGTTAATGTGCATGTGCTGTGATGACATCTCTTGCTCTTATTAAAATTTTCCCAGTTAAGCTGAACTGGAAGATCCAGTAACAGGTGCCCCTGTTCTTTTGATGCCCTCCACAATGAAAGCATCTTACAGCTGTGAAGACGAGGAAGTGGTGGGAAAAAATCGTTTTCTGAAAGCGAAGATTAAGTAAGAGGTAGAGGGAAAAATGTGAGAGTGTGTATTGGGAAAGTGAGATCTAGAACCTGGCTGTAAAGAAAGACTTGGAAAAGGAGGTTAGGCTGGAAATGGCTGATGTGAAAGCAGTAAAAGCCTGTGAGTGATGAGTTCAGAAGTGTTTGGGATAAGCAGTCAGGGTTAAGGAAGAACCAGGATGGTGGCAGTTGGCCTAGGATCAAGCAGATGATTGTGAGACAGCTGGTGGAGGCAGGGATGTGTCTGTTCTGTGTATTCCAGCACTCTCCAAACTTTGAAGCAGAATTTGAGGCGAAGCTCATGTGAGAAAGGTGTTACCTCCCTCTGTGTCTTCCTCAACATCCGCTCTTGGTATTTGTCTTCTGGATACACACTGGGTGACTAAACTGCTTCTAGTGGCCATCTAAATTCTGGCATTGATTTTGGAGTGTGTGACTTGCAACTTCCTTTTTCTTATTTGTTTCATTTACATTTTCACAATAAGGGATGAGGAGTGTGCAGCACACTTAGACAACTTGTGCTGCCTGTTTTTCCAGCTCTGCTAGGAGCTGTTAATAGAAAAGCTGCTGGCTTTCCTTCCCCCCCCAACATATTTTCATGCACCTATTATTAATTTAGGTCCTAAATATGATTTAATTTAACAATCAGGAAAATATCTTTTGTAAGATGCCCCAGTACTGTCATGATAGATGTCTTAGGAAAAAAAGTATAATAATGAGATTATTAAAAAACAAATACTACTGTTATTTCAGAGCCCAAAGAAATAAGGTTGTGGTCTTTAGCTTTTCTTATTATCACCATTGGGGATTTTTTTCATGTAAATTTGATGATGTTGCATAAATGAAGAAGAAGAAACAATCTTAACATGTCTGTAAAGATTTATTCACTGGGCAGAGGAAACTTTAAAAAAAATTTGAAAAATTGGTTATTGAATTCTAAGCTCTGCTTAAATTATCATTATGTAGACAAAGGATAGGCAAGTAAAGAGAAGAAGAGATTCTGTTTATTACTAACTTCTTTTTGTAAATCTAAATTTATCAGTCCTACTAAACTGCTGTTTTTGCGCATATTTAGAACGTACCTGGGTTAGTTAAGCTTTTTGTTGGAATTATTTCTGACTGAACACAGACTTACAGAATGGTTTGGGCTGGAAGGGCCTTTAAAGACCATCTAGATCCAATGCCCCTGGCCAGGGACACCTCCCAGTAGACCAGGTTGCTGAAGACCAAGCCAAGTTCATATGACAAATCCCATGTGATTTACGTGGTTAGTCTTAAAATTGATCACAGACTCTGTTTACACATGTCCTTAATATTATAGAACTACTTAATTAGTTGATTTTGCATGCAGTTAATGTGAATATTAATTTAACTAAAACAGTTCATTTGCTGATATTGTTAGTGAGACATAGAATATTAATTTGCCGGAAGAATAATGAGCTTTATAAGCATTATCTAGAGACTTTAATAAAATGCTTTTAGTTTTGCCATAGTACTGTTCATTACATTAGTCTTGCACACATAAATTAGGGTACTTACATATTTTCTCCTTTTCCTATCTTACTGTGTTAATGGAGAATTAGTAGTATTTTTCAGAAGAAAAATAGTTGCTGGCTTTACTTAATACAAAGAACAAAGTGATAGAAAAACAGGTATCAGAGTACAGAATTCACTTGCTTGTTCTGTCATACCTTTCCTCTGTAATGCTTAATTTGCTTTTCTGAAAACGCGGAGAGAAACACGCGGTTCTGCTTCCTTTCCTTTTTTTAATCTGACCCATCAGGTTGTCATCACAAGTGAAGAAACAAAAAGAGTCTTGCACAAGGAGGCTTTGGCAATGTATTTGGTGCAATGTGTGGCCCCTGCTTGGCAGATACCTGCGTGTGTGTCCCTCCCCATGGCAGCTGTTTGCAAGAGGACAGTTAGTCTGAACTCAAAATGACAACACAGTGTCAGGGGGAACTGGGGTATGGAAATTAACAGTATAGTTAAGCATGCATATATATGAAAGTGGGTCCCTGCCTTGTTGCTCACCCTCCCCACCCCTAACAGAAAATAAAGGACAAGAAAATTTCTATATGAAGACAAATTTTCTGTTTGCAGGAAACTTGTACATAGTGCTTTTGAAAGTCAGGCTATTTATTTAAGACTCAGTAACAGTTTGAGAGTTCGACTTTGGCTAAGTCTGTTCCTGATGGTATAGTTTCTGACAAGTTAGGAACTGAGGGTTTGAAATGACCGTCATTATTTTTCTTTTATTTCTTAACTTGGCTCCCTTGGCTTATCAGTTTAATGTTTTTTCCTTTCTATTTTTCATATGTGAATGCATACTATATATCTTCTTGTGCATCATAATTTGTTTGAAGGTGTGTGAGGAGAATGAAAAAGTTAGTATTTTGTCCCTTTCTTTCATTTTATCCAACTGCTTCACTCTTTGAAGGTGTTTTCCTTACTGTTATTTCAGGTATCTTACTAGTAAATGTTTCTAAGCAACCCTTGAGGTCTATTGAAAAAACCCTGCACTTATTAAAAAGTCTCTAAATATTTATATACTATTCTGTAACTGCAGTATTGGCTAAATAATGTATGTATTTACGAACTTAAATGTAGAAAAATCCGTCAAGGACTATTGGGTAAATAAGATATTTTGAATTTTTCATTAACTTTTAAACTAAAACAAGGTGAAACGTTGTAATGTTGAGTGTTCAAGTGGATCAATGGCTGCAGATGCATTTGAAACTGAGCTTTCTATGTTTAATCCTAGCTAGTGCCTTAGAGCACAAGCTGGCTACATTGTCCATGTTGTGAAAATACCCAGAATCAACAGGCAGCATCTAAA
Organism: Pseudopipra pipra; assembly: GCF_036250125.1. Lineage (NCBI taxonomy): Eukaryota > Metazoa > Chordata > Aves > Passeriformes > Pipridae > Pseudopipra > Pseudopipra pipra. Next base: position 7,665,043 of record NC_087581.1, on the reverse strand, counting down.
CAGTCAGCAACAGCCTCTGTAGAATGTGAGCTAGACAGGCTTTTTGCCCTAAACCTTTGCACTTAAGTGGTGTGGGATTGTCTGTGAGATGGTACTGTCAATACAGAAATACAGCTGTGGGGTGAGGGAAGCAGACTTGGTCTGTGTTTTGTACCAGGTGTGGAATGGTTCAGTGTGTGGCTGACACAGAAGACTTTCCCACCTGGTAGCTCTGGGACAGAATTTTGGAGGCCCCCCGTGGTGAGCATTGAGGGTTAGTGGCATTCTTGCATCTCCTCAGTTTCATGACATTTTTGTACTGTGGTGATCTGTTCCTGGTACTAAAGACTTGGTGTTTCTGAGCTGTCTGACTGAATAAGAGCTAGAGTTCTGCTCTGCCAGGTTGTTGATAACCACTGGTCTCTAAATGCTTCACAGACAGCCTGTCTCCTAGCTCTGGGTTTCTTAAGCACAGACATGATATTATCTGTGTTAACTATCTGGTGTGGGTCTCAGAACTGGATATTTTGATGGGCTACCCCTGTCTAAACCGAACAGGAGAGACCTGTCATTAGAAATGCTCCTTCAGCCTCATGTATCAACATCAGGTACCATAAGAAAAAAACACTGAAGTAATTCAGATCAAAAAAAATATTTCTCTATAGAAGTCAGGCTGGGCAGTTTAAGTGTCTCAGGTGAAAGACAGATCTTCCTTTTTTTTTTTTTTTTCCCAGACACTGACCAGGCTACTTAACCTGACTGAATTTGACCCCTGGTTTTGTGGCTGCTGCTGAAACATTTGGCTTTAGGCATATGAGCTTTCAAAGTGATGTTTGAGTTAAGTTTTCCTTTATGACATTTAGCTCATTTGGAAACAAAGACTGAGATCTTTTAAAAGGAGGCACAAATGTGAAAATGAGATCATTAATTGTTGAAGCTGGTACTGTAACAAATTGACTAGAAATGTGGATTCAGAGAAATTGATGTACTTTATCCTTCCAAACTAAATGAATTCTCCATCTGCTTCAGCTTCTCAACTATAATGAGGACGTTGGACTGACTCTGCTATTGGTTTCTCTGTCTTCCTGAACTATTTTGGAAAGTTTAAACATTTCTTGCATGATTAAATACACTTTCAATAAATCAATCTCATAGTAATTGTTGTTCAGGAGAGTTCATTATTCAGTTCAGTCTTTTAAATTACTGTTCTTCTTTAAAGGATTCTTCTTACGTAATGGCTTCTGCTAAATCCATTTGCCATGCTCTGGCTTGTAATTACTTTAGATTTGAAGAATAAAATGAATGGCTTTATTATTAATCAGTAGCAAATTTGTCTTACTGTTTTTAGAGTGGCCTTCGCTCATGAAATAGTTTTAATGGTCTGGATAGCAAAACACTTCATACCTCTCTTTCAACAGAGATTTAGTGAAAGCAATCAGATAGTTTTGTGGGTTTTTTTTCCTTCCACCACTCCCCCATCAAGCATTTTGTCACAATGACTGTCATCACATGTTTGCTGTTGTAAGCTGCTGGCCCTCTGAAAGCCTAGTTTTGCTACCTGGTTTTAGATTGGAAATTTTTCAGGCTGGGGTAGCCTTTATTTTTGCCTTATGCTGTGGAGAGTACATTGCACTTAAACACAGCATTAATTTAACATTGATTTAACATTGGCTATTACAGTGGACATTGGCCTGTGTGAACTTTGTTACTGTTCAAACATGATGAAAACTTAAGCTATTTCTTACCTCCTTTCTATTGTTGTGGGATTTCTTAGTTCTTATTGGCAGTGCCTTTGTAGTCAGAGTTGCAAGTCTTTGCTGTACCTCTCCAAAGCAAAATTCCATCTTGTTTGACAGCAGCTGAGGCTGGGCAGATAACTGTCCTGTGTGAATCTTCTCAATTTGGCATCAGTTCTTTTTCCACAGTCTCTTGTAAAGTTGTTCAAACCCATCCTTAATTTTAAACTGCCAGTCAGTGCAAAGTAATATAAATACATTTTCAGCCTTGCTAAACTTCTTAGGATCTAGTGGATGTTACATTAATATCTCAATTTCAGAGATTACTTAGAAAGTGAAAGTGGGTTAGTTGTAGAGTTATAGGCATTCAGTAAATCTCAGCTTTTAATTTCTTTAGTAATTCATTGCTATAACAGCACTCTTGGTTTTGTTTCCTCTGTCAATTGTGATGTTTAACCAGGGCTAAGAATTTTGAGTAATGCTGAGGAATTGGAGAAAACATCCAAAGAGAAATGAATAGCATCCTTGAAGTCCTAATTCCATGGCTCTCTAGGAGGTTATTAAAAGTATAAGTGTAAAACTGGGTGGAATTTATCCAAATACAGGAACTTCATTGAAGACTTCAATATATACCTTCTGTCTTTAGTTGCATTGGCATCACACTCCTTGCTCTAGTTTCAGGGGTTGTGGTTTTTTCGTTCCACATTTACATTTTTCACTTCATATCCTCGTATGTATATGTTTATTTAAGTACCTTTTTTAATTGTGGAAGTGGTAAGCTTTTCCTGATGGCAGCGTGGTCACTTCCATTGCGTAAGTGTCAAGAGATTTACATAAAGGTCAGCCCCTTCTTGGGACAAAAAATACCCCAGGGTTTATAGCACAGGGAGTACAGTTGTAGTAATAAGGATTATGTTGCTGATAAGTTCCCCTCAAGGCCCCATGATGGTAATACCCCTATATTTTGTCTTTAAAGAAAACTGCTGAGAGGCAATAATTTTTTTTGTATGTGTCCCATTTTCATTAATGCATGGTAATTGATGGAGTTGCAGTGACTTGTAACAGTAATGAGTTCTAAACATAAGAATGCACTCCTTTCTAATAAGTGAGCACTGCTGGGGTTTAAAAGCGTACTAAATCAGTTGCTTTAGTATGAATTTATTAGTTTTTTTCAGCATTAGCTTTAATAGTAGTTATTTACATAAGCGTACATCCCATTAACCGCCATCAGGGCTGGAAAACATGCTGAACTGTTCATATTTTCATATAATTATTGAACATAATGGTTTCATTTGCATTTCTAAACAGTGATGTTTCTGTCAGGCTTGGAAATAGTGTCTTTACGCAGTCCCTATTTCACATCCACTTATTTGACATCGTTAAATTTTATGCTAATGTGCTTCCCTAGAATGTCATCAGTAGGACAGATGCTTGCACTTTAATATACAAATCAGTGATGCTTTTCCCTCCCCCCTCCCCTGAACTGCAAAAGAAATAAAAAAGCATATCTGCACTTTTTAGATATAGTTTGTTTCATTCTACAGAATCTGTGAGAACTGAAACTTCGGTTTCAGCCCTACCAGTCACTTCCAAATGCTGTAGTAACAGAGGCCTTTGTTATGAGCAGTGGGGGAGGAAAAGTCTTCTAAAGTTCAAGGCAATGATGTGTTAAAATAAAGATTGTAGCTTTGAGCTTGCCTCCTGTGTAAGACCTGGAGCTTCATAGAGCAAGTTGCCTATTCAGGCAGTGGCTTGGCTTTGCTGGCGGCAGAGCATCGCTGTGGAGAAGGTTCAGTGAGGGAGCAGTTTCAGCTGCTGCACTTTGTGCTTGTCAGAAGAAATGCACGTGGGATTCTACATTGTCAGGTTTTTAGTTTTGCATTTAAGATTTTTTTTTTTAATTTTGCAGAGGTGCACGAGACCACACTTAACTAAGTGGTGATGGTGGTTGTTGTATGAACGGTGTTGTCCTGTTTCTTTCTAGAAATGTCAGAGCTTTGATACTTGTACTGAAGTTAACACTGAAAGTTAACGCAAAAACCTAAGCAACATTGCCAGTAATTGTACTTCTGAAAATTGAAGTGGTGGAATAAAAGTAAACAAGTATAATCAGCACCACCACCAAAACCACACTGCTTTTCTTCCATTTGAAAATGAGACTAGTGTGTTGCATCTTGTTCCGTATGAACTTCATCTTGGGACAACTTGCTTACCATTGCAAGTTGGGTGCTCAGGGTGGAGCAGGTGAGTTGCAACCTGCAGTATGCAGTTGGGGTCACAGGAAGAAGTAACTATAGAGATGGATACATAGTGTGTTGCTTACCAGCCAGACATGACGCATGTGAATGAGTGTGGAAAGCCAGAGAATGTGCAGCTCAGTTCTTTGCTTTTCCTAACTTACCATATGTGTCATTGGGCAACTCTGCTGTCTTCTCTCCTAGTTGCCTATTTAAAAATTTGTCATACTGCTTGCTGGCCTTTATGTGACGTGAAAGGTTGAATGTGTGCATGTTGCTCAGTTATGGCATTTCATGGACATGCTCTGAAAATCTTAAATAAAACCAAAAATGTTACGGTCAAGCAGGAGACTGAGAGAAGTATGTCACACAGATTTGTCATTTTCATTGTTTTAAACATAAAAATAGATGTTAAAAAGCATCTCTCTTGGTTGTGTCATAGAAGAAGGTTTGAAGGAGGCACCCAAATGGAAAAGGGTACTTGGACTGAAATGAAAAGGCATATTTTATGCATGAAGGGGCAAGTGAGCAAACTGGAGATATACTCTGATGGGTTCTGGGCTTGTGGTGTCTTTAATTATAGATGATTAACAATTTGCTGGTTGCTTTGCAGACAAGTATAGAGACAAAAATCCCTGCTGGGAGATGCTTGCAGTCTAAGACCTCATTCTGGTGGTGAGTGTAGAGCTGTATTTTAAGCAATGAGAAGCAGCAATATTAAAACCAAACCAAAAAATTTGCTTTCATTATCTAGAAGAGAACTATTGAATTTTTGAAGGATTCAGTTCTGAGCTTGCAGTAGTGCATGTAACCACTTTATAGCAAACAATCTGGAGCAAGGTGCCTTTTGGTACACCTTTTACTCAGGATTAAAATAGGACACACTGATGTGGAGTAGCAGTTGGTGAGATGTGCTAATTTCATCTGTGAAGTACTGGGAAATTTAAAGAGAGTGCCTCTGGCATGCAGAGCAGACTGTTGTACTGCAGAGATTCTGAGCTGACCTCTCATCAATGTCTCATTTAAATCCTGAAAAGAAGACTCTAGGTAATTGGCAAGTATCCTCATTTTAATATGTGGCCATAAAAAGGTAACGTATGATGATTTTCAACATCAGAGGATTAACATTTTACCTTTAAATAAAATATGATTAACTGGTACAGAATTAAAAGTAATAGAACTGAAATATTCAAACTATGACTCTGTGGCGTCAGATTATGTGTCAAATGTGACAGTTTAAGTACTGAAGAGATTTAAAAAATGAGTCAGCTGAAGGATGTATACCCCAAGCATTGAGAATAAAATGGAATAAAACAATTGTAGCTATCAAAACTTTCTTAAACTATCCTGGCTGAAGGAACCAGGAAACCAAAATATAGTGTTGTTTACAGTGACTGAGTCTTGCCCAGGTGCCAGTGCAGGTGCAGTGAGGAGGTAGTTGGCATGGTGTGATGGCATTCTAAACTATGATTTTAAGCCACCATGTATTGATTATGCTTAAATTTAATTGCCAGGCCAAGACTGTTGCTTCTGGATCCATCAGCCTGCAGAAAGGTTCAAATATGATTGATCTAGCAATGCATCTTTTCTTTCAACAGTTTGCAGTCAGCCAGGCGTTTTCTTGTCCCTGTACAATTTCATTTCTGTTAGATTGGCACATGTTTTGATACATGAAGCCACATATTTGCCGTCTGAATTACTTAGTGTTACTGTTTGGAAATGTGAAAATGCCCTTGTGAAGGTTTGTCATTTGACTTCCGCATATTTTAAGCCCTTGTTAGGGCTTTTTTTCTCCACCTAGTAGTTCTGTAAACTCAGCTTGGAATTTGACAGTAAAGTGGCACATTGCTGTCTTCTGAAGTCCTGTAAATGAATTTTTAGAGTTCAGTATGGGCATTTAGTAATATTCTTGTAGATGTTGTTTTCAGCACATTTGCACACATTAAGCTGTGACACCTTGAAGTTTTGTAGGAAGTGCCAAGAGGAGGAGTGGAATATGACTCACGTTCCACAATGCAAAAATAAAAGAAATGGTAAATAAAATGTGCTGTGGTCATAAAAATTGGCAGGTCTAATTTTGTTTACATCCAGAGAGTGGAATACTCAAGTAAGTGTGTTGATTTCGTGCAGTTTTTTCAGAGAGTAGAATTTTAGTAATTATATAAAAATGCAAGCAAAACATTTAACAGCCTTCATAATACATGAACTCTTCCAGTGTGGATTTCTTCATATTTCATTGTCTTCAGAGAGAACTTTTTGGTTCCTATAAATATTTTTAGGCACATTGATGAAAGATCCTTAGATGCTTTTAAAGATGTTACTCATTGTCTCATAATGGTACAGAATAGGACTCAAGTGAGCACAGCTCTTAACATCCAGCTGTCACTTCAGGTAACTGGACAAGTCCTGTGAGGCCTTACTGCTCTGTTTCAGTGCAGATAACCATATTTAACTTGTCATTGCTCTCTGCTTTAACCTGCCAATTAATCTCCTGCATAAATTTATCCTATGAAAAGACGGAAATTAAAAATAAGAAATATGTTTCTAATTATCTGTGGAAAGAAGTTATGGGAGCAAGTAACTTACCTTCAGAACAGAATTTCACTGTGGAAAGGACTGCATGGCATTGTCTCTGCTAGTGTGGGCCTAGATTTGGTTACCCTGAAAGGCTCTTGATTTCCTCGGAAAGCCATCTGGGCATACTGCCTTAGGTACATCTGCTGTGATGCCTGGGGATCTGTGCACGCACAACCTGTGAATCCTAGTTGATTTTAATGAACTGTTTATATTGAACTTCTCTCATGTTGGCAAATTTCATGTTGTATATTACACGCCTCTTTCTGGAAACAGCCACAAGACAGTCGAAAGAATTCAACAACAATATAATTGCATTGTTCTGACTGAATAGTGAAGGCATCAGAGATTCTTCTGACTCATCTTCGGGGGACAGATGGCTATCAGGAACGTTCTGGCTCTTTCAAACAATTCTCTTAAATATTTCTGTTCCTAAAGCTGTAAATATCTGCCTTGGTTCATTTGTTACTTCTCTCCACTGTGCCGTTTTTTAAGGATGAGTGTTTAAAAAGATCTTCCAATGTTTTTTTGACATCTTTTAATTTCCAAGCTAGACACAGTCACAACTAGCTTAAACATGCTTGTTCTTGTGCCAGTGTTTTGCTTAATTAGATCTTCCTTCTATTTAATGTTTATGGAGAAGGAATTAGAGCAATAGACGTGCCCAGTCTCAAAGGGAAAAGAGAGGACAAGGTGAGAGAAGTTTCTTTCACTTGGATGCCTGTTGTATGAATGATGGGAACTGCTTGACTTTTGGATTATAAAAGGTGAGAAATCTTGGTGAAATGGAACAAGGTTGAGAAGGATTGTATGACTGAAAGGTCGGGGAGCTTAGCAAAGTCAGAACAGCAATGTGTACTAATTGGGGTTTGTTTGCTTTTCCTTCCATGTGAAAGTTGCCTTGATGAAGTTCATCTTTGCAAAGCTATGTAGCAAAATTTCTGGTGAGCGTTACGGAAAGTCCCCAAAGGTCAAACTTTTAAGTGCACATATATGGTACAATTAAAGGTTGGTCCTCTTAAGTAACTGCAATGACTGAGCCAACAAATGATGGTGAGACTTTAAATAGGCCTGTTGACTTCCACCGTGCCAAAGGTGTCTTGTCCTCCTTGTTAGGAATTCTGTTCAGTCTTGCTTTGCCAGAGAGTTTGTGGGACAACACTGTAATTGTTCTTTTGTTAGTTGTTCAAGGACATTGAGTTGTTGTGAATGGTTTAAATTGTCAGAGAAAAAGGCATCATGTAGCTGGATCTGCGCATTAGCTGTGTAGCTGTTGGTGTCTCAAAACTGTGAATGGTGCTGCCCACAGTCAGGATTTACTCCCCAGCATTGTGATTTTTGCCTTTTAAATACCAGCAATAAAGCAGTCAGAGGTTTGGGGTCTTCATCTGCAACAGATTTGTATTTTATATGGTTTTCATGTGCATTTTCACTGTGTGTGAGGAAATACACGTGGCGGAAATAATTCTGAAAAAAAATTACAGAACAGTTGACTATTAATTAAAAGTTATTCAGTCTTGTCCTTGGGTGTTTATTTGGGCTTTGTCTTTGTCTGCATCTGTCCCTCTTGGGGATGATTTGCAGCACTTTGCCGTTGGCATGTCTGTTGCTCTTTGTAGACACTAGAATAGATTCTTACCTCATATTTCATAGAAAACATATGAAAGTTCTGCAGTTAATATCTACTGAAGGAGCCATTATTTTCTGCTGCTCCTTGAGATTAAATAAAGTGTGGGTAACTTGCATTGCAGGAGCTTTGCGCTGCGGTTCATAGTTTTGACATAAAATTACTTTGGGCTTGCTGAATCAGTGGTATTTTGTCTCCAGTATATCTTCTGCCCCAAGAGCAACCCAGAATGTGTTTGTGGACTGTAATAAAGACTGGTTTGTGCTCTTCTCATTTTATAATACTGCGTTGCTTTAGGTGTTGTTCTACTTTCTTTTTCTCAATGTCAAGAGTTTTATTTTAACAGGACTTGTGAAGTCTGGAGACTTATGGAAGATTACTAAATCTGCCAGAAGTTTATAAGGCTCTTGAAGAGTATATGAGATTATACATAAACTCTTCTTCACTCTCTGAATCTGGTTGTTAGATGATGTGAAACTTCATTTCCTAGGAAAGAGGTTTTCTGCTCAGGAAAAAATATTCTTCCAATTTTCCTGGAAGATAATTAGTCTCTCTTCGAAGTGTGTTGCCCAGTGGGGATCTATTCTTCAATGCTGTGTGTTTTGAAAGTGTTGGCTTGTGTATTTGCTGTAGGTTGATTCAGTAAGGCAGTTGTGTAAATCCCTACATCTTGTCACTTTGTATCATATTTTGCATATGTTTTAATTTAACATTATTTATTAAAGCCTGCTTGTCTTTGGAATGAACAATGTTTTTGGTCAGGAAATGTAGGGATGTAGGAGGGGGTCAGGAAGCTTCAAGAGAATTTTTAAAGTCACATAATGGCTTTTCCTATCACCTTTGTTAGTGAAGGCTACAGCACAAGGCTTTGCAGAGTTTCTTCAGGCAGCTGCATGGAGGACAAGCATTACTCTCCTGTATGGACTGCAATTGTGCTGTTACATCATGTGAAGAGAAAAAGAGATGATCTCTTGGAGTTCCTACTGCAGACATTCTGACAACATCATGCTTCTGGATACGAATCTTTGGGACTTTCTCATATTCTTCCTAAAGAGTAAAGATAAGCCCATGACCCAGGGTATTGTTCATCCAGTCTAAGCTGTGCTGAACTCCTTGGAGAGGCGTGCTGAAGGCTAGTTTGCTCAATCCTCCCTCTCAGCCTTGGCACTGTTTGCTTGCCCACCTTGATTTGAGTGACATCTGTGATCCACTGCTGCGGATGGGTCTGCAGTCAGTGTGTTTAGGTAATGTCTCCTGTGCCTGTACTGCAGACATGTCCAGAAATTAGTGCAGTAGCCAGTCACAACACAAATTGTCAGTGCAGTATGTGGAATCATTCTCTACCCAGGAGACTCACCTGTAAATTAATGTGAATACACACAGTGTTTCTTTTTTTCCTGCTCATCTCCCATTTTTTGTCAATCATGTAGTATTGAGTACGCAAAGAATGGAGAGACTCTGAGTTAGTACTAGTTTGTTTATTAGTATGAGATATATTTTCCCTAGAATTTGTTAAAGTCTGTACTTTGTTTCTGGAATTTGGATACTCTCATCTCAATTTTATCTCAAGCAGAGTGAGTCTTCTAGACTTGTCTAGATTTATGGGTAGTGGACAGTAGTTCTTCCATGATTGCAAACTTTCATGTCAGAACAATCATCAAAACACTTTTTTTTTTTTTTTTAAACATAACAGTTTCATGTTTGGAAAGCCAGTTTGAGAATCAGGTGTAATATCAAGCCTAGTGCCAAGATTAAGTCTATGATAACAGGAGAATAATTCACTGTAACATTTTCATACATAAAGCTGCACTGAATGCACATTAATAAAACAGATACGTGGAGGGATGGTGTCACACTGCAAGATGTTTGTCAGGTTGTTTTCACTGGCCTGACAGAGCTCCAGTATGAAAGGTACAGAGTGTGGACAGACTCTGTAATGAACTTGCATACCAAATCATCTGCCAGAACTCTGGTCAGCTGGGAACAGACTTGCTGACAGACATGAGACTCCTGGTATAGCCATGTGGTGCTTTATCTTTTATTTAAAACTCAGTTGGCTCTTTGTTCTGTAAGTTTAATAGAAATGTAGTCTCTATTGCCACAATGTCAATTTTGCTGTAGTTTATCGTGCAGAATGTTGAATGCTATATGCCTTGCTCTGTGAAAAGGATGCATTAGGAGTCTTGGAAAATGCAGCAATGCTCAAAACAGATTTTGATTGAGATTCATTTACAGAAGGAGTCTCCCACAGTTTTTATGGTCTCGAACAAACAATGGTTTGGTGAAATAAACTGTTATATGTGAAAATTACAACAGAATTTATAGTGGCTAGAGACCCTCGGTGCAGTGCTAGGAAATGGTTGTTAATTGATCCTAACATTTTGTTATGATGGATCTTGTGTAGAAAAGAAAACAACTTCTAGCATCTTACATATTTTATTATTTCTTTTTCAGTTATTTCTTACATTAGGGATAGAAATCTGTTCTGTCAGCCTCTTGGCTTACATAGTATTTGTTCCTAAACAGGCATTGAAAAGTAAGTGAATTAAAGACAAGCTGTAATTTTTTTCATTTAGAGTTGATCAAAATTTTAAATTTCTATTTTGCAGGGATTGTTAATACTTTGAAAAGCAATTTTGTTTCACTAAAATGTCTTTCAAATGAATTCAAAGATGCCATGTTTTGATTTTATGTTGTTTCATGACATGGTGAGAGAAGCATGTTGTGATCCTGCTATCCTGATGATTGTGCTCAGACATAATGGAAGTGATCTATTTGTTTTTTTAAAGTGTGTCAGTCTGTCATTGCAAGACACAATATATATCAATACTGAATGTCAGTCATTTTGTTAGGCTTTCAGCTACTGCCATATCATTATGACTTTTTTTTATAATGAGCAAAACATGACAATTTGTGATAAAAGAAAATCTCAGCAAGCAACCCAACACCTGATGCAAAATGAAAATATTGTCATCTTTGAAAAAAAAGAGAGGATTTTCTTAGATTTCAGCAAGTTGGTTTTCTTCTTCGGTTTGAAAAGTGGTTTTGACAAAATGTTGATGTTGTATTAGCAGCATGTATTAGAATTAGACCTGAAAGAGATCCTTAGGCATCCTTTTCTTTCCCAGCAGAGGATGGGTCACTGTCTGTCTTTCTCTCTGGCTTCTAGTTCTTTGTCCATGTAACCTGAATTTAAGTTCAGATTTTCCTTCCAGTTTGGAAGTGTTGCCATAACTGTAGGGCTTTCTCTGTAAATCTGAATTGTTTCTAATTCGACAAAGCAAGCTCTGCAGTGTCCACGGCTGATTAAGCTTTCCAAGCTGTCACAGGTTTGCTCTGTCCTCAGCTGCGCTTAGTGAAATGCGCTGCAGGTTGGGTACCCATCCCACAGATTTCTGGTAGGGTTGGTGAAGTTGAGCAGATTTCAAGGGGCCGTGATATATTATGACAAAAGTGATGGGTAGGCTGTTTGATCAGCATTAACTACAATGCCAGTAGACCTTTAACTTAGCTGCCATTAATTCAGCCTGACTAAAATAGCATTTAGAGTTAATGAAACTAGTTTTAACAGTATCTGCAATGCTTTCTGTGTGCGAACGTGTGACATTTTACAAGTACATTGCAAAGACTAAATTGATTCTTAGAAGAATACATTTCTCTAGTCCAGACAAGACCTAATAGATCTTTTTCCTAGATAGCAGACTTAACTTTTTCTTAATTTTCTCTCTTGATTAAAATCCTGAATGGGTTGAGGTTTCTACTAAATGTCTGCTCAAAACAAGCTTAGAGAAAATGGAATGTCAGCCTTAAAAATGTCACCTTAATATGGTTTGACATGATAAGGTCCTAGAAGTCTCCTAAGGATATATATGCAAGTATGGACTACATATGCTTGCTGTATTTGGAATCAGTGTGTGCAGGAATGTATATTCAAAAAATATTGATGACACTGTGCTGTGGAGAGTGCTTGGAATAAGGAGCACTGGCAAAAAAAGAAAAAAAAAAAGGAAAACTGACTGGCAAACCCAAGATACAGAGGTGGATGAAAGGCAACTGAATATTCAATATGGAGGGTTAAAAAAAGGTATCAGGCTGCTGGGGCAAAGGAGCAGATCCCCTGTTAAAGGGGAAAAAACAGAGTTCTCATAAAAAATTTGCTTATTAATACTTAGATTTAATAAGGGAAATAGTGCAATTCTAAAAGATATTTATGCTTCTGGTGTGAAATGGAAACAGTTTCTTTTCTGTTTTTGTGCATGTGCACAAGCATTTATATTATTCTAACATTTTTTTATAGTGCTGCCTATGTTTTTAGCACAGAAGATATACTAGTTTTGGTAAGTTGATTTTTGTCTATCCATAAAATTCTGCTGACTTCTCTTTTTTGTCTAAGTATTTGACTGATTATTGAATTCCATGCATTTATGAGTACTTCAGAAGTCTTATTTAACAATTAGTGCCTGGAAAATCGAGGAAAGGCACATGTCATGCATGTGCCACATATTTAAATCACACTTTAAAAAAGCCATCTGTTCAACACTTTGTTTTTAGGGCTGTTCTACAGAGAAGTGTACCATTAATAAGGAGAGTTCAAAACCAGCTTAGGTACCTATTAGGCATAGTGTTAATGTTAGTTTTTTTATGTATATATATATATATATATGTTTGTGTGTATTACTAGATGCCTAAATTTCCAAAACAGTAACAATTTAACCTGAGCTCTTGAGGGTGACATTTTGCAGCTTGTAAGCAAAGTAGAGTCTGGACAAAGACAATAGAGTTTCACATCAAGCTGTTGGCAGTAGCCTCTCATAAAACTTAAAATTTTTATTTGTGATTGTTTTTCTGCTCTTATATAATTTGAAATTGGGTAACAATTCTCTGGAATAAGCTATAACCACTTATGTGTTTTAATAATACAAGGTTTTGCAATATTGTCCAACAGCTGTTGAATTTATTTTTTATTTTCTTGGTTCAGAGCAGGCACATTACAGTTATACTTTATCTGAAACTGTTATCTAAAACAAGATTATGGCAACCAATTATTCTGTGTTTAATGTTGGTGGGCAAATTCCCCAGACCATCTAAGCTTGTTTAATATCCCCTTGCAGTGTTTGGACAATGGACTGTTGTTATTAGAAACTATGAATCAAAGTTAAATTGAGGGTATGAATCATGTTTAAACTGCAGAACAAAATCATGATGATGTGAAAGTGCAAGTAAGTAAAGTGAACCATAGGATAAAATAATGCAGATTCTTGCTTAAAGTAGGTGCAGACTAGTTAAGTCCTCTCTGATGAGTGAGAGACTTGCACAGATGATCCCTGACATGTTTAATTTGCACTGCATTGATGTGGTGAAGTGTGGGCTTGGTGACTTCATGTTCTGGATGCACCTGGTCTGCAGCTTAGCTGTTACTGAACCATCCTGTGGGTCCTCTGCCCTTGCTTCAGATCTGAAAGAGTAGAGGTGTTGCAAAATGTCCTTTTGTAGCACAAGGTGGTGCCCTTCCTACCAGAAGACACTTGAGAGGATGATAGGGAGAGGTTGTAGGGGTTTGCAGGAGAAGCAGTCGCTTCTGTTTGTTAGATCAAGAGGCAAAAAGGGTTTAATGAAATTAAATTTATGCTACTAAGACTTCTGTGAATTTGGTAAGTGGAGCTTGGATTAGAAGAACAGAAATAATGGTTCCTTGAGGCTTACAAATTTCCATGTTTGCCTTACTTCCAAGGTAGGGTAAGTGATGTGGAAGCCTTTATATATTAGCCCAAAGTTTGCTTTTCCTGAAACATGATTTTTACGTTTTATGCAACTGTGGAATATTTTTCCTTTCTGTTGTCTACTAATAAGCGATGTCTTTGTTCTGCTCCTAACTGGACTGAATATTTTGTGTCCCACACTCTTCTTTGAGAAAGTGTTTTGGTGAGGGTTGGTTTGCATATTTGAAAATGCAAAAGGACATGTTCAAGTATGTAGCTAGCAGTCCCAGACCAGCAGGATATGTGTATCTCTGCATCTTACTGGATATGTCTATCTCTGCATCCAGTTGTGGATGCACAAAGTAGATGCATATTTGTGTAATGAGGTTTTTCTGAACAGCATGGACCAGGTCCAAACTGAACAATTTGTTGTATCTGACTGCCTCTAAACGGTTTGGGAAATGTTTACTGCAAAAGCATGTGAGTCTGTCTTCTAAAATATTAAATCCAAGAAGCGCAAGGAAGAGCAACAAGAAATTTAAAATAAGGATGTTAGTGTAATTCAAAATCACATCTCTTAAAACAATAAAACTTCCCTCACACAATCTGTGTGTTGTCGGATTTTGTGAGTTTCGGTTGAACTCGTGATGCGTGTGTGCTGACTTCTGTGCAGAATCTTTTCAGTAATCCATATCGTTATCACTGCGCTGATTTTAAAATCTTAACTCTCTACACGCTCTGAGCAACTGTATGGTAAACAAGCCTTGTTACTTATCCTTACCTTAGACTTTATGTGCAAACTTTAATACCTTATTCATATAAGGTCTGACCTTTTCTACAGTTGCAAACAAGCCTCCAAATAAACCTTGAATTATTAAACCAACCTTTATGTGAATGTAATGCGGTTCTCATACTATTTTATATTTCTCTGGCTTCCATGCTGGTATTACAGGAATGCATTCAAATGGCAAATCTGTCCTTCATAAGCAAAATAGGTTTACCTTTTCCTAGTTAGGCAAAAAATTCAGTCTAAATTTTGTTTGAGCGGAACTTAGATCCTGTAATAAACATTATGGGCATAGAAGAAACTTCCATTCTCTTGTTAATTGGCATATAAGGGTCTGTTTCAAGTCATATTACAGGATTACCACTATTATAAATATTGGAGATTGTCTCCTAAAATAATGACATCAGTCATGTCATGTTGTAGTAACTGTGTTGTTTCTGTTTATTGTGTGTATGCCTGAACCAAGTATTGTGAGGTTGCAGTGGTGTGTGTGTTTTTGTTTGTGTTCTATTAGCAATTTCTGATAGGAAGGTGAAACCAACAGTCATGGACTGAGGAGCTGTTATGCCAAGAATGACTTTATCTTTCTTTAAAGACATCCATTCTCTGAGCTTGTAGTCAGCCTCGTGAATTCCTGGGCTTGGGACTTCGGGTTTTGCAGGGAGAAGGAAAGAGGCTGTAGAGATCAGTAAGTGAGAGTGAAAGCATGAGGATGGACGTGCATATTCTGTCTTAAAAAGTAAACTTGCTGGAGTTTTTTGTTGGGGAAAAAGAAAAGTCGTGTTCCAACTTGGCATTTTAAGTTTCCCTTAAATGCCAGTCTGAGGCATATTTGCAGCTGTTCCCGTTGAATAGTGCAAAGGCTTGACTTGTGTGGTTTTCAATGGCATTCAAGGTTTCTGTGCCCTCTCAAAAAGTGTTACATTCATTTATGGCTGTGGCACATGCACAAGAATGGAGATATCTGGCCTTGATTTATGCTGCTTCACTGCATGCATCTCCTTGCTTAAGTCAAGGCTCCCAATTTCAGGAGTCAGCCAATCTCCTGAATATAAAGGCACAAAGGGCAGGAGAAAAATTATGATTAATGTTTCCCACATTGCCATGACTTCTGTTAGAGGCCCGAAGAGTTGAGATATTTGGTTCCTTTTAAGAGAACATGGGAAAGTTTGGGACAGGATACATGAAATATGGAGATATTAACTACAGCTAATGAGAGATGTGAGAAGGAGCATGAGTAGTTGCTTGTTTACCTTATTATGGAGTAACATGAACCAAAATACCTTAAGTGTGGGGGAGTTGTTAGTGAAACCATTCTAGGAATTTTACAGATGTTTTTAGCGAGCTTTTTTAATCTGTGGTGTTTACAGATGTTTTTAGTGAGCTTTTTTAATCTGTGGTGTTAATAAGTGTTGTAGATTTTTGATGTGTTTCCTTTTTTGGTTTTACATGGATTTATTTGACTGATTTTAGTGAACTGTTTTGTAAGTCATACAGAATATATGGTATGATTGGAATAGTGTTTGTACCGAAATCTGAATTTTTGCATGCCTCACTGCTTGTTACTTTCTTGTTGTGAACCTTAATGGTGGATTAAAATATTTGCATTTATTTTACCTTGGATTTCAATGTATTTCAGTGAAGTTAACAACCCATACGCTATTGATGTAAGAGGCACAGAAAAGGTATTCAATGTATTGAAAGAGACCACTTCAGTGTTTCTCACAGAAATGCTTGAGAATATACAAGAATTTCTGTTTTAAAACTAAACTATAATTCTAGGCTTGTCATTATTGCTTGTCTAGGCAATAACTCTGGGCTTGTCATCGTAGAAAGGCACCTTCACACATCTTTAATTTCTGTAACTAGTTTTAATAATTTCCCTGGGACCATCCAGAAAATAGACCTTTTCTCAGTTATGTCCTGGTTATGCAGGTCAAATTGATTTATTTTTTGCTATCACTTTTTTTTTTTTTTTTTTGTGATCTGGATAAGCATACATAAACATGAAATTAGGGGTATTGAGCTATACCTAGCATTTTATATTCTTTGCAATGGAATTTCTTCCTTTTTCAGAAGACAGACCACAAAAACAACCTGATGCATACTTTACTTTCTGGATGTAGCACTGTACAATTTAGCTTGAGACCACAGAAACTTTGGCAATTCTAAGACTTGTTCAGCTTGTAATAACATTGTGTAGAACTCTACATGAACCGGGAAATTATTGTGTGTCTTCTTAATTGCAAAATTACACCTACAATTTTGAGGAAGAGGGATAGTGTTGAGGAGATGGGAAATTTCAGGTGTTTTTTTATGCTTTGCAGTCAATTATAAAAACAGTATGAAACTGCGATTTGTATGCATGATGGTTTTTCCCTTTAGTGATTATGAAATTAGAATGGTGCTGTGTATATGTGTCTCTATATGCATGTTTCATGCTTTAAGAGAACATGCAGGGCTACTGAATTAAAATAATGTAGTTGAGACTTCATGGAATCATCATCCTCTTTTGAAAATTAATTAGGAGGTGCAGTAACTTCCATTTTGTGTGTGCAAACAGAAAATGAGCGTATGGAGCCAATGGGTGTGTATCTGTACTAAACTTTGTGTACTGTCTTTACTCAAACCTTTTGACTGTATTTGAATCATCTTCTAAATTCTACTTTCTTGTAACTAATTTACATAATGCTGCTGCTCACTTAAAATCAGCTCATTCTAAGGACTGATATAATGTGTTGTGCTAATCTAGGTTCTTTCGTTCAAGGAGATCAGAGTGGTTTGCAAATGCTTATAATTCTGTCCTCATCCTGTGAGTTAGAATGTATTGCTGCATCTCATCTTCATAAAAATAAAAAAAAAATTAAGTAGAAATTTGAGAATTTGTCCAAGATATTAAAGGAAGATTATAGCAGAACTATGTTTAAAACTTGGATATCTTTGTCCTGGCACTTGCATTTTCCTTTGGTTTTTTTGTCTTAATTTCTGAGCTTGCACAATAAAGACTCTGGGTGAAAACTTTTGCCTTTACTGAAGGCAAAAGGACTAAGACTTCATTTAAAAACATGGGAACTTGGGTTCTGTTGCCAATTAGGGCAATCTGCAGTAGTCTGTAAAAAAAAAAAAAACCCTTTTGCTCACAAAGAGTGAACTTCAGATTTCCTGTTCCATACTTTTTTTCAAGTCCCTAAGTCCTAAAGATGCTTCAATTGTATTAAACCCACTTGTGTCAGACTGTATCTTTTTGCTACTTGCAAGAATTTACCTGACAATGGTTCTTGCAAGTTACTGCTGGTTTTTGTCTTCCTATATTTTTGTTCCAGACTCAGCCTTAATTACCTTCTGGAACGTCTAGGCGTTTTCCGTTTGTCTGCTCATGGACATTAATTCCTTAGACAGCTTTAGGGTTTCTACAAAATCAAGTGGTGTAGATGGAAGAAGTGTCTTTTGCCATTTCCATGTTAAGTATCTGTTTGAATGTTGGCTGCTGATATTTTATCTTGTTCTTGAACAACTTTATATTGCAAACCTAATTTATTGTCTAGCTGAGGTACAGTGAGTGCAGTGTGGTATCTGTCACCTTTGGCAACATGGTCTTTGAGTAGGTGTAGGGATTTACATCAGAGAAATTGTCTTAATATGTTGAAACTTTCTTTTCCTAGGAGGAGTCATTTTAAAGCAGAGGGGAAGCTGAGGGACATCTTTTCTGGTTTCTGTCTAGACATCCTTGATAACTTTCCTTAAATTAAGTTACTTCAGAGCCTCCAAGAGCATGTCTGTGAGAGTCACCCTTCTTTTTGCTTTAATCATTACATTCTTGTTCCCTCAGTTAAGAGGGTTTTTTTTGTTGATTGGTTGCAGACTGTATTAGGAAGGTGCATACAGGCCATGTCCGAAGAGTTTTGTTGAACAATATACCCAATGCAAATATTTTGAGTATACTTTTCTGATTTTTCCCTTGTATATGCAATTTTTGTATCCTTTCGGTGGCTAAGAAGCATTGCTTCCTTCCCTCCTGCCCAGGGAAGGAAAGAAAAGACTTGTGTACCTGCAGAGAGGTTTGTGACCCAGCCTGTGTGGCTGGTGGGAGGTGCACAGATTTCTGTTTGAGCTGTAATTATGTAGTGGGAGAATTGATCAAGTGGATAATGCTAGGGCACTTTTCCTTATTTACCTCTCAGAGGGGGGAACTACCATTGACAGACAGATTTGGGTGAGATCCAGGCCTAACAGAAGACCTAAATTGTAGGGATCTGATGGAACACTTCTCAAATGTAGAAGTCCCAGTTTGGCAGATGGAGAGATGTAGTGAGTTTGGGGCATGTAGACAGTGAAAGGTATGAAAAATGGGAATTCTCTTTTAAAATTGGAAGCAAATTGTCAGCAGGATTTCTTCACAATATCCAAACTTAAGAATGGTCAAATTGGTGTGGCCCTCACATGAGCAGGCAACCAGTTGTGGATAAAGAGTGATCTGAGCAATAGTCCTCTTTCCTTGACATCAGGGAAAGGCTGCCTTCTGGTTGTTAAAAGTTGTTTGTGTGGAGCTTGCAAACGAATTCCTCTTTGTTTTTGCTTAAACCCGTGAGGATGAAATTTCTGGCAGAGAATTGGAGCTCTTGGGGATGTTTTAGAGTTCAAATGAAAATATGCCTGAATTCCTTTGTTAGTAGCTCATCAGTGCAAATGCTGGGGACAATGACATCCAACAGATTCCTTTCAAGTAATGGCATCCCTCTGGTTTTTGATGCCAAAGCTGTATCTTCCTGCTTAAGAGTTTAAAGTTGCTTGTTTTGGAAAGGGGAGTGACACTTGAATATGCATAGGATGAAAGATTGTTCTCTGAGCAGTGAGTGGTGCAGGAAGGTGGACAGCTACTGTGCCCTCAGCCTTTCTGTGTAGGTTCTTCTTATACAGGTGGTAAAGCACCAGTGGTGAGGGATTACTTTGGGGGAAAAATGCTTCTGTTGCCCTGGTTAAAAATGTAATTCTTTTGGTGTCATCTACACTGATTGAACAAGAACGTTGTGTTGTGTACTGGAGGCAGGATGTTCTGTTCAAAGGAGCTGTTTTTTTCTGGTTTTGTTTAAAGTAGTCAGTTATGCTGAAATACTAGTTTTGAGGTCAATAGGGGGAGATGTATGCTCTCAAGTGGTAAATATTGGGAAGAAACACCACCTGAATGGTATCTTATCCCTCTTCAAAAGGACTTTTCATACTTCCCAACCTTAAATTCCCTTTGCAGATGACTGTTAAGAAAGTAAGTAAAGGTATGATATTTAAAACTTGTTCCTCCAGTAGTTTTCAAGACAGTTCTTTAGTAAAGAATGTTCTTTATTATTCTTTGTCTGATCATTAAAGATGAAGGTCATAGTTCAGGACTAGTAAACTCCAGACTGTCATACTTTAATTTGCATTCATCCTTACTTTGAGCCGAATCTCAGTTATCTACTTAAGCTTAATTTCCCATATTGTGTGTCCTGGTCTCTGAACGTGGCAGATTTTTTTCGGAGTCAACAGCTTCAACGTTATTGCTTTGGATGATGATACCTTTTAGAAAATCAAAAAGGAAACTGCTGTTCAACAACTGGGGTTGGGACCTATGTGTGCCTCACTCAGTGATTCTCTCTTCAGACAGAGTTCAGCTTTGTATTGCAGTAATCTCAACAAAGATGTATAAGACTTTTTTTCATGGATGTCTTGTCAGACACAGTTAAGATTATCCATGTCTTTCTACATCAAATAATACAAACATTACCCCCATGAGAACCACTACCTTTATGAAACAGAGTTCCTCTCTTAAGAACCAAGAGAGTAGAAGTAAATAATAATATGTTGGTATTAAATTTGGCAAAAACACAGATTAATACAGTTGGGAACAATAGTCCGAGTTGTATAGTAGGTATGTATTATTGGTGGCAAAAGTGTTAAGCATTTCAGGCTTGTAAATTCTAAGCCTGTCGGAGTTATTAAACATACTGAAGGTGAAATCTGCGGGCCGAAATGTGACAAAATATCCCAAACTGGTCAATGATGTTAGATCTTCTTAGTCTGAATTTGAATTCCATGGCTCTGATGTTTGTGGCATCCATCCTTAAGGGAAAGGGAGCACCTAAGATTTGTAGATGATCGTGGTCGAAAGGAGTGGCAAAAGTCACAGGGTCCACAAACAGTGACAAAGTTCTATCAGTAAATTACACAGTGTGGAAATTGGTATGTTAGTCCCTGATCTCTGCATAAGCACATAGCAGTGGGTTTTGAATAAATGGGTAGGATGGAAGGAAAGGAAGAAAGGAAGAGATTAATTAAAGAGGAGGAGAGAAAAAAGAAGGAGAGAAAAAGAGATCTTCAGTCCTGGCTCTGGTGCTGATGGGGTGTCTAGGGGTGCACTCACACATGGGCTTGCTGGTGGTACTGTTTTATACGTAAGTTTTCTCTGCCCTGGAGGCTTCTTGCTTTCTATGTAATTTAGTTATCATGCCCAGTGCATTCTTCCACACCCTTCAGGAAATGGATTGGAGGATTCAGGGCTCTTTGGTGGTCTTGATCCCCCTCCCTACAGTCCATGCCCCCTTCTTGACCTCATTCCTGTGCTTGTGCTGTGCTGTGTTGAGCTTATCTCCAGGAGCCAGAACAAGGGTCCTGGAAAAGTGCTGCCCTGTGTGTCTGTATGCAGCTACATCTTGTTCTTTCTCACGGCACGTTAGTACCTACAGTCCTTGGTTATTACCAACAATTCTTATTTGTTATTACCAGCAATCCTTGGTTGGCTCCACAGCCATCAGTATTTGAGACATAACACATTAGCCTCTTATCTTCTGGGATTTTGTAGAGTTGCTGGTTAGTTAAGAGTTGCAGAACTCTTGGGTGAAATCTGTATTTTAGGAGTAACTTGAAATGAGATAACTATGCTTTAAAAAAATACCCCAAAAAACCAATAGAGGGATGCACTTAACAGAATGCGTGAAGATACTCAGCTGAAATGGACTGCAACTTATAAAGAAGTGATACTGGAATATGTTGGATACATTAGTCATTAACTATGTTTTATTGAGTGGGAACTTACAGGAAAGATGGGGCAAAACTACTTAAAAGAGCATATAGTGACAGGAAGAGGGGGAATGAGTTCAAATTGATCTGACAGGCGGTTGGAGCTAGATAGTCTTTAGGGTCTTCTCCTAAATCAAACCAATCTATGATTCTACAACTGAGCTGAGAATGTGCAATCTGTTACTGCAGGAAAGAGCAGATTTTTGGGGCATCCGAGGAAGGACCATGTTTGTGGAGGAGAGTTCATCCTCTTTGTTGCTCTGTGGAAATATCTGGAAAAGGCTCTTCATTTTTATATCCCCAAAGTTCACATTTGTGGTGAACAAACAGATACAATAAAAGGCAGAGGAAAAGGGTAGAGAGGAGATGGACTCACAAAAATAATAGGACGAGTAGGCGTTTTTATCCTGTCAGGATAGCAATTACAGCTCTGTGGGCTGTTGTTGGTTTGCAATTTACTGTATGCATTCAGGGAGAAAAGAATTTCTGATCTTTATAATTTAGAATCATGATGGTGATTAGCCACAGAAGAAATCAATACATTTCATGTTCAAATTGAGTTTACCAACTTGATTATTACACCCCCTACTTGAGATTTATTTTGAAAGCCAATTGGAATATTCTGCTGGAGCACTGCTTGCTGCTTATTGTAGTCATGTGAGCTATACTGAACATGGTGCACTGGAGATCTGAGCTACTGCTTTGTTTCATCCAAACCTTAATTCAAAGTGCTCTTGTTTTACGTCTGCAGCCTTACACTGTTTGGTTCAAATGTGACTTGCTTGGAACTGTCTTTGTGCTTTTGTGTTAGTCCATGTGTATTTACAGTGTTTTATAAGTATATTTGCCGTCTGAAGGTCTTGCAAATCAAGATCATTAAAAATGGCAACTTAAGAGATGAGCTTGTAGGGTAAGCATTAATGAGGAGGGTAAGCTGATGTTAATGCCTGTGCAGAAAATCTTTGAAAGCAGGTACAGGTTCTCTTTGAAGTCCAAAGAACAATGAGAGTAAAGGCTGAAAGCATTATGGGTAGCAAGGTGGAGAAGTAAAGCACTGAAGTGATAGGAAGAGGTGGAGAAGCCAAGAAATGACAGCTGAGACACAGACACGATCAAGGCTGAGTGTTAGCTCAAACTAAAATAATGAATTCCTATAAATGACTGAATTCAGGACAGTTTTGGGGAATCTCATTCAGAGAAGATACAAACTTCAGCAGTTGTTTTATGATCATGGTGAGGAAAGAGATAAGGTGGAGAGTTTACTGCAAAGATCACATTCAAGTGTAAATTATTTGGAGCAAGTACGATCATTCCATTCTGTGTCTGAATTTCTAAGGCAGTAGGTACTTAGGCAGAGTGATACAGGCAGTGAACAGTGATAAAAGTTTACTTGAGTCTGACTTTCTAGTAAAAGTGTGGATGGGATGGTAGAAATCTGAGTTTAGTGATTGTGACAAAAAAAAAAAAAGATGGTGAAAGCAGTTGCATCAAACACGCAAACCCTGTGGAGTAAAATGCTCAACAACAAGACCATAGTGGTACGAGGTCCCCAAGAGTTACAGAAATGGGAGAACAATTGCATGTCTTATGGTTCCAATTAAAAATTTACAAATTGAAGAGGACATTACAGATTCAAAACAATGGAAAACACAGCAAGCAAGAATGTGTTATGGAGACCTGCTGAGGGAGAAGTGATTTGATTTTGATTGTCCTCCTGACTTGTGACATTTTTGGAAACAAAGAGGAACCAGAATGGGGATACAGGGATTGCATGCTGTATTTAAGGATGCAGCAAGTTCATAAGGAAAAGTGTTCTTGTTTCACTTAACCAAAGGAAGGGTTTTAGTGACCAAGGTCAGCCTGTTGGGAGAATTAGAAGAAGAAATATCTAAATCAGCTCAATGATACTTGCTAGTTACAGGAAATATAAATCTGAATTAGAAAGGCCTGTATTGCACCAGTGTGGCCTTTCATAGCTGCAGTATTTAAATTACTTAGAAAAATCTGCATGTGCTTGACAAAGTCATTGTCCATACAGTTAAAGAAATAAGATGACACAAGTCATCTTATTTGTATTTTTTGAAGCTGAAGCTAAATCACAGGGTCTCAATTTTATTTATTTATTTATTTATTTATTTATTTATTTATTTATTTATTTGTTCATTTATTTATTTATTTATTTATTTAAAGTGCTTCATGCCCGCCAGGCCCTTTCACTTAAAATTGCAGTACAGAATGGATGGAACTTAAAAATGGATAGTTGCTTGGAGCTGAGCTTCGAAGAGGATTTTGTGGCTTCAAAGCTTTGTCATTCCCGACGATCTTTGTGCCTGTAGAACTGACTGCATTAGTAATTTTTTTTCATTTCATACTTCAGCTATTGTATAGTTCTTACCACTTCTTTCTTTTAAAGTGTTATTCTTTGTTGGCCAACAGAATTTTGAAGCACCTATCCTATAACTCTGTCGTATTCGGCATGAAAAGGTGGTGTGCAGAAAGTGGGAAGCTGGAGCTATGCATCATCTGGACAATAACCCTGGGATACTGCTTTGCTGTCTTTCAACAAAGCCCTTGTTTCTTATCAAGCCTGTAGTACATTTTCCTAAAACGTTAAGATGCTGTGGGTTTTGTGGACTTTTGTTTCTCATTTCCATGGCAGTAAGGGTATGGATGCTGTGAATCCAGGAGGGCTGCATGCCTGGGTTGTGGAATCAAGAGGAATGCTCCAACTTTTCAGAAATGCCTTTGAGTGGGGTGGGGAATCCTACTGGTACCTGAGGAGATGTGGTGAGGAGCAAGTACATTATTCAGGTTAGGAGCACAAGAGCATGTGGTGGGAAAGAACACTGATGTGGCTGTTAAATGCCTTTGGGAGGCTGGTGAAATAATGTCCAGTTGAGCATGATGTGGCTAAGTAATGTCTCTGAACCTGCTCTAAAGCTACGGCTCTTCCAAAGAGGATCTGGGCTATAGGGCTTACTGGGAGATAGAATGGCAATGTCTAACCTTCCTTACAGGTAGGTTGAGAGTTGCTGTTCTTACATTTACAGATTAAAGGCTGCAATCTGGGTCCTCACTTCTCTTCAGTGTGATTTTGAAGTGGTGTTCTGATGTACACCATTCTCTGTCCTGACTGTATGATTCTTCTTGGGTTCTCTCTGTCCTGTCCCCAAAGCAGTATCTATTTCCCCTGATTACTTTACTCAGAAGAATTCGTTTAAGATAAGAAGCTTTTTCTGTTGATTCATAGGTCTTATCTCGTTAAGTTGCACATGACTCTGTTGTGTGCTTGTTTATATTCCCTTTAAATAGGTAGAAATTCCTTGGTATGTATTTGGATAAGTTTCTCTTGGTCCAGCAGAGTTGCTGGTGACTTTGAGCCATTTATATTAATTGATCTTGAAGCAGCCTCAGTGGATTTAGCTTGAATTAATTTTAAAGTTGCCCTTTACTCCCTAGAAATCAAATGCATGATGTTCAATTCTGTTGAATATGTCTAGGCTTGGGTTTGTGTGTGGTTTTGTTTTGGATTTGTTTGTTTGTTTTTTTGTTTGGGTGGTGTGGTTTTTTTTTTTTCCCCTCAGTAGAAACAATTTATTTAAAACATTCTATTTGTAAGGATTTTGTAAAGCCATAAATACGAATTGAAGAGGAACCAGAGCGTTTTTTTCCTTCTTTTTTTTCCTTCTTTTTTTTCTTTCTTTTTTTCCTTCTTTTTTTTCCTTCTTTTTTCCTTCTTTTTTTCCTTCTTTTTTTTCCTTCTTTTTTTCTTCTTTTTTTCTTCTTTTTTTCTTCTTTTTTTCTTCTTTTTTTCTTCTTTTTTTCTTCTTTTTTTTCTTCTTTTTTTCCTTCTTTTTTTTTCCTTCTTTTTTTTCCTTCTTTTTTTCCTTCTTTTTTTTCCTTCTTTTTTTTCCTTCTTTTTTTTCCTTCTTTTTCTTCTTTTTTTTTTGTTCTTTTTTTTCGTGTTTTTTTTTCTTTTTTTTTTTCTTTTTTGTTTTTTTCTTCTTCTTTTTTTTTTTTTTTTTTTTCCTTCCCCCGAAATGATGATGCACGAGATGGTAGCTGTGGAAGAGAACAGTCTGGGTGACGTTCTTGAATCCCGTTTTCCAGAGCCGGAGCTGCGTCGCCTCCCTGTGTGGGCACCAGGTGGCAGCATTGGCCAGCGAGTGCGGTGTCCAGGTACCCAGGGACCAAACGATGGCTTTGGGGTTTCTTTTGTTCTCCTCCTTCCTCTCTTTTTCTTTCATTTCTTCATTATACGCAGTAACCAGGAGCTCCACATTTTGACAAACTGCAGGTTTCATCCGTGTTCCTGTAATGTTAATTTGTGAAAGGGGCTGTGTTTGGTCGCGGTGCAACGTGCTGAGAAATCTTTCTGTGGAGGGAAAACAAAATTTCCTTGCAGGAGGGTGCGTGGTGAGGGGAGACACTGCTTTTTCACTTGACTCAGGAAGGTTCGTTCTTATCCCAAACCACATATATCTCTCCTTCCTCTACCTACTTACAATACAAAATGTCATGTGGAAAAAAAAAATTAGTTATAATGTAGCGGCAAAACTGTTGCCTGGAGAGTGTGCCTGCTGAGAGCCAGGCGCAATTTGGAAACAGTAATAAGTTTCCCTTGATAGGATTATTTTCACTCTGCTTTAAGGGGGAGAGAGGATGGAGAAGTGTTTGTTCCTAATGGGAATGCCCTTGAAAGAACAAGTAGACGCAATCAAGGGAAAAATATACATATTGTGCAGTTAAGATTGCAGTTCTTCTACAGACTAGAATAGATTCTAGTTAAATTAGAAAAGAGGTGGATTATGTGCCTAAGTTCAGTGCAGCAGTACCAACCCTGCAGCAAATGTCAGCATCTCAGCTGTGATGAGTGGTGTGTGGTTTTTGTGGCATGAGATTATTTTAGGGTGGTTACTCAATGGCTTTATTTATGTAGCAGGAAATGTAAGACACTTATACCAAATGCATACTATCCTTAATGTCCTCAATGCAAAGAAGGTGTTAAGCACCCCCTTTTTTTTTTTTTGTTCTTAAGTTTTTCTGTTTTTCTCCAATCTTGCCTCCTGTACATAAGAGCTCATCAGTTTTTTGGAGGATGAAAATAAAGAAGCATTACCCATACTGGATATTCTGCTCTGGATGTTAAAAGTCGTCCTTTGTTTTTGCTACCTCCTTTGACAATATCCCAACCCTCCTGCCTTAAGGCAGCAGAATAAAAAACTATTGTCCCTTTGTAGTGGTCTGTAACTAAGTTGGCTGCAAAGTATGAGAAATTCTTTTGATGTCCTAAGTTGTACAGTTGTAATTATGGGTGGGGGTTTTTTTGCATGTATAGGGTAGTTGGCGTAGTTGTTTTTGTCCTTTGGAAATATATCGAGACCAAAGTGAAAGGCTTGGAAAATGGTTTAAAAGCCTTGAAATATCAACTTTGCCCTTCAAAAAGGGCCCATGTAGACTTGAAGAGGGATAAAACTGCAGGTGGGAATGGTCCTTCTCGAAGCCACTGGAAAAAAAAAGAAAAGCAGAGATAAACAAAGTGATTTTTACGTGTTTGTTACTTGTTCACAGAGTAAAGTCCCAACACCGTAGCTTTGGCACTGTCAGCATTGCACTGGGCCTCGTGGTAATGAGTACTATAACATTTATCTTTGCTTTTTTTGTGGCTTAGTTTCTACCTTCTTTACTTTAAATAATTCCTGATGAGAGAATCCTTGGTAAATCATGGCTGTATATTCCAAGTTGCCTATTACATTAGTGCGAGTCTGATGTATAATTCAAGCAAATCAGTAATAAAAGATTTAAGCCTTTGTCAGTGAGCTGTAACGACTTTAGCCAAATTTCTAACTAGTTTAGCCAATGATGTGCTGATCTGTCTTGTACCTTCCTACAATATATGGAAGGTTTTTCCCATGAAAAATAAAGTAAGAGGGATCTCTTTGAGGAAGGTGGCAGCAGTGCAAGTGGAATCTGAAGGAGGTCGTACAGGTTATAATCCAAAAGAAAGGCTAGATGTGGTTGTCAGACTACTCTGAATTTCTGACATGAGGCACTAGGTGGCCATATACGATCCATTTTAGTCTTGATTAGGTTGACGTACATAAATCTGCTTCTGCTTTGGATACTGTTACAGAAGTGCCAGCCTCCATACATTTCCTCTGCTGTGGTAGTGTGGAGTCTCCTGTACCATTCCTGCCACGCGCCAGACTGGGATGTGCTGCAGACACCTAATTGTGATCACTCTTCCTTTGGGACTGAGGTTTCAGCAGTTTGCCCTAAAAAGCATTTATTCTGTTTCTGCAATGCATTTTCTTTTAATTGTAGTTTGCCCAACTCTTACTTGTTAGAGTGACTCTTACTTGTGACTGTTTTTGGGGTTCTGTCAGTGCCTGTGTATATTTCTGCAGGATTTTTAGCTTTTGTGCATTAAAAACAGTGCAAGAGCATATTATCTAATATCAGAGTAAGGCTGACCGACTTAGTGCAGGCTAAATTGAATATTGCTGGCATATAATGGACTTCAAGAATGTGACTTTTTTTTTTTTCCTTGTCATTTTCTTTCAATTTCAATACAGGCTACAAGAAACAAAGAATAATTTATAAAACCTTTTTTCAATTAGGGTCAATTTTTGGTCAGTCAGGATGTTCTTTTACGGGTTTTCTTCCGTATTTATGGGTCTGTTGTTTGTGAATCTGTTACCTTGACTCTTGCTAGGAAAGAAAATATTATTACTAGTTCTAAACTCTTGCTAGGAGAGAAAAGTTTTCTAGTTCTGTGTTTGGGCTCAGAGTCTTCAACAAACGTGTTCATCGTTTTTCAAGGGTGGGGTATTTATGAAGAACTGTGAGGATAATGACATAGTTTAGCTTAAAAAATGTTTGTCGTTTAAATGAGAACATATAAATCCGTTGGATTTGAACGTAATTTGATGAATTTGGTGTCTGGGGTGCATGTTACTTGAGAAAAGCTGCAAGGACAGACATACCATTGACATCAGACAAGCTGGGCAAACATATTAAAAAAAGCCTAAAACCCCAAATACTAACACTTTCCCAGTGCAGCAGTATACAGACTCACCAGTGTCAATGAATATTGTTCTGCTAGTATATTTCTTATTTCATGCTTCATTTTCTCTTCTCCCAGAGCTAGAAGTGTCATAAAGTGTTTTGCATTATAAGTACTAGGGATATTGTGTAGAGACAGTATTTGCCATGTTCTAAGAAACAGAAGGTGCACAGTGAAATCTAAGAAATTGAATAGACAGTTCCACCTCTACCATTTTCCAAGAGAAATTGGTACGAAGTAAACATGTGGGCACTGGGAAGAAACTCTGTTTGTATGTTGATGACTTTTTTTTTTTGTTTTTTTTTTTTTCCCCAGGCACCAGAACTGATAGATGCACTTGCTATAGCCAGGTCTGTCCATAGGCTTTGCATATTATTGTTCACAGCAGTTAATGATATTTAGGCCCAGCATAGCTATCAAGAGGCAGGGAAAGGAGAAAATGCAGTGAAATAGTGGCTCAGCTTCTCTCAAATGGGCTTTAATTGAGCTTTTTGTGATGAGAAGCTAATGCTATCTGTTTCCTAGAGATGACTAATTCTGTGTTCCAGTTGTTAACTGAAGAGATAGGACTGTAGTTAGAGACAGCTTGTACCAAAATACGGTAGCAGGCATTTGGTTGTTGATTAAAGGTTTTAAATACATTAGGTTATGCTGGAGGGGGAGAAAGAAAAACACCTATTTTTGTTACAGGCTGTACACTTAGGAGTAACAAATAGGAACACTATGGCTGGAGCTAGACAAATATTTTTAACAGGGCTGTTTCCTGCTTTAGTTCTTGGAACAGGAAGTAAACATCTGTATCAGAGAGGATTTGCTATTACCACTGATAATTGCAATGATTCTCTTCTATGAAAGCTACTTAACTCCAACAGCATATTTAACTACATATTTTAACATATCTGTATGGCGTGCATACAAATAAGGTCTATTTTCAGTAGTATTCTATACCTCATTTCTGCATTGATCAGCTGTAATATATTCCAAGTACTTCTGTATATCATTGAAATGAAAGATTTTACTGCATCTTAAGAAGGAACATTTATGCTTCCAGCTTCTTACATTTTTTTGCCAAGGTTTCTTCTATCTGGATACTGTGAGGTGGAGAAAAAGCATAGTCCCAGAGACCAGTGGTGGTCAAAATACCAGCATCTGAAAATGTTGTCTCAGGTTGGTAAGCTTATTCAAGCAGAACAAATGAGAACCAAAAATGCAGCTCCCATCGATAAGTCTGCACTTCATGTCTTGCTGAAGCAGGGAACATTAATAGATCTCCTCTGTCTGATTAGTTGTATCTGGAAAAAGTGAGCCTTTCCTGCTGTTGATTTAGGGGTATGTGCCTTAGCAGTGACAAAGGAAATGTGAAGAAGTTGGACATTTAAAAAGGGTCGTAATGTTTATTTGTGAATACCTTGTGCTTAGAGCTGGGGAATTTCTCTTCTCTCAAGAGTAGGAAGTGGCGTATTGTGGCAATAGTGCTCAATTTCTTCTTGAACTACAAGCTGAAAAATATTTAGCTCCTAGAACAGCATTTAAACTTTAGTGTGGGTTTCTTTACCCCTCCATTTTACAAGCTTGGCAACTCTGGCAGACTGATAGGCTCAGAACAGTCACACAAGAGTGAATCTCTCTCAGTGTAGTGTAAATGGAAGTGACTCTGTTAGTGAAAAAGCAAAACACAAGAAAATCTTTGTATCACTTCCTGCATGGTTGAGTCTGTAGTGAGCTTCAGAGGCCTTGCATCTGAGGAAAGTGATGACATGAAGAAAGCGCTCTGTGTGGAAGATCACGTAGAGATCAAGAGAATTGGAAACGAAGTCAGCAAAGTAATATTTCTAAAGAAAGCCTTGTATAAGAGATAAAATAAAAGATAAGTTGGAAACTATGTCTAATATTAAAGGTCTTAGGAACAGAAGGCATGAAGGTGAGAGCTCAAGGAGGAACCAAAAAGGAATGGTTAAGACCATAAATATGTGATCATGACTGTAGCAGGATATGAAGTGGAAGAGAAGCTGGATTTCATAGGACTGAGTGAGGAGTGTATCATGTATTTCTGTGTGAGGTACTGGGCAGAGAAGCATTACTTCACTGACAAGATGAGACTACATCCAGCACTTACGAAATCCCAGGGACATACTTACACTGGGGGCAGTTCTGCTATTACATTTGTCATTTCCCTCAGGGGTGTGTACACAGCTCCTTTGATTTGGCGCTGATTTCAGTAGAGGCTGCCTTTCTAAGTGGAACTTGGCATCATCAGGCCTGCTATAAGCATCAAGCCTCACTAATAGATCTATTTCCAGCTCTTCTAGTTGTGAAGAAGGTGGCTCTTCCTCTCTCAATCAGTATGCTGCTGAGTTGCATGGCCTATGGCTATGCAGACTGAAAAAATATTGAAGAAGTCTGAACTTCAGCATTCATCTTTGAGAGGTGACTAAAACTCCTTGCCTCTGTCTGTCCATTTCAACCTCAGAACTTCCACTGAAAATAAAAACTTGTCCTAAACATAATTCAGAGCCTTATAATAAAACATGTCATGTGGTTAACCTTTAATACAATGTAGCATTTAAAGAATAGTTTGCATCTTTTGCTGGTAAATTACTACATAAATATTTAGATTAGGTGTGAATAGGAATGTGGCATTATTTATGGATCCATATTTCTCTGGCATTTTAGATGCATGGCTGTTTTGCTCCTTAATAAATGCAGACATTAAAAGAACAAGCACACACACAAAGTGCTAATTTTAAAGCTTTGCAGCTCAGGGGAGAAAAATCTCCCCATGTTTTGTTAGAACTGCTTGTCGTCTTCTGTTGCACAGTAGAGAGAAGTCATTTAAAACACTTGAAGTTGCATTAAGCTCCTTTATTTCTGATACTTGTCATGGAATGACATGTCTCACCTGCTAGTGCAGATTGGTAGCAGAGCAACCTGTCAGATCTGAAGATGTTTTGGTGCTGTCTGTTCCTTCTCACTTCAGAGGCAGATGTGTTATGGTACAGTTACTGCTTTAATTTTTGTTCCTATCTTGCTTCAGTTCTTTCTCACCTTAATCCTTGGAAGGGGAAGGCAAGAATATATGAAATGTCTTACTCATGAAAACTGTCAAAGAGGAAAGTGCAGGTTTCTTTTCTTTCTGGTTTAGCTGCAGATCAGACTGTTAGGGAGGCAGACCACAAAGCTACATCACCAATACACAGAGTACAACATTTCAGAAAATGGTCCTGACATAACGGCATTGCAGGCTGTTGTGGAAGCACTCTGAGGTCTCATACACATAGGTTTCCTTATTTCTGCTGCACAGACTCCTGTGAAGTCCTGTAAATCACTTACCTCATCTGTATCTCACCTTCTCCTATATTAGATGTGACCTTCCTTGTAGAGTGAACATAGAGGGATGATGAGAGTAAGTCTGTTGATACCTGTAAGCTCTTGAGATACTGCAGCGATGAAGCTTTCTGGCTATTAGCACAGGAGTAAGTTTTCATTTGAGATAGAAAAGGTATGGGTGTTTCCTTGATCTGTTGAAATTAAGGAGAGGTATTGAGCAACTCTGCCACACTTTTGGCTTCTAAATTAATCCTACACTTCAGAAATTAATTCTTTGGGGACTGTCTCCATGATGTTTATCAATGAGAATATCTGATTGAGTTTTCAGTGCTTTTGTGCCTCGGACTTGGCAGAAGTATCACCTGTAGGATCTTGTAATTCTGGTTCACTGAACCATTCACTTAACAGTTTCTTACCTTCTGTTTTGTACTTCTGTGAGGAAAGTAGCTCTCTAGATTTATTTATTTATTTTTATTATGGTTCTTTTTCTGAAAGCCGGTCACTTCTAGTGTGAGGTCCTTGCAAGGTGTTCACATACACTGATTTTCTATTCCTACTTGTCAGCAGGACATAGGCAGTCCAACGTAGCTTGGGGTGCAGGATGCCTGATCACCTTTTCATCTGGAAAATACCCCTGATTTCTCCGATTTTTCTAGGCCCCCACTGTCTAAAAGCTTCTAATGTTCTGTATTTTTCCCCCATTTCCTTGTATTGTCTTTGGTTTGGTGGCTCAGAAGTTTATGGTGACCACGGGAATGTATTTTACAAGAAGGCCTGTTCAGTTCCTGAGTTGACTGAGCTCCTCTAAGCACCCGTGGCCGTCCCTGCGTTATTGGCAGTGGCTGTATGCATGGAGTCATCTCACTGTGATTCTGACTGCATTGCAATAAGTAAAGAATTTGCCAAAGAACTATTTGCTTACTCAAATATTAATCCTGTGAGAGGAGGATATCTGAAAGTATCATTTTCTTGCTGCCAGTAACTGTCTCTATGCAAACTCTTTTCAGCTATTTTTTCTTCTGATGAGCAGTTTTGAGTTTGGATTTAGGAATTCCTGTCTTCAGGAGTAACAGCCCTCCAGCACTGATATCCTCAAGGCTAACACTTAGCAGCGTTTCTCAAAGATGAATGGAGAGCTATAATGGGGGAAAAAAGTTCATAGCTATAGAGAAGAGGTTCTCTCTCCTCCCTACCAATACATTAGACCTCCTTGGTTCATACACATCCAGCTGGATATCTGAGTATGCTCTGTGTAAGAAGCCAAGAAGACCTCCAGAATGCCACCTATTCTTTAGTGGTAATAAACGTGAGGATATAGGGATGAGTGTTTTGTCTTGCAGGAGGTAGCAACTTCCAGAGCCTCATGATTGTTTTTACCTGAAGGCATGTAAAATTCCAAACAGACAAAATTAAATGAGAATGGGTCAGTGTCACTCTGGCCTGCCCTGGCAAGACGCATTTTCTGATACAAAATTAATCAGCCAGAGTAAGCGCCTTTATTTCCAAGAACAGTAGAAAAAATCTGATGAGCTGTACATTTGGCTCCTAGAAATTAAGTCTTTGCTATCAGTACTTCTTCCCAGTAGAATCACCAGGTCATTAATTTTCTTTCTCTTCAGTAAATGTTAACCATTTGATTTGAAAACCATTTTGTTACCATGAGGTAGCTTTAGAAAGTAAAGTGTGAGGGAAAGGAAATTTTATAAAATTGCTTTCTAACAATGTACAAGTGGTAGGAATTCTCTTCAGATGGTTGGGGAAGAGGTGTCTTCATTATACTTAGCTTCTTTTAATATATTTAACTTTAATTAATTGCAGTATGATGAGAACATAAAACGTCTGTCCTGTGTGAAAGGCCAGGGTTATAATACTGGCAGTAGTCACAAGAATGTGGCAAAGTTTAAGGGCAGGATGAGCAAATAATATTTGCCCCATGAAGTCTCACAATGTCCAGAAACCTGTAATTAAAAAACGCAGTCGGAATGTTTCTCTGTGTTTGATAACACTGGGTGGATTTTGTTGTTGTCTTTTTAGGAATTTGTTTAGGTGTGTCCGTATAAACTTTAAACATTTGCAGCCTCGGATGGGGAGCAGTTCTTCCACTTGGGGGAACTTAGAAGAGCTTGTAAATACCTGAATCTGTTCAGTTCCTGAATAAATGCATATTCTCTATCCTGAAATGCTTGCAAGCTCATAACAGTTCTCCTGTTTGTGCAAGAATAATGGCCAACCTGGACTCTACTATATGTAAAAATGTATATTTTTTCTTCCCCTTCATACAGTACTAAGGTGCATTGTTCTGGTCTGTCCTGGTATACCCATGGACACAAGTGTATGTAATCTGGGAAAGTGTTGTACTGTTCATACCGTACATCCTTTTCTTCACCAGTGATCCGGATCTGAAGATTTTGAAAATGCCTCAGAATTTGAGGAGCTGTGGGTCACTTCACCTAATTCTGTGTCTCAAACTTCCAGGGGGAAAGGATATCATTATTCATTAGGTTGGAAAGGTAGAAGCTTCCTGTCTTATAATATGTGAATGCTCTGATTGTGAGGGAGCTGAAGTCAAGAATCGATATCCAGAGTGTTGGCAAAACAGTTCCTTTTTTTTTTTTTTTTAAATTTCTCTCAGTTTTAAGCTGCCCTGTTTACCTACCTGTGTCTTTAATTTTGAGCTGTGAGGTTTATTTTTGAGTACTGTTATTGCAAAAAGAGCCTACCACAGGAAGAGCAGCAGAACACACCCTGTTTCAGGCAATACTATTTGAGACCTGAGTGCTTTAAATGATGTAGAAATGTGCATATATTAATGAGGGGTATAATAGGTTTCAGTGAAAGTGGGAGATAAGATGTGTTAATCTTGTATATTAAATAGTCCTACAACAATGAACGTTATAATGAGGCTGTTATTAAATCTTTTCTTCACTGGCGTCAGTTCAGTGAAACCAGTGCTTCTCAGTTTGGCATGTTTGAGATTTCACAAGAAAGGACCAACTTTTGGAGGCCTTTGTCGTTTTGAAATACTTAATTAGGCACGTGTACAGCATGTGATGGAAAAGAAGATCTTGTCAACGCTCCATCATGGGATACTTTCCTTTTTTGGAGGTTTGGGAACACCTCCTTTAAAATTAGTATTGATGTGCGGGTATGGAGTCTGATTTGACCTCAACTGCCTCTTAGAAAAAGGAGCACTGCGTTTCTCTCGTCTACATTGTGCAAACAGATTGTGTTCTAACAAGGTTAGAAAGACTGTCAAAATAGCAATAGTTTTAAATGAAAAAAAATGAAATTACCTAGAACAATCTGTGATTTTTACGTTCTGTGCCGTTCTAGCTATAGCACTGAAGGAAGTTCCTAAGAAGGGCAAGATTTCTTGTCTCAGTGGTGTTTATTTTTTCCTGTTTTCATCCAGCAGCATTTAGAGATTTTCATCTTGCCACTTGCACTCTTTACCAGTAGTCAGATTAAGATCTGCATGCTCCTCTCTGATTATGTACTAGTTTAAAAGGAGGAAATAAGGAAGTTTAATACTGAAGCCTGATTCTGCCTGTGGAAGATACAGAGAGGTAACCATGTTAGAAAGCAGCAGAGAAGAATTTCCCTTAGCAGCCAGGTTTCCTTTCCAGTAAGGATCCAAATGAGGATTTACTCATTCTGAGGGTGGTGGGAGCTTGGCTAAAGGAGAGACTGCTTTTTTCCATCAGCATTGTTGCTGTCTGAGGGTGGTAAGGAAAAGGTTCAGAGAGACACATTGAATATATAAAATTAGGAGTGATGATTGATTGTTTCCTGCAAGGAAGCAGCAAGACTGTGTATTCTCAGGTGATCCCCATTCTGATAGTAACCAAGGCCAAACCTGATTAGCTTAGTTATAAAGCAAGTTGATGTTTTGTGATCTTACATTCTCATTCCCTGCAAAGCAGACACCTTTTTGATTTACTATGCATGCTCTTTAATTGAGATGGAGATGCTGTAGCTCTGCTCTCAGTAAGTTCAGCTTTTACATTCCATTTCTCTTTTGCCTCTTCATCCCCTTTCCTCCATGCATTTGATTCCAAGCTCACATTTATCCTGTTAAATAACTTCTCTTACAGTGTCTAAACGTGAGAGGCTGAGCCTCCTTTCTCAGATACCTCAGTTCCCACCTTATCTCTCCTCGGGCTTCTGCCAGGAGCTCCATTGTCAAATTAGATTAAAGAACATTTCTGCTTCAATATCGAGTAGTACTGAGACGACACGTGGCTTTGTGTAAATGGTAACGGAGGCTAGTGTGAAAGTTTTTTTTTTAAGTTTTTTTTTTTAATTTCTCACAAAGGCCTGCAACTGAAACAAGCGTTTCCAGCGATGGGCATTTTAACGTAAAGCCTGTGCGGGTGGCGGGGAGCGCAATTTGAGGAAGAACGGGAGCAGGGGGATTGCATGGCGGGTTTTCACGTTTCAAAGTGGTGGGTTATATCCCCTTTCTGTGGCAAAATCAGCCTGGGGATGTGACGGAGGGTCGGCAATACCCGGAGCGGGCACTGGGTGTCGGCACAGCCCCGCGTTTGGCGCCGCCGGGGACGGTCAGCGCCGCCGCCGGCTCTGCAGATGCACATATGGCACAGTATTATCGTTTTATGGTTACAATTATGAGCAATTTGATAGAAAATGAAAGCTAAATTATGCAGTGTTCCTTTTATTTGTTTAATTTTTGCGCTTCAAATATGTAAAAGGAAAAAAATAGCGCCGTTTTTGTTTTTTTTTGTGTGTGCGTGTGTGTGCTAGGATGGTGAGAGGTGCAGTACCTTCCTTTTGGCTCCGTCTTCTCACGCAGCGCAGGTTGAGATTATTTTGTGTCGTACAGAATGAAATGTGTAGAGTTGTTCTCAGGTACTGGGACCGTTTTGCACAGAAACTGTGTGTGGCTGAATCTCCAGGCTCCTGTCTTCCATGAAAAAAAAGCATCCTACGTTTACTGGCGGGTAGACAAATACATAAGTAACAAGTTCCTTAGCAGTTTCCAGTGGAAGAGGTTGGGTAGCTGAGCCGTCTAAGCAAATGCCAAGGAAGTCTTTAAATCCTGAAAGTCACTATAGTCGTTGGCAGAGCTCCCCTGAAAGGAGCATGTATATTCTGAACAAACTCTTTCTTACCAGTGAGGAAAATCTCCTGCCATCACAGTTCTTAAGCCAAAAGTAAAAATTTTTATGGCCCATGCCAGGACCAGTATCTTGTTAAAATTATCTGTGGGATCTGTATTTTGTGTATTCAGGTGCCTAGCTTTTCTGTCATCAGATTTTTTGTGTTCATTATTATGAAAATGCATGTTTTTGCCAGTATTTATAGTGGCATAACTTGTCTTTTGCGTGTTATGTTCTTTCTTCCTTTTCAGTAAAAGAAAGTTGTTAGTGCTGCCAGACTGCAAAATAAACCTTAGTTTTATTTTTTTTTTCTTTGCTGGTAAGTATCCCTTTGTTTGTATTAATGAAGATAAGGCTGGAGATGTGCTTTCCACTTGGAATAGAAAATGCGAGCTCTGAGATGGTATTTGCATTTATTGATCTAGGCACATCGGCTGGCATATGATGGCGTGTGATATTTTTGTCCTTACCCACCTTTGAACCAGAGAACATGGCAGATAAGCTGTCCAGTTTGATTGGCATATCCTGTGGAAAGGATTTTCAATACATCAGATCAAATCCTGTACCCTAAACTGCTTTTGCATTTTGAAACTGTGATAGAGACTTCTCTTGAGTTCACATGCTACGTTGGGAATTAGTTTTAGGTTTCAAGGCTTTCCTTGCTCTCATCGAATCATACTGGCTATCTTTTTCTTTGGCCAATTTTAGATGCACTATATTTGTGCTGTGCTTCTCAATATTTTTGAGAATGTTTAAAGCAAACTTGGGAATTTCATCATCTGGGTGGAGCAGAGCATCTTGATAGATGATGTAAAACTCAGGCCGTCTATACAAGAAATTAAAAAATTACAAGTACTAGGAATAAATCATGCTGGTGAAGTTAACCAGTGCTGGAAATCTTGTGTCTTCTATTGCTGTTTTTCCATTTTAACAGTTGGCCTACAGGTGGTATGGGTGGAGATGGAAAGATGTTTTTTGGAAAACAACTAATTCAGCTGTTTAGGAAACAGCATTTTTGTTTCTGTTCACACTTGACATCAGTGAGTCCAGAGAATAGATTTGAATTTGATGTTTTACATGTGCTTCCTGAAAGCTCCAAAGGATGGCCCTGGCTTTGTCCCTAACTTTCTCAACTCGTTAGCTTTTCTTTAGGTAGGTAACCATAACTTAACTAATTTGTATGCACCATATACAGTCTCGGCTCACTTCAAAGTGTAATCAAGTCATGAACTAATTACAATACCATATTCCCAAAGAATGTAAATTTAATTTCCCTTCAAACAGAATGGGAATGTATTAAGCAATTCTTTTATATGAGAGCTGTGGCATTCAACAACATAATGCTGATGCTTCAAACAGAAGTGAAGTTCTTAACTTTTGTGGACCTTGTGACCTTTTTCCCTATGCATCCTTCCTTTTTATTCTTACATCTTGAGTTAATTTACTGACTGGATAACAACATTAAAATATTCAAGTGTAAATTAAAATGTAACTGTTGGGCTTCAGGTTGGAGATCACTCTGTCTTATTGTATGTGACTTGCTTCTTTATAGTGTTTTCAGAAATGTGCTTCCTAAGGCATTTGGATCAGAAGGAAATTGTGTTTTGAATTGAAGGCTCATAAGGTTCAGACCCTCATCAGATGATTTCTTTAATACATTGAAAAGTGAATGTGCAGAAAGTTCCCTACAGGTTCTTGCCATCACACTGTGCCAGAGAGTCCACATAAACTCAGTTATATAAGAACGAGTGAAGTGAAGTTGTTCATAAAACATTTTATTACCTTCAGTCTTTGCAGCAACTTCAGAGTTTAGATAATAAACCTTCATAGAAGTTACTAGTGTCTACCCTTTCACAGAACAATGATTCACAGAGAGTCAAACTACTTATTTTATTTCTCTTAATTTTAAAGGTAGAAGAAACATGTTAGGGTTGACTTTGATCTGTGCCTGGATAGTCTGATTTCCAAAATGCAGTCCCGTTGTTGTTCTCAGATGAGATGAGATTGTCAAAGTGCAGGACTTTGTGTATTAAACAGAAGTTGTATTTTAAAATTAAATGTGGGTCAGCTTCCAGTGAAGTATGTAATTGTTAAATGCTGAAGGAAAGAGCTTAGAATATCTTAGTTTATATTTTAAAGTGTTCCTTTTAGATGTTAATTCATTAATACCAGCAGTTTATTTTTATTCATATGACTTTTCATATGTAAGTAGTTGAAGCTGCATTATTTTAATCCTTTCTTTGGTTAGGAAGAAGAAAGCCTGCAGGTGGAAATCAGAATGACATACATATTGCTTCTTTCCCAAAAGGCATGGTATCTTTCTCCTATTGATATGCAAAATATCAAGGCAGAAAATAAACCCTATTGCCTTATGTGTCAAAATACTGTGAAAAATATGTGCTTGGGTGATGCATGGAAAAAATGTGGGTTCACTT
The DNA here is from genome assembly GCF_036250125.1 of Pseudopipra pipra. NCBI lineage: Eukaryota > Metazoa > Chordata > Aves > Passeriformes > Pipridae > Pseudopipra > Pseudopipra pipra. The sequence continues at coordinate 7,625,406 of NC_087581.1, read as the reverse complement.
CAAACTGAGCACACTTGTAGTGGAATTTGCCACGAGTCTGTCTGGGCCTTTGGGACTCTGCAGACTCTACAAATTCTGTTCCCTTGTTCTATGAGTGTTTAGAAGTAGCTTGATCCTTAGGTGTAGGTACAGGGTTGTAGGTGCACTGTTTGGAGACCCAGCTATGGGGGTCTTAGCCTTTGCCTGAGTTTGGTGAAATGCTTCCTCACTCTTGCAGCATCCTTTAAAGGCATTTTTGAGCTACTGAGCAACCGTACAGTGGAATGTTGTAATGGTACATGGTGTCAAGTTGTGGATGCAGTGGTGTGTCTGTTAAACAGATGTGAGCTTGCTGTGATGTTGTTCAAGTTGCCAGGCACAATCCAGCTGCATTCTAGAAGTGGCATAGTGTTGGTCTTGATGCCAAAAAGAAAAGAAAGGAAAAACAATGCCAAAACCTCACAAAAACATCAAAGCAAGGTCAGTTAGATTAGGGATGAGGTACCTGATGCTGTGCTGCTGTGACTGTGCACAGCAGCTTGAACAGGTCTGGCTTATACCTGCCTTGTTGGAGGGTAGGCAGGCAAGCTCAGGTCTGCCTGCAACTTATTCTGAGAAGAATTTTCTTTGGAGAGCAAAGACCTCTCTTTCAGTGCTTAGCCCAGCTTCACAGTCAACTCTCTGTCAGTGGCACTTCCTCAGCATCTCCTTCCCTGCATTTATCTTGAAGGGACCACCTGAGACAGTGAAGGGAGTTCAGTCTTTGCTGAAACTGCCAACATGATGATAACTAGTCTGTTTTCTGGATGCATGTCCTTAAGCAGGAATTTAAAAAAACCTGTGTTTTGTGGCTACCGGGGTCATGATTGCAGATGTCAAAAAGCTTTTCATGTGCTGAAATCATACCACTGAAAGTTTCTTGTCTCTCTGCCACCAAGTGTAAGTTATTGCTGTCTTATTTAAATTTAAATCTAACTTGTGTTTGACTTTTTCCTTTCTTTGCTTGCTTTATTCATCTTTACATATCTCTGTAAGAGCTCTGAGTCTCTAGAGAATCTTCCTTTGGATATGGGGGCTGATGGGGCTGCAGCATCTTGTGGCTGAAGATGGAGATTCAGCTCTCGTGTTCTGTTCTGGCCATGGATCAGAGTATGCAGCCCTGAGTGAAAGGACAGTCCAAGCTGGAGCTAAAGTCAGGGACTACAGGAATGAGTCATCCCCTGGGCATCTTCCTTGATGCGTGGGAAGTCTATTAGGGCTTGTCTGCATGGGTGAGCGCAGGCAAACTTGTACTCTAAGCTAATCAGGTGCAGGATGAATCTGGTCTGTTGGTGCTGTGCCTGAGCTGTGCTAACTTACCCTACAGCTGCAAGACGTGTGTCCTGGAGCTGGCGTATGGAGTGTGGGGCTGCTGGGCTGCACCTGTGTGCTCAGACGTGCCCAAAGACACCTTGTGCCGCGCTTTGCCTCTGTGTAATTAGAGCTTCTGCCTGTCCCAAAAATGCTTGTGACAAGCCACTGAGGAAAGAGTCACTAGGTGAGGAGTTCTCACGAACACTCTGATGATACAGAAGGGCCTTTGTTATTAGATTGATTGCTAAAAAATCTCATTAGCTGTGTTCTTTTCCCTTGCTAATAGCTTCTAGAAAACCTTTTTCTAGCCTTAGAGTCATGTGATTGGAGGATACTTCAAATTTAATTTTATTTTTTTTAACTAAAGGGAGGTAAAACTAAACATTTCTTTGTAATGATACAGGGCAAAAAAAGAATTTTTTTTTCTAAAGAGAAGGTTCCCTACATTCTGGTTTGTTTTTGTTTTTTTTTTTCCTCTTACAGTAAGTGATTTAAGAAAAACAGACCTTCAGCAAATAGCTCTCATGGAGTAGACTGGTGTTGGCTTAATTTGGAAACCTTGACTGTAGCTGAAGAGACCACTCATTGTTTAAACTGCTGTAGTGTGAACACATGCTCTAAACCAAAACACTTCAGATTTTAAGCTGGCCTTCACTTGTAGTCAAAGTGGCAGTGGAAACAGTGTACCAGGAACAGTGCAGGAGGTCAGTGGGCACAGTAGAGGTTGGTCCTTCCACCCCCAGTTTCTGGGAACAAGGAACTGCAGCTGCTTGTCCTCCTTCAGCTTGTGAGAGGCTAAAAGTATTTCAGCAAGGAGTAAGCTGTGACTAGTTGATGTAGTCATAGACTAGACTTAAAAGCCTGAGCCTTGAGAGTGGAACTGAAGGAAGAGTAGGGTTGAAACTTTGCAGGGTGGATAAACATTACCAGACAGGTGGCTGCTGCTGGGAGAGGTGTCCTTTGCTCCCAGCTGCCTGTTCCCCCTGCTCATCTTGTGCAGACTCTTGTGCCTGGTGGCCCCTTTGCCTCAGTGGGTCAGTCTGCTGAGTCCTGGAGTGAGAGGTGTGGGGTCTGCAGAGCTGGTGGGGACAGAGGGAGTGAGCAGGAGAGTGTCTTTGGCAGCGGTTGAGCATTAGGTTGACTGTGCCTTCTTGTGAAGCTTTGCCCCTGAGAGAAAGTTCTTTGTTCCCTGCTGAACCCCCTGGACACCATCAGCGTGTCACTGCTGCATACTGGCAGTCCCCTTTCTCAAAGCCAGTTCTCTCTCCACTGAGGCTATTATCTCTTAAGAGCCATAAATGAACTCTGAATTCTTTGACTTACGTTCAGTGATGAAATTAACTAATTTATTATTTAAAATGTATAGTCCTTGCAGTATGATGTGCAAATTTGGCTGTTGAAATCTTAACCTTTGCGCTTCTGATTTTGATTTTTTTTTTGTTTGTTTGTTTCTCCCCTTCCAAGTACAACCTTAATACTGTACTAACAAACTGCATAAAATGTATTACTCTGATACATTCCAATGCATATTTCTTGGACGTAAAACTACCATTTAGTGAAATGCCAAGTACTGCTTCTCTCAGGTAACTAACATCTTGCAAATCCAATATTTGTGCTCCTGAACACATGAAGAAATACCTAATGTGTGCATTTAGGCATATTACTTTTTCTGTGGAAGGCAAATCTGTAGGACTTGTCCTATGCAGTTTTTTCAACCTTGCAACTTTTTATTTTTAAAAGCAGGTTATGAAATTATTTATCATTACGTATGTGTTTGTCTAGAGACTGTATTGCCTGAGTAGATGTGTGCCCTTGTTGTATCTGAATGACTTAAATATTTTTGTGGCAGTGTTGTATATTGCCTGGCTAATTTGCAGGAGAAGAAAAAGAGATCATCTTGCTGCTTTTAGCAAAAATTCAACAGAATGGAAGAGTAAGATCTAATATTAAGGCTTTTTTTTTATTTCTTAAGAACATATTCTGCAGTAAATGTACCAGCACATTTTTGAGAATTACCATATTTTCAGCTATTCTATATGCATCTTAAACAAATGAACTTCTTTTTTTCATATTTGAAGCTTCATGTTTACTTACTTAGTAAGCAAAGCAGGGCTTTAAACTCTTAGACTATGGTGGCTGTAACAATACTTTGCCTAATGTAGAGTGATTGTATGAATGAACAAAGTTTTAATCTTCTAATACAGAGAGTTTTAACTGTTACTGTTGCTGACCGAATCTTACAAGAATTTTAGGGCCATCTTGGCTGCCATTCAAGCTTGTGTGAGCTGTTGCCCTTCCCACTCATAATCGTGTGACTGACCCTTGGACAATCAGGGTTTGCTTGCATACTTTCCTAATGTTAATTTTGCATGTTGCGTTTGAAACTATTTTAAATAAATTTGGTCACTACACACAAAAGGTGGTGGCATCATGTGCACAGTGAGTGCTCTGCAGTCTGTAAAACACAATTTGGGCATCTTTTTAATGGTGCACTTGCCTAGGAGTGAGGGGGAGCTTGCCTGGCTTTCCAGCAGGACTGATATTGACACTGTGGCAAGAGTGAGGGTAGGTGTATGGCCATCAGTTGTGTGCCCCAAGGCTGTTTAGGTGCTCATTCCTTGTGCCAGCAGTGTGCTAGCTGGAGGGAGGAGAGGGTAAAATCTGTTTTGTGGGGAAGGGGTTGCTGGAAGCAAAGTGAATTAAGAGGGCTGTAAAAAATTGATAAAGATAGGACTGTCTGTTTTTATATTCTGCCACATAACATGGGTTTAAATGAATTTCCCTATAATTTGTCTTCAAATACTGACATTTAACTCTTAGGCTGTATAAATGAACTGGCTTTTTCTAGAGTAAAATTCATGCCCTGCGTCCAGGCTAATATGTTCACCTACTATAAACATTACTGCCTATGGTTACAACTGGAATAAAAAATTCCTTTTATATACATCATAGCTGGCAGAGACTCCTGAGACCACCACAAATCACTTCAGCCTTTTGGTGCTCTCTGACGAAATGAACTGAAATGTAAAACAGCTCAGGCTTCAGGCAGGCTGGCTCTGGAAAGCAATTAGCTTGTTAAGACCGTTGTTTGTACCCTCCCATATTTCCAGGTGCTGAGCAAAGGTGTTAGAAGAGCTCTCCTGATTGATTTCAGCATTGGGGTTTATTAACCTTCCATTTCTTCCAAAAATGTTTTGCCTATTCTCTCAGTAGCCTTTTATTTAAAGGAAAGAAAACCAACCAAACAACAACAACAAAAAAAGCCCTGGCAAGGCCACCCTTTCTGCGAAAGAACAAGAAGAAGGGAAAAAACCCCCCACAAAACCAAACAAAAAAAAAGAAACCCTCAGGGTCATAACAGGGAATAACAAAGCAGTGAGTTATTTATGCAGCCATGATTGGCAAAAATGATTGCAACATGAATTTGCCCAGAAGCAATGATTAGATCATAAAAGTGTTAAGGAAATCTGTAACTCAACACCGTTTTATAGATTGAAGAAGTTTTTGTTCCCTACCTTAATTGCAGTGACTTGTTATTAAAGTATTTATTCAGAGTAATCTCTTTGGACAGCGAGCCCTTATCCCATCTGCATGCATAATTAAAAGTGAGGGGGGAGAGAGGGGAGCATAAATGGTTTACCATGCTACATGAGCAAGGGAGGGAATTACACAATGACAGGTGAAGAGCAGATTTATCTCCTGTTGGAATTTCAATGCTGCAAGCAAGGCAGGACACTGTTGCTAATATCCTTGCAAACACCACAGTTGCTGCTTCTCCAGATTACTGTCCAAAAATTATTACTGGTCTCTGAAAGGCCTGTAGCGCTGCATCTGTGGCTGTGGGGTTTTGAGCCATTGGTGCTCAAGCAAAGAGATTGGATTTGGATATGTGGGCTTGTGAATCCATGTCTGTGCTTAAAAACGGACTATTTACTTACTTGGCTGGGTATTTATTTATTTATAAATAAACATTGGTAATGGCTGGCTCTGCTGAATAAGAATCAGTGTTGTGGTTGTTCCAACTGAAACAATGTCATCACCTGCCTCCTGCTGCTGGTGCAATTCTTCTTTTTCCACTCTCTGAGTAGAAAGAAGGGTGTACTTGAACATTCATCTCTAGGCAGATTTATCATCATTAGGCAGTACTCAAACACACAGTATCTGTTTTTAAATTGAACTGTTATGTATCTAAATCAGATTTACACAAAGTAAGTTGGTATATATTTGACTCTAACTATTCACTAAAGAGTGTTTTTCCCTTAACTTCTGATGTCTCACCTCTGCAACAGCAGTACAGAGAATGCCAAGAACTTCTGAGCCTTTATCAGAAGTACCTAGCTGAGCAGCAGGAAAAACTATCACACTCCCTTTCTGAACTCAGTGCTGCCAAGGAAAAGGAGCAGAAGGTAAGCTCTTTTTTCCCATCTCCTTTTTTTTCAAATGACATATTCATAACTTCTTTTCTCTTTTATTAGAACCGTAGCTTTAAGTGTATTGCCTTGCATCATAAAGTGTTGAATACTGTTTTGTGATTGGTTTCCCATGAGTCCTTCCCTTAATAAATGGATTGCAGGAAAGCAAACAAAAAGCCCCCACAAGTTTTGGGTCAATAAAATGGGTGAAGTTAATTGACCATGTTGTACTGGAGTAGGAATCACAGGAACACATACCTTTGCCAAGGAAAAAGTTAAAATGCTCTTCTCTTTTCTGTTCTGTTTCTTAAACAGGAAAATAATTGCAGTCGCTCTAGATATAACCTTTCACATTTTCACTGTGGCTTTTCATGATTGAAAAGGGCATTACAGATGATGTATTTGGTCAATAAGAGCTTTCTCAAGTCTGTAAAACAGCTCATCTGATTTGAGCTGTTTATAGAAGACCTATAGTTATATATGCAGTTAAAACCAGAAAATGTTGACTACAGGTACGTGTTAAATTAAGTGGTAAAGTGTTTCTCAGATGTATGTGCCCAAAGCCTTGAAAACATGGTTGCTTGAGATTTTTTTCTGGTAGCTAGGTACTTGATTTGCATCCCTTCTGATAGCAGATTATACCTTGGAATTGAAGACTGCTTATGTGAAAGTGCTGTACCTGATGTTCTTTCCTGCTGTTCCCTTTCAATAGCTTCCATCTGCAGATCTCCAGAATCCATCCTACCTAAGATCATGCCTTTTTGTATAGGTTATGCCCTTGATCTTTTCTTTTGCTGGAGCAGTCTTAAAGGCTTATTTTTAATAGGGCTAGAAGTAAAGTCATCAGCACAGCGTATCCAGAAGGAGGCCTGATTCTGGTGTCTCAGTGGCTCCCTGCTATGAGAATTACACAGACACATCCTGCTTCTGAAGAGCCTGTGCAGGAAGGAGTCTTCTGATTTTGTTCAGGAAGCAGGTAGCAATACTCTGACTTCATCAGCTTCAGGAATTGTTTTTTGATGATGGGTTTTTATTTGTAAAATATGTTGTTGGACATGGAGCTGTTTGTCAGGCTTTTAACCTTTATAAACATTTCACTTCCATTCTTTTGTATTATTACCTGCCATCCATTTTGTGATGGCAGACAAGAAACAAGAATCTTCAAAACAAGAATCTTTTTCTCTGAGAATGTCTGTGTTGTGGCTTGTGGTATGCAGCTTGCTGTGGATCTCCATGGAAAACAGTCCAGAGGAGCCTGTGTAGTCCAACAGCACTGTGGCAGCTGTGTTAGGGGTGATACCAATACTTCTCTCAGGTTTTGCCCTGCATAACAGTTCATCTCTGTCCTTTTGACTTCAAACACACTTATCCTGTACTAGGTTAGCCCCTAGAATAGAGATGTCTGGTGTCACCACATCTACATCACTGAAGCATGGAAGCAGATAATAGGAAACATTCATCCCAGGGACTGTCAAATCAGCGTCTGGTGGTTCAGCAGTCCACGTTCATCTCCTCTTGTTTGACTGTCTTCCTAATCACTCAATCCATGTATATACAGAGACTTCTTTAAAGTTGTTTTCTGGTTTCATGTGCAAAGTCCTATCAAGCTTATCTTTGATCCAGTTATTTCTTTTCTCTATACTTACAGGTACTTTTGTCCACAAATGCAAATTCAGATATTATATTGAGGTTGACATTTCATTTATTGTTACATACTCTACAGCTCCAGCCTAATAGGTCTGAAATTACCCTAGTCCTCTTGCCCTGTGCAAAGCTTTGTAGGCATAGATAAAAACCTGTCAAAGCATGCTTCAACTGTTTTTTTTCTTATAGCTTCCAAAATATTTCTGATGTTTCTAGTCTTCCTCTTCAGTTTTCTCTTTCTTTGCATTTGGCTTTATAAATTGTTACCATTTTTTTTTCCTCAAACAAGCCCTTTGTGCTGTGTTTCTCCTCACAGCTCAGAAACTGTGGAGAGATTTGCAGGGCTGCCTCACCCTAACACACTTGTTCATGTGATAGCTTTCCAAACCCAGGAAAGGTCATTGGGCTGCTTCTTGTTGGACTTTTGTGTCATTGTCACATACCTCTTGTCTTAATACCTAAACTGTGAGTGTCGTGATAGGTCTCTCTTAGTTCTGTTTGAGTATTGTCTTAACACAGAGTTTAGTCAGGCATTCTGCTGTCTGCCTCAATGGGGACTCCCACATGGGAACACAACAGAGAGGGATTTTTGAGAGGAAAGAATTGGAAGGGGACAGACCCAGAATAGTTTCCTCCTGCTTCAAGTGCTGCCCACTCCAGCTCTTTCTGCCCCATTGAAGCTTTTATGCTCTCCCTTTCTGTTTTGAGCTGGACTTTGACAAAAACCATCTTGTTTAAATATTGGGCTAAAGAAAGTGTTCCTCAGTTTTGTTTGAATCCAGATCAATTTGGAATCTTTTGCCTATTGCTTGTTTTTGGGTGACCTAAGGAAGTCCTGGATATGTCTGAATTTAAATCAGGATATACTATCTTGCCACATAGTTTTCTCTTCGTAGGACTGTCTAGGAGAGATAATCAGTGTTTCCTGTTTCAAGACACTGCTGATCTTACCAGGGTATCTGTGTTTTGATGTACAATGTTCCGATTTTCCTGTGTCTTGCAGAAACATGGTACTACACAGTTGTACTCTGCACTGATGCCCTTCTTTGTTCTGTCTGTTCTCAGCTGTTCTTTCTTCCTTTTGTTAATTTTCCCTTCTTTTTCCTACTTGTTTATTTGGAGTAATTTCTAGTGCTACCCTTAAATCGTAACATCTCCTGCTTCTGTTTTTTGCCTGCCTGTCTGCCTCATTCTTAAGCACCATAATGCTGACCATGAGTTGTCACTTTCCTCTGGGCACAGATTTGAAAGCATCTCCTCTCAGTGCTTATATGCAGGGTTTTCTGTTAGAATAGGGCAATTAACAGGTCAAGAGAACCGCAGCATTACCAAACATGGATGGCATTGTTGCAAAAAGTGGTGGACTTGTATGGGAGGCAAAGGACTGCAGTGGCTGCGTGCCTGTGGCTGGTTTGTAGCCATACTGAACTAATGCAGATACTTTGGTGTTAACTTTTATTTTTGTCTCTTTTAGTATCACCTAATGATAGCAGTAATTCTGAAGCCATGTTTTCCTCTTACCTAATACTACTTCTTTATAACAAAAGTCAGCTCTCAAAATGTAAAGAAGCATCCTGGTAGTAGTGAAATAAAATTGCTGGGAAGATGGTGGTAAGATGATTTAAGTCAGAACTCTTGTGGAGTCAATAATCAGTAACTGGAACATAGAGCTTCCTTTTTTTGTGAGATAAAGTTAATTCCATTTGAAAAGATACTTAAGGTGACATGAATTGAATTATTCAAACTGGCCTTCTCAGCATTAACTCTAGGTTAATATCTCATGATGCCTCTGGTTTCATTATAGGAGTTTTAAGTACATAACTTTTTATAATAAATTCAATACCTAGAAGCCGAACTGAAATTGGTTTACCTTCTACCAACCCATAAAAAGAAGCATTAATTGTAAAGTGAATATTAAAGTGGTCACTAAAGTTGACTCAGACAGATTCAGAGAGATAGCACTTTTATAAAGGAAGAGCTCTACTGAAAAATAGGCTTCTACCTTGATGTTAATAGAAAATACCATTCATATTAAAATGTAGTTAAACCTTTTCTATCAAAAATTATTTTTGGATGTTCTCTCTGCAGCTCCCAAATGTTCAGTCTTTACCATTTTCAGAAGCTTTACACAGACATGTTAAGAAAATTGCCCTTGTTCTAGGTAATCAGATCTGACCTACTTTATATACTTGCTGCTTCACTGCCATCTCAAACAGTGGCAAGAATCCAGTTTGCTTTGGCATATCTCTGGCAGATGAATCTGTAGATGTTCTGCAGTGTAGGGTAGGACTTGAGGCACAGAAGTTGGACAGGCAGCTGAGTTTCTGCAGAACTGGGGTTCTTGAGCTGTATCACCTTAAAGAAAAATAATACCTGTCATCTCGACACTGCTTATTAATGTTAATCTTGGAATTACAAGTACAGCTGGGAGCTTTTGTTTCTTTTTTGTGAAAGATTACCAACACATCTGCTAATTTCCTTGGTGCACAAAGATTCTTGTTGCGTGTGCGTGTGAAGCTTCTGTTCTTCTTCCCCGTGTAGAAGAAGTGGATGGATATAGGGTGGGATTATAGACAGAAAGGAATATCAAGAATTTATTTTCCATGGTGTATCATCTCCCCTCTTCCTGTGTATTATATCGTTTGCCTCCTGTCTGGGGTCTGCCAGTGGCCCTTATCAGCAAAAAGGTACTGTTCTGTGCTAAGCACCAGTGCAAACATCCTGAAGGACCTGGTCTGCTTTGAGCGTATCATAAAATCTTAAAAAAATTGACTTTTTGGGAGGCTAGGTTTTTTTCACTTTTTTCCTAATTTTACTATTTCTCTTGAATCACTTCTTCATCTTAAAAATTGTTGAATGCAGTTGTGTCATTTCACAATAAAGTCCAAAGGAAGCCTTTTTTTTGCAAGAACTACAAAGCCTTTCTTCCTTTTTGTGTCAGCGACTAAGATTCTTTTCTGTATCATTGTCTTTTTTTTTTTGGCTTAATAAGGCTGATTACATATTAAATCTTCAAACACTGATTATTTGAGTATTTTTTTTCCCTTTAGAAAAGATACTGAAACATGTCAATTGTTGGAAGCCTTTCCTTTGTGATTGTCACCAAACTTTTCAATTTTTATTTTTTTTTCCAGCACAGGTCACCTTTAAACACATTCTTAGCTTGCTTAAAGAAAACAAAATCCCACATATGCAAAAGGTTTTGAATGCTATAAGGTAAACCTGCATGATAGAATTGACTTTGTCTGTTTACCCAGCTGTACGGGAACAATGGATGAGCCCATCTGAAAGATACTTGAGAACTGGGATAATAAATAAAGAACTAATTTGACTAGGGACCCAAGGGTATTGGAATAATTTTACTAGACCAGACAGAGACAGTTTTAGCATGAGTAACTATCGGGAATAGCCTTGCCTTACCTGTGTTACTTTCTGCAAATCCTCTGATCTCTCTCTGTGCCTCTCTTATCTGTAAAAATGAGATAATGTTTTTGTCCTCATTCTTTCTGTTTTTTACTCAAAATGTCACGTTTTGGGTGCTTCTTCAAGTGCGTTCAAAGTGATTAGCAGTGATATTTCAAATACAGGGTGGTCTGGAATAGAGTACCTTGTAATAGCATAAAGAAAAATAATGTTTTTTTCCTTTTACCTCTAAGTTACTAGGTTAATTTACCTGTTACATAGTTAATTTACCTGTCTTTTCTAAAAAAATGCTAACACCGAAGAGCAACACAAATGGATAAAAATATCTAAGTGAAAAGGAAACAATAGTATTGAAATATCTCTGTATTGCTAGCATTCCCAATAGAGTTTCACCTGCACTCAGTCCCCTGGAATGTGTGCCACAATAGAACCATTCTTGCCCAGTCTGCTTGCTGGGTGTGAATGACGCTGTATTCCTGGAGATAAGCACTTCACTCCTGAGCTCACTCACCACTTAACTGAGATCTGTGCCACTTCACCGGCTCTTTGTTCTACAGTCTTTAATCAGCCTTGTTTCTAGTCTTTTTAAGATATTTTGATTTTCCTTTTCTTTTCTTTGAAGATGCCTCTTTTCGTTTCATGCACTTTGCTTTAGAAACTGTCCCTCCTGTGGAAATCTTTTCCTTGGGTGAACACTCATCTCTGATGTTTGTTTTGCTGTTGGATGATAAATCTGGAAAGAAGACAGTACCTTCCCTTCCATTCTCCAAGAGCAAAATATCCTCTTGGCTTTGTAGGCTTCTGACGATACTGTTACTCCTGTGAAATGATATCTCTGGATTTATATGAGAATTTAAGAAATTTGTAGGAAGGCTGCCTGCTATAAGAGAAGCACTTAGATCTGATGTTGCGGTTTCTCCCCTATAATGCTGGGACAGTGCATTGTGGCCATACTGACCAGCATCTGCTCCCTTTGAAGTGGGAGTGAGGCTTTCTTCTGTGGAATCAGGGCTGCATATGCTCTCAAAGGTTTTGTATTATGCTCCAGGCCTTGAGGAAGAAAACTTCTGTTCTATCCTTCACTGTTTACTCCTAGTAATTAGGAGTGTAAGCGTCCCAGCTGTCTATCCATATACTGGCACTTTTGTTGTACATTTGACCTGTGCACATGCCCTTTGGTTCTGCAGTATTTGGCCTTTTTCAAAAGTTGAGACACTTGAAAAGCAGTTTCTCATGTACTTATAACCTCCTTGACTCACCAGTTCCTGGTTCCTGGAATTCTCTGATTCCTCTAAATGTGGCATGTCCTGTATGTTGCGATTAATGTTACATTCCTGAAGTTCCTGACTTTTTGAAAACCAGTGCTGGCGACTTTCAAAGCCCAATTTAACAAGGACCTTAAGTAATTTTAAAGGTGACCTTGTTTTGGTGAGGTTTAGGCCAGACAACTAGCAGACTTCCCTTCCAACCTGAACTTTTCTGTGATTCTGCTCTGTATTTTCTCTTCACTAGCCCTTCAGAAAGGGTGATCATCCTGTGAGAACATGTAAAATAAAGAGTGAAAATGCTTCTGGGCCAGTAGCAATAGTTCATCAACTGGACTCTTATTTCTTAAAGTGGAAATGATTAGACTTGCTGTTTCTTGCTGTTGAAATGAATAAAGTCTGCAGGCTGATCTGGTACTTCATAATGTAAATACCTTTATTCATCACTAGATTACAGATAGCGTGATATAAGTGATTACTATATTGAAAGATAAATTGCTTGCCATCTCTTGCCAGCAAAGCACACATTTCTGTGTGTTGATCAGGTTGTTTAATTAGAAGTGTCTTTATTTAATGAAAGCCAGGTGATTATCAGTTCAGGGCACTATAGGTTGGTCTTTGTATGGCAGAAAGATTTTTCATGAGAGCCAAGGGTGTAATTTTCTTTCAGCTAAGAAGGTGGGAATTTGTTATCTGTCTGTACCAGGATGATTGCCTGCAGAAATATCTCTTTGAGTTAGTCCTGAATACCCTAAGATTTAGCTTGAGTCTTTCATTTTGAGCTGCAAAAACTTAAAGTTCAAACTTAAAGTTTTTCTGGTGCACAGTTTGCCATTTGAAATTTGTAAGGACTCTCGTCCTGGGATTTTATCCACCATAGGACAAATTTATTAAGTTCTTGAGACAGCTGGACTCATCTCTCTATATAAACAGAATATAACTGATGGGGTGGCATCAGCAAAGATTGTGTACGTGTTGCATGTGATTATGGTTTATAGCAGTCTGATTACCTGTCTTTGATCCAGTGAATGCATTCAATATCATGGTATAAGAGATTTTGGTTGCCATCTATTCATGGCATATGCCAGAAAATGTCTGACATGTCTGGCTTTGACTTATAGTAATATACATTTCTCTTCATTTTGGAAATTTGCTTTTATAATTCCAGAGTTTGGAACCTGGGTAGAAACAGACCATGTAGACATTCAGGGCTGTCATGTGCCAATGATGATTCATAGTACCATAAACAGAAACAGGGATACATGAGTTTCTCTTGTTTATGCAAGAAAATGGCTGATCTGAAACCAAAATAGTCAAAGCTGACCACACAGATACATGGGTTCTCAGGCTGGCTGAGCTACTTACTAAGATTTAGAGGAGAGGAAGGCAAATGACATACTCTGACCTCTCTTGGAAGTCTGGATTACCTTGGAGTTGGTCTCTGCCTTGAAATAAAGTAATATCTTGTCAGTCTTTAATAGATGCATTTAGTTCCATGTTACATCTTTCCCCACCCCTTCTCTTCTCTGTAAGTGACAACAATTCAGTTGACTGGAGGTAACCAAACAAATGCTAAGGACGTCTTCTGTTTTCTGGTATGTTATTTCAAAAACTCCTTTTACTCTCTAGAGTTGAGTCATGAACAACAGTACCTTGTTTGAAGAATATAAGTTTACAGTGCATCTGATGAATGTCTCTGCTCTAAAACTTCAGACAGCGGAATTTTCTCAAAGAAGATCTGCTTGGTGGATGAGGCTGGAGATGTTGTCTGCCTGGAATTTAGTAAAGCCTTTGACACTTTGACACAGAGATACTGGCAGCTAATGGCTTGAACAGGTTCACTGGGAAAAGAAATGGCTGGATGGCCAGGCCCAAAGAGTGCTGGTGAATAGAGTTACATCCATCTGGGGCTGGTCACTAATGGTGTTCCCTGGGGATCAGTACTGGGGCCATCCCTGTTTGATACCTTTATTGATGATCTGGACGAGGGAATTGAGAGCATCATCAGTCACTTTGCAGATGACACCAAACTGGGTGAGAGTGTTGATCTGCTGGAGAGTAGGAAGGCTCTGCAGAGGGATCTGGACAGGCTGGATCAATAGGCTGAGGCCAATCGTGTGAAGCTCAACAAGGCCAAGTTCCAGGTCCTGCCCTTGGGTCACAACAACCCCCTGCAGTGCTCCAGGCTGGGGGTAGAGGGGCTGAAAAACTGCTTGGTGGGAAAGGACCTGGGAGTGCTGGATGGCAGTGGCTGAACAGGAGCCAGAGTGAGCCCAGGTGGGCAAGAAGGTCAATGGCCCCTGGCCTGTGTCAGCAACAGTGTGGGCAGCAGGACCAGGGCAGTGACTGTCCCTCTGTACTGGGCACTGGTGACTGTGTTCAGTTTTGGGCCCCTCATGACAAGAAAGACATTGAGTTGCTGGAGTGTGCCCAGAGAAGGGAAAAGAGCTGGGGAAAGGTCTGGAGCACAAATCTGATGAGGAACGGCTGAGGGAGCTGGAAATGTTTAACCTGGAGAAAAAAAAAAAAAAAAAGAGAGAATCAGAAGGGACCTTCTCACTCTCTACAAATGATCTGACAGGAGGCTGTAGTGAGGTGGGGGTTGATGTCTTCTCCCATATAACAAGTGATAAAAGGAAATGGCCTCAAGTTATGCCAGGACAGGTTTAGGTCACATATGAGGAAAAACTTCTTCACTGAAAAGGGGGTTGGTCATTGTAACAGGCTGCCCAGGGAGATGGTGGAGTCACTATCCCTGGAAGCATTTAGGAGGTGTGTAGATATGGCACTTGAGGACATGGTTTAGTGGTGAGCATGGCAATTTTGGGTTAATGGTTGGACTTTGTGATCTTAGAGGTCTTTTTCAACCTAAATTATTTTGTGATTTTAAGTAAGAAAGAACTTTGTTCCCTTCTATGGCAAGGTGAAGGACCTGCTCTTGCAAGCTGTTGCTTTTAGATGTCAACAGTAATGATTTTACTCACAATCATGTTGAGAACATCATTTGAGTCAGGAACCATTTTAGTTCTGGTTACAGAAAATGAGACTGAAAATTTTAATGGAGAACTTGTCTCATTAAGTGAGCTCACGAGATGCCAGAGGTAGTACAACCTTGTGAGCAACTGAAGTCACTCATCTGGATTTCAAGTGACAGCTGTGGAGACCACTTTTTTCCTGAGATCCATACGTTCGTCATATAAAGCACAACACTCTACTGTTAATGCATCTTCTTGCCTGAACTCTTCCTTTTGAATACTTATTCTTCAGTGCTCGTTCAGTTGGGCACTCTGGGACTCCTTGTCATTTGTGGGTTTGGAGTGTTTGATAGTGTCTCTTGTAATGAGTGTGCACAGTTAGGCATGGGATTGAGGGAGACAGTTATTTTTGTTGCTTTTGCATTAAGTGTGGGTATGCTTCTTTGGAGTCCCTGGAGATTTTGAGGTTGAGAGGAGCAGAGGACCCAGTATGCACAGTGTTGTTCTGGTATCAGCACACATGTGGGAAGGGCTTGCTTCTGACCAGCACTGCCAATGCAGTAATCCTCCTGTTCCGTGTTCCTGGGTGCATGTGCAAACATCATGTGAATGTATGGACAGACTGACTTGTAAGTAACCTCTTTTTTTTGCAAACTCGTGTGAAGCACACGTTGAAGATACAAACCTATGGCTGAAACATCTGCAAAAGTTCATCATTCACACTTGAATTGATATATGTGTAAGCAAGCTTTGAGTATAATACTATCTCTAGTTGTGAAACTACATTATTTTCTTCTTTTTGTAAATCTTAACACAGAAAAGTCCCAGTTTTATCTATCTGTCTTTCTGTTTATGTATTTAACTATTTATTTTTAACTTGAACCTTCTGGTTAATCAACTGATGTCAGCCTTTTGAAACATTGTCTTAGGTCCTTACCATAGACTCTGAAGCTTCAGGTAAAATCAGAGCCAGGAGTATGTCTGGAGACAGTCCTTTTTTACTTGCAGAAATGAGAGTTCAGACACACATTCAAAAAGGTCTTTAAATATTTAGGCCCTTGTTTTTCATTTTTTCCATGGGAATGTCATTAAAGGGACGTGACAAGTTTTGATTAATATTTTTCATTACTTGTGCTGACTATAAGAATTCTCCCTGCAAGTGTGCTACTGGGACTGCTGCTGTGATCTACCAGGTAGGTGAGGACTGGCAAGCAGATGAATTGGGATCTGATTCCATTCTGTTACTGTATTGACTTCAAGTTACTTAATTTCTTTCAGGATTAGTTTGTTGCTCTTTAAATAGGAGATGATGCCAGCAGGTAAGCTCAGTGAATTTAAAATACTGTGTAAATGCAAAGTTGAATTGTAGGTCTAGTTATAAGATACTGTAAAGAGAGCTCAGTTGGTCTGGGACTTCTCCATGTGTAACTTAATTCTCACGGAAAGGACGTGGCAAGAGTTAAAGTGCGAGACACCTGCAGAAAGTTACTCAAATTCAGCACATCATTCAGTTTAGATGAATCTGGGCATCTTCTTTCTGAAGTCCTCATTATTTTTTTTTTAAATATCAAGATATTCCTTTTACTTTTTCATTAATTATTAGACTGCATCATCCCTAATATGACCAACACTGAACAAGAAGTGTACAACCCTAAGTAATAAGTAGGACCATGTTTTTTTCTGCTCTAGCTCATTGTTTTTCAGAAATATCATTAAGACTCCTTACATGTTGAATTAATCCCTTCTGTTAAAACTAGTAAATATTTCAGGTATTCCTTTTAATTTGTCTTCAACCTTCTGGACCCATAAGTCTGCACTTTTGTGTGGGAACAAATTCCAGGCAGAAGACTGCTGAACAGACCTGGCAAACAAGGGATGTTCATTACGCTTTGTCAACCTTTTTTTCCCTAGTAGAAGAAAGTTAAAAGATCGAAATAAGGGATTAATACTTCTGTTATAACAAAGTAGAAGTAAAGAGCTTAAGGACATTATGGAAATAGTTTAAATGTCAGAAACACTGTAAAATGGGGGGCTATTAATTTTTTAGGAGAAATCTCTCCTTACCTTTGGTGAAATCACCACTTTTTTTCCCTGTGATTTCCGTCAGTGACGGAATCTTTCCATACCATGGTTTGATGGACAGGATGACTTGAATGAGAGCTAAAGTGGGACTTGCCAGCCATCATAGTAGAGCTCTTTCACAGTGGTAGGGGGAAGGAAGAAGAGAGCGCACCCTGCATCATCTGGGAGCAAACAAGGCACAGTTATTTGGGTGGCAGATGCTGCCTGACGTAGGAAACATCTCCACTATCTGTGTTAGCAAATGTGAACCAATGTAAGTCCAGGAAGTTGTGGGTACACGTTACAGCCCATCTGGGGCAGGAGACCACTGTCCTCTTGGTGCCTGCACAAAACCAGGCACAGAGCTGGGAGCTGCTGCCGCCAGCACAACCATCACCACTATGGGTCGAGAGAATTTCATTTCTGTGATGATCATATTCAAGTAATGAAGATTTAGACACCCCTAACAGAAAGATGTTCCTCCCAGAAACTGGTCCTCACAGTTACAGTTTTCACATGTATTTATCTCTTTTCACAAAGGGGCAATTAAACTCCCATAAGTCTGCCAAATTTATTACATTCTGTCTACCTAAATATTTCCTGTCATTTCAGTTGAATGTGGCATTTTCCGGTTCTTTTTATCTTGCAACTGCTTAACTGTCACACGTTCTCTCTGAGCTGGCTAAATGTCGAGGGTGGAATAAATTATTAGTCACATACTGTTATTTGTACAACTGTACTATTTGGATTGGGGACCAATATCCTCTTGTATTAGGTAGGCATCTGAATTTGAATCTGAATGATGGTCACTGTTCCAAAGAAGTCACAATGTCGATGTGTTGAAGCATTTTTTTTTAAAATCAGTTGTAGATGAAAGCTGCTTTGAAGATAAATGCAGGATGATTAAATTAAGTATTACTTACTGATATATATTTCTTGCATAAATTTGATTTTCTATTTACATTGCTTCCTGAAAATGCCATTGTTAATAGAGTTCTGACATCTTATTTCCCTTATTGCTGTCTCAGTAGCATTTTATTTCTGATGCTTTAATAACTCAATGTAGACTGAAAGGATAAAACTGAGAGAATTGACTGAACTAATTAGACCCTGATTTGTCTGACTGTCCAGCGCCTAACAAACGTGTCTTTGACATAAACAGAATAAAACATTTTTGCCATTAGCCACTTACAAATAGCTATTTTGGCAAATCTTTGAAACTATTTAATTCTTGGGGCTTATTGTGCTGGGTAAGGAACCAATTCAGGATTTTTCTTTTGCCATTGTGACTCCTCCTTCCTGTCTGTGTTGAAGTAGAGTTGTATTTAGTAGTTTCACAAAAACTCAAAAGCAGTTAGTGCAGTTATCACCCTAACAAACTGAGTATTTCTGAGAAAGTGGAAATGTTCCCATTTCAATTTCTGGTTAATGACACACTTGAGTACGGGATCTGAAATGTCAGTCTTTGTATTTTCAAACCTGTAGAAACTTGAATAAAGCTTATACATAAGAGCAATCAACTCTGATAGCAGTAGGCTAAATATCAGTTTCTGAAAATAAATTTTATATGAATCTATTCTCCAGACAATTTGACTTTTAAATGTTTAAAAAATGTGACATCTTTATATAAGTGAATATAGATTGAGGCAGGAGCTATAAAAACTTGAAGTTTCCATGCATCACCTACTTTTCACTATCACCTGTTAAACAGCACAACTAGATACAATGCGGCTTTACTACTTTCCATTGCAATAATTTACTGCCCTTCTGACCTATAAACAGATAACCATTAGCATGACTTGATACTGTTAGATGTTTGGATACATTCTCAGAGGTAATTCATGGTTTTAAATATTGTATGTCTGAAGGGTTTTATAACCCAGCATTTGGAGGACGGCAGCATTACATTTCCTTGAGCAGTTTTCTGGGAGTAATGGTTTGTCACTGCAGCCCTCTTACAGGGCAAGTGTCTTCTCGTCTCACCTCCTCCTGGAATGCTGTATCCTTATGTGAGGACCACTGAAAAATTCATTGTCCTTTTGTCATTGCTTTTTTAGAGTGTGACTTCACTGCAATCTGCATGCAGAAAGTTTTTGGTGACCTCAGTTATTGATTTATACTTATAACTTCATTGCAGTAAGGGGGGCTTGCTCCATTAGAGAATTTGGGAGTAAATGTAAGTAGGTTCTTGTCTTGCATCTGCTACTGACTCATGCTGTGACCTTTGGGTAATTACTTCAGCTTTCTGTGCCTAAGTTCACTGTTTGTACAGTGAGGTCAACAAGGCTTCCTACCAGCACTTGTAAAGCTTTTCAAGTTCTGTGCTTGAAAACCACAAGAACAAAGCACTGTCATGATTCATAATGGCATTACCCCTTTGCACCAAAGCCCTCTATTGAAATAAGAACAGTTGGGCTGAGGTAAGAGTGGTGAATCAAGTCTGTTACCTTTTTTCTATTTTTTGAGGTAAAAAGCAGCCCTAAGAAGCATTCATGCAAAATGGCAAGCCATTTAAATCCCAGCGGGGTTGTTAGTCTCCTCAGATTGCTGCTTTTGAACATTGCTTTTCCTTTTGGTCAGAAATAAGCCTTAGAACCTCAGGTGAAACACAGGTTTTCACATCTCATTAAACTGAGTGTGCAGCAATGTGCCTGAACTGCGCCTGTTCATGGAAACCAAAGGATTAACACCAGGTACTGGTGCTGGCTAGGTAGTGAGCTAATGACCAGTGGCACTTGGGAAGGTCCACTTCATCATTGTTCCCATTGTTTAGAGAGGTTAGGGGCAGGGGAAGTAATCCTGAAGATGTCCCGCTTAAAGAAGAAAGCATGGAAGAATCTTGAATGACTTGGAAAAGACTGTTAGTGAGAGTGAGGTGCTTAATCCTCATTTCTCTTATTAACTTAGTTTTTAAAGCTTGTTTTAGGACGAAAGTGAGAAGAAGGCTCATAGCAGTGGACAAATAATTTACTTGGTAAGCCAGTATAGATAGAGAATGATTGAAGCAGAAGACCTCTGACATTTACATGATGTTTACCTAAAGCACTCATTGTAACTTGTTAGTTACAGAAGTCATTGCCTGGAGATTAACAGTAAATGGTTGAAATGGGAATATAAGAGCAGAATGAGAATAAGACAAAGGATAACAACAGGGAAATGTGTTCAAGTGGAGGAACAGGCAGATGACGTAGCCATGCTCTGTTGATGATATTTTTGGACTGTGATAATGTTATCTCAGTAGATACTCTCAGAGGAAGAATTATTCATCCAGGTTATTGTTTCTTGAGAGGGCAGTCTTCTCTGATAAGCATTGTGAAGATTATCTATAAGTGCATGTAGTGTCGGTAAGAGGGCTTTTGTATATCCAGGGTTTATATTTCTTTCAAACTTGGAAGAAACTCTGTCATTTACTCTGTAAGGGTAAGCATGTGCCTTTTCTTCACAGTGGGTGTATTGAGGTTGCCAAGTTCAGCTGCCCATCAAAGATGAGATCATTTAATTAGAAAAAGGCTTTTATGCTTTTGTGGGAAGCTGTAGAGAGAATGTGGGTAGGGAATAAAATGATTGGAGGAACGGTAGAAAGTATGCAGCACAGGTCAATGAGAGGTCCTCTGTAATGACAGTAATTGTTGGGAACATTTTAAAATACACCTAATCAGTATTGGGATTATAAAGATTTAATATCTGACAGGCAGAGATTTCCACATAGCCATAATTAGAGAGCTTGTTTAGGCAGTGGAAGATCTCCACTGAAGTAGTAAAGGTTGGGTTAGGGTCTGGCCATGGCCCAATTTTATGTCTTTAAGATTTTGGAGGCATGCTGGGATTTGAGGTTGCAGTTATGCTGGATTACTGAATTGAAATGAGTTTTTCATACATCAGACGCGAGTACTACACACTCATAGTTTTACTGAAATATTAGTAAAAAGAAGTCCTTTCATTCCTCAAATGCTCTTAAAATGTTCTTTCTAACAAGATAATAACTGTAACCTAGCAATTTTATATGCATAACCTTTTGTAGGCTGTACAGCGTGTGCAAGCAGAAATGGCAGGTTGTAAAAAATTATTGTAGTTGTTTGTATTGTGTTAGTGTTTAGAAGCTCAACCTCCATTCTTTGAGGTATAGCATGAATATTAAAGGAAGATAGAGATTTCTGGCCCATGCTGCAATTTTGCAGAAGCACAGCTTGCTGCTTGCACCCGTGTATGAGCTCCTTACTGGGCAGTTAGGCGCTTCAGCAAAGGAGCTGGTGGTGGTCTGGGCAGCAGAGTCCTGAGCCTGGAAATACATACTAACAGCTAAAGAAGCTGTTAGGGTTTGTGAAATGCTGTAATAAAATAGAAACAAAATTCAGATTTTCTAGTTTATTTGTGTCACTGCAGAGGTGCTGGAAAATGGAGGGACCAAAGTCATCAATCTTGGGGTCATTTAGACAGATTGTGCACATGTAAATAAAACATAGTTCCTGTCTTGTCCAGCTTACAATTTGGGGTACAAGCAGCAGAGAAATGAAAGAAAATATGCAGTGGTGATAGCAGAGATGGAAAGACAAGGGTGTCCATGGAGCATATTGCCATATGAGCTTGCTGAGTGCACAGTGGTGCTCTGTGCCTGTCTTGCTGTTATCTTCTAGTAGTAGTAACCAGCAGTTGTTGTTAGCCCTAGCAGGGCTTGCTATTCTGATTACAATCTTGCTTTTTTTCCCCCCCTCAGCTTGCATTCCCATGTAATTTTAGCAGTATTCTTATGGAGAACTGTTAGAGCAAGATAGGAAGCGAATGTTTTATGGCAGCTCAAATCTGTGCTGGAAAATGGCTTAAAGCGTTCCCTTTTAACCCAAGCGCTTAGTACGGTATTTGTGGCAATCAAGAATGCAGGAAATGAGGATGCTTTGTTGCAGAGTTAATGAAGAAGATTTCAGTGTCTGCAAACCCTTGGTTGCAGTTACGCTAGCGATCAGAAGGTGCTTATTTTCCTGTCTTTCAAGGCACTCTTGCGAGAGCATTTTCCATATGTGGCAGAGGAGACACGGAGGAGGGGGCCTGTGGGAGATCACATGCCGGGTCATCAGTGAAGAAAAGGGATCTTTATTTGTTGTTTGTTATCAGAAATGAATTACTTAAGGGCATGGTTTTGCCCTGCTTTGGTCAGGTACCTGAGCCTGCTCCAAGCAGGCTGATATGTTGTACGGCATGGTGGTATTAGCTCAGCTCCCAGAAGCAGTAGAGCTGCATCAGTAATTAGTTCTTCTCAGCAAGCTTAATTAGCAGGCTCAAGCAGATACTGCACTGACATGGATACTTAACTTCTGGTTTGTGAGCCAGCTTAAGTATGTGTGCAAGAGCCAAGAGCTGTGCAATGTGGACTTAAAGTTTTGCCATCTTTGCTCTATTTCATTTGCAAAACAGACCTTCAATCTGTTTTTATACTTCTTTCCTCGAACTTTTGCTACAGCCAGTGCATTTGGAGGTGCTTTGTATCTGTCAGAATAAGTACTGCTTTAAACAAGGCCCACACATGTCTGATTAGAGAATATTCTTTTTGATTAAAATCCATTGGTTAATTATTCAAACAATTTTTTGTTGCTTTTATTACTTTTTTTTAAAAAATCAAATCCCATTTCAGTCATCTTTTTAGGCAGGAGATGATTTATAGAAAATGATCTTAGTGTTTATTTGAACATCCAAATGCAATAAATCTGCTCAGTATTTCAATAGCATCCTTATTAATAGAACACATTATTCTGTTCAATATTGCGTTGTCTTTAAAATTTAGCAGAGCATTAGTAGTAATGAAACTAGCTTAAATCAATATATCCCTGTTATGAAACCATCTATGTGAGGAAGAAAACTCAAAAATTTGCCTGTAGCACAATAGCTAGGTGATAGTTGCATAAAAACATCTAAAAGAAAGAGTTTCATGGAACTTTTAGTTTCTAATTTAGGATGTGTGCAGATCACAATGTATTAATTTTAATAGAAATCTTTTCAGAACTAAAAAAATTTCCCATAAAATACTTTGATTGCTGAGAATGGAATGTTGATCTCACTGTCAATAATGAAAAAGCTCCAACTCATTGGAGTAGGCTTTATAACTACACCACATGCAACAACTAAATTGAGTATTGTGAATACAGTCCAGAAAATATCACAGATATTTTTCTATTCAGTCGCAGAAATTGTGTGGAAAAAAAAAACAAGTGCGCAAAGAAAAACTAAAATTAGATTTAACATTCTCAGCTTGGCAGTCGCACGCTTCCATTAAATGTATGGGCCAGAATTTTTATACTTAGATGTCTAAAATTAAACTCCCGAATAAAAGACCTGATTGTAGAAAGTGCTTAAGCACAGTGTTTGTGGAGAGATGCGTGCCCTAGTTCTGATAGTTTAATTTTAGTTTTCTTGGTGGTTACTGTCAGTTCGTTTAACTCAGTGTTGCCGCAGAGCATCTCATTCTCTTGACTTAAACTCGTAGAGTTATCCAGCAGTGAGTACAGGGATGTGCCCTGCCCAGTGTGCCCTGGCAGCACAGCAGCTCAGGTGGGTGGAACTCCATGGTACTACGAGTGTTTACAGTTTACAGGAAGCAGAGAGAAGACCAGTTAAAGCCAGACCACTAGTTCCTTCTAAAAGCCTCTTAACTTGGTATTGCTATGGAATGGCTGTAGGGAAAGCTGCCTTGGTTTCCATTTTTGAGAACCAGGCTATGGTTCTCCAGTTTCTGGAAGGCAATTCGAGTTTGCATCTCAGTGAAGTATTTTGCTAAGAATGCTCCCATACTGAAGACTTAATGACTTTTAATGTGGTTTTTATTGTGCATTGACCACAATTTTCTGCATCTATTTCAGCTTGGTTATATCCTCCAAAAATACCCACTGCCCTTCCAAAATTCAAATCAAAACAAAAAAGCCCTCATCAAAAACCCCAACCAAAACCTTCGCCCAAAACTTCAGAGATATTGTGGAGGAAGCAGTTTGCTCCTCCGTTCTCTATCAGCCTCCACCCATGAAGCTGGAGGTCTTCAGCAAACATTGTCTCACAGCACTTTCATGAGGTGGGTAAGTAGTAAAGTGTTGCAGATGGGTATCTTGAGTCTTGAACACATTGAGTGATTTACTGTTGAGATATAAGTGGAAGAGACAGATGAGTGACAGCATTCCTGCTCATGAACTTGCTAGCTCTTTCCCCTTCTTAAGATGTTGAAATGTAATGAAACTTAAACATTTTTAAACAACTTCCAGATTAAATTTTAATAGGAATGAAAAATGAACAATATTCTTACAAGTAAGAAATGGTCTTCATTATTTTTTAAAGTCCGTATCATAAGGAACAGCACCATTAATAAAAGCCCTGAGTTTTTTTTATATTATGTACACTGTTCAGATAGAAATTTAACAGGGAATTTTAATGAATTGATGGCAGAAATCACATTTTTATTACATCCCTTTGCGGAATATTTCCTGTGAGACCAAGATAGAGAGAGGCCAAAATTAATGGCTTTTCATAGGAACTGAGTGATAAGTTATGGAAAGCTTATAGAGATAATAATTTTAGGCTGCTGTTTGGGTAGCTAAACAGCCTTATGGAGAATTGCTGCTTAATAGACATATCATGGGAATTAAAGACATTTGGATGTTAATTTGTATACTTATTTTTGGTATAGGACCACAAAGAGAAATTCATTCTACAGATATTTTGCTTGCTGCTCTGTAGAGAGAGGGAAAGAATTCACTTATCGGATAGTTCCTGTCACTCAACCGCTTAAGAGAACATGGAGAGTTGTCTGGGGGCTGCCTCTCTTTTCCTTTTTCTCCCCTCTTGTGGTTTTTAATCTGCACCATAAGAGAGCATGATAAGATCTTGCCATGGTTTTGTTCTCATTAAAAATTAAAGAAATTGTTATTTTGGGAAATGAGAGTTATGTTTAGGGAAAATAAGCACCAAAAATATTTATGAAAATCTAAGCAATCTAGCATATTATGTTGACTTAGAGTCGAGCTTGTATTGCCCACTTGGCAAATATATTTTACCATATTGCCGTACAACTATGATAATAAATGAACATATACTAAAGCCCCCTATCTTCTATGGCAACTGGCGCTTTAAAAGCACTTCACGTGCTCAGTTTCCTGTATTTTAAATGCAGATGTTCATCCAAGTTTTAATACCAATGGGAGGCCCTGTTCAAAACCTGCATTAGAGTGAAGCACAAGGTGGCAATAAACTTAATTTGGGCTTTTATCTTTCTTGGTTCCACCTCAAAGCTTTTAAATATTGCAGTTCTGAAGTGCGAATTTCTTTTGTGTTAGTCATTTCTGCGAACACCTGCGAGCGGCTGGGTTTAATTGGCCTACAGCTGGCACTGGCTGCGTGTGCAGGGGCTGGGGGAGGCACTCCTGATCGGCTGCCTTCGCGGCGGGCATCATTATCTCCTCTCCTTCCTATTCAGCTCCCCGGTTTTTTTTCGGTCTTACATGCAGGTTAGAAAGGTTTAGGGATTAGGCACTGAAAATAGAAGGGGCTCCAACGAGATTTGATGCCTCCTGGATGAAGTAATTTCGGCAAATATATCTGCATGCATCAACACCTTACTGAACAAGTCAAGCGTGGGTTTGCTAATCTTGTTAGCCAATTTGCAATACTTCTGTAGCTTTCGTGGAGGTGGCTGTGCCAGGGGCCAGAGAGGCAGAAGTGCACAGCAGTGACAGCAGCGTAGAAGGGAGTAAGGATTTTAAAAGTCCCTTCTCCATGTCAGCTGTTAGCAGTGTAATGGACGGTGTCACCCTACAAAGCGAGTACAGCTTTGTGTATGGATATTTTTGGTGGGATGGCTTTGCTTTAGTTGTCAGTGGTCCCATTTGCATCGAGACTCATTCGATCTCAGTAACTCAGTTTAAATTAGCAGTCTTTTTGTTTCCCTGAGTGTCTTCTGCTTGTTCTACAGCTTTGAAATAACTGTTGCTCTGCTTCTATTTTTTAAGTTGATTTTCAGAATTAGGAATTAACACGACAAACCTTCTGATCTCGTGCAAGAAAATACTGCAGAGTGCTTGTTTAGAAAGTATGCATTTAAGAGGAAATAAATAGTTCTTAACCAGTTGCTGCTTTGTAATAGATTAGTACATTGTTCTGCAAAGCTTCCCTGGGCTTTGCAGATGAAGTTGAATTATATAACCTTCAATTGAAAAGGAACGAGGGAAGGGAGAAATGCAGCCAAATCACTTGAACTAAGCCAGAATGTCCTAAAGGTCGTATTTCCCAGTGCTAAGAAGGAGAAAATAGTCTCTGTATGGAATATTTTATTCACAACAGGAGCAAAACTGAAACCTTCTAAATCTAAATTGAGAGCTGTGAACAGCCGCAAGCCTATAAATACACCTTTTGGATTATAATAGGCCATGTAGTCTTTGTGTCTCCCTTACAAATGGATTGTAATTTGGAGAATTGTGTAGTTTGTGAATCCAGTGAGTTTGCTGCATCCTCTGTTGCCAGGTGTATTTCCATTAGGCATTCACTGTACGTGGCCTGTAAGGGCCTTTCATGCCACTGTGTTGTGAATCCTCTGTGCTTTGTAGCTTAATGGTCTTCTACCAGGTGAGACTTACTCTAGAACAAAAAGTCTGCTTAAGTGGCCATGAAAACTAAGGAAATGCTTCTTCACTTCCCTATCAAAGGAGCACATATATTAGTCTAGCTGAATTTTTCCTTTTACACGGGCCACAATCTTGCTGGTGATTGACTTTGTTCCAACAAAAGCAGTGCAGGTCTTTATTTCTGAACAAGCGGAATTTCAAAAAAAAAAAGTGCATGCTGGGTGCAAAGTGAATACTGGAGAAATAAGGTCAATTAATTACCTCTCCCAACTTTAATACTTGGTTTTTTTTTTTTCCTTCCTGCTGTTTTTCTGGGATCTCACTCCTAGTGTTTATGTCAAGCTTGTTGCTCCCCTTTAAAATGTTTTTCTGTGCAGAGAGGTACTTTAGTGAAATATCATGCTAAAGAGAGCATCATTGCCAAGGAGAGAAATGGTGCACTCTGGAAGAAAGAAAGGGCAACTACTTTGGGACCAAGTCTGTGTTGGTTACTCTGTTCAAATACATGGACAATATCAGTGATGTAACTTGTGTTGGGGAGAGTGTAGTACAGAGATTTTCTTCAGTCTTGACTTCGGTGTAGTGCCTTTCATCCTTCATGTTTTCCATTAAACACATTTGGTGTGACTGACTGCATGCCCAGAAAAGTGTAGCAGCACCCTCCTAACTTCAATGAAACTTGTTCCAAGTTTCCTGTTTGTGTTACCCAATTGTGTTTAATTGGAATACCTTAATATAGCAGACACCTTGCCTTCGTCTAACCAGATTTAGGGCTGAGAATGAGTGGAAAGGTCTTATCTTAATGAAAATGAATTTTCTTCTGTCTGAACAATAATGCAATAAAATGATCAACCTTCTTTTTTTAAGCTGTTAATTGCCTGCATGTGTAATGCTACCTAGTGACATTTCTAGCAGTGCTGTGTGAGAGCCCTGCTGTTGGTCAGAGATTTTCGGAGAGTGCTGAAAGATAACATTATTAGTAACAATTAAGACAAATGTTTCTTTTGTGGCTCGAAGAAGGCTCATTTAGCAAAATCCCTCAAAGGCAAGGCATTGAGCGTTTACAGGGTTTTATTTATTTTGCAGGAAAGTAAACTGTTTGAAGGAGGGGAGGGGCTGGAGATTACATTAGACCCGGTGTAGCAACAGTCAGAGGCATTCCAGTAATGGTACCAATGCAGGCCTGAGTGTGAGAAACAGCTACCTTGAATATTCTTCTTACAGTAACCAAATTCTTTAGTTCCTGAATTAATTAATCAAAGACTCTAGACTGCAATGTCATTATGAATAGTCAGAACATTTTCAGCTTGGTGTTTGGCTCATCAGTCTGGCAGGCACTGAACTCTGTCAATCCCTATTGAAGTTGTGCCAATCTTCTTAGATGAAGCTGATTGATGTGAGCCCTTTCCTCACCATTTATTTGGACAGCCAGACTGTGTGTGACTAAATTCTTGGCCATCACAGACATTCAGATGAATTCATTTTGATTACTTCTAGTTGAGACTTTGGGGAAAACATGAAGACTGAATTGCCGTTCTTTTCCTCCCTTGCCCTGTGTCCTCCTCAATCTCTTCCCTGGTCCATCCGCATGCACTATGCTCATGCACGCGTGCATGTGAATATACATGCACACATTTCTGTTGCTAGGCATTAATCCATGGGTCCAGGCAGAGTTCAAGAGCTTTTTTTATACTAATTGTCTTTTACCAAACTATTTCTCTTCTCTGTACAGCACGATATTGGAAAATCATGCTGTTTTCTCAGTTGCAGCAGTTTAATGCTTGCTCTGTCTTCAGTGAGTTGCTTTGCTTTTTTTCTGCTATCTGGGACAAATTTAGTGTAAATTAAATGACCAGTTCATTTTTTGCGCTCCATAGGCTGCAGCAAGTAATAAACAGCTTATGTAATCTCCTAATCATCAACTCAGCCAAAAAATGTCATAAAACTCTGCAGTGTACAGCACCTCGCAATGATTTTTGTAGCCTGCAGAAACCGTATATTATGAATATTGTTTGCTATGGTTTTTTTTATTTGAATCGTCATCATCCTCCATTTGCAGAAAAGAGAAAGACTTTCTTTTTTTATTAGATGTTCCACTTTCAATCCATATTTATTGCCTCTGTGTGTGGTTTTTAATTCTGCTTGGAGATTGTTGCTTGCTTTCATTGAATTGGAAAAATGATGTAAAAATCAAAAACGTTAGGGACAAAGAACTTCTCTATCTTTTCCTTCTCTGCCTCACCCCACCCCACCCCCCCGCAAAATTTCCACTTCAGTTTTAGTGACTCATCTCATCCTTGCATTCTCCATCTATGAGTGTAACCAAACTTTTCATCTTCCCCTCCTTGCTCCCACTGTAGGATTTTTCTCCTTCCATATCTTCTTTTAAACATTTTTGTCCAGCCTAAATACCATGACAGTTGGCTTCCACTGCTTCCCACGGGAGGCTTCTTTTGTGGTTTGCTATCGGAAAGCATTTTTATAGACCTTATTTCCCATTTTGTCATTTCACACCCATTTTTAGTGTCCTGTATAACTATTTCCTATTACTTGGTGTTAACCTGTTAGTGCATACTATGATGTTTTGTTTAAGTGTTTGTCTTTTTATCGGCTCACTGGTGTTGTAAATTGTTGTCTATCATTAATACATCTTAATTCTTTTTTAATGGTATGACTTTGAGAAGGCATTATAGAACAGCATGCTCTGTTTCAGGCTCAGTGGTATGAAATACAGTGTTGAGCATTTTCTTCTCAAATGCTTTTAGAGGTAATTTTTCAGTTTTCATGGTGCTGTCATTGATGCCAGCCATATCTCAGTCAGTCTTCCTCAGTGCAATGCATTGAAGAGAATTGATTTGAACAGAATGATAGATGTGGTCTAAAAGTTACTTTGGGGAAACTTCTTAGGGTGATCTTACAGTATCAGAAAGATTTGAAACAAGTTTGTGTGGCTTCAATTGTAAGGGAATACTGCCTTGGGATTTTTGTGAAGGACTCTGTGTTAGCCCTCGGAAGGGTGAATTGCTACTCCCTTGCGGGTAATCCTCTGCCTTGTGAAACTGGCCCTCTTAATTCTGTTCTATGCAGTTTTATTTGTAGCTTGCTTTACATGTTTAAATATATATTCAAATAAAGTTATTTGACATGGGCTTGAACTAATCCTGCTGATGCTGAGTGTTCTTGACTCTGAAGTTGTTGAAAGGTGAGAGCAGTCAGCCCCTCAGCACCTTTCAAAACTACTACGTTGTTGCTTTAATGTCAGATGTGTATTTTATGTGGGCAGCGGAAACTGTCTTTTGGTGAACCTTCTTCTTTCTTTATAATTTGAGCTAAGCAATTGCTCAGTGCCATTTGATGAAATTGTAGTGAATTATGTATTTTCAGGCACAACAGTTTCATGAAGGAAAGCAAGCTTTTACAGAGCTTATAAGAGTCTGAGATGAAGTACAACATGGTTGGGATTCATCCAAGAGAAGTAATGCAACATGCAGTGCATGAATGTTAATGGGAATAGTTTCTGAAAAGAAATTGCAAATTCCAACCTAATGCAAGGAGGTAGGAGAAAATCCTGACCCTTTTGTTGTGGCCCTGTAGATACTAACAGAGAAATCCACATATTGGTTTATGGGTCATCATTGCCTATGGTGCTCTTGCTAAGTACATTAATAGAACAGTGTTTGTAAAAGGATACAAGTTTAAATGTTTTAGTAAACTACAGAAAAAGATTTGAAAGGGGGAAGACGTGGGTGTTCTAACTACCTACAGCTTTGGCACCCTGTCTGCTTGTTTAATTACTGTAACACATTTGACACAGTTGAAAACTTTTGAGTTAAAATCTTTGTGTGTATTTTATATAGAATGATGTCTTTTATATTTTCTCCTCTGGATTGATAAGTCATTTTTATTTAGGCTTTATTGCTGTAATACAGCTGTTGGTTATTTTTCTTTTTAATGCTTAGCCCTTGCCCAAGGTGCTTTAAGGGGAGGAGGAATAGATCAAAATAATAATTTTTCTTCTCCTAACATTAAGATAGGAGTTTTTAAATTACTCAAGCCAATTTATTGCAGAGTAGATTCATTGCGGATACACTCAAAATCTATCGGATTGATTGACGATGCTGTTCTATCGACATGTCTGTTCCAAAAGAGAATGTGGGATAATAGGCTGAAGATTTGATGAATACCATTTTGTTTAGAGAAAATTATATTTTGGTGCATTTAGTATATTTGTAATGTGAAAAAGACTTTGAAAGTTACCTTCAAAAGGTGACTGTAGAAAGGCTCTTCCATTGCTGATATCAAGCCTTGTGAGAACGGAGGGTTTCGGCGTTGCTCCAATTCCAGGGAGAATCCACTGCTGGAGAAACACAAACAAAATACATCACTATGGGTTTTGTAGTCTGAAGGTTTAAAAAAATACCTCAGCAAACAAATCACAGAACTTTAGTTTGAACTTGACTTGTATACAAGTTGTATAAGCTCCTTTCAAATAATACTGAGTTAAAGTTACCTTAATGAAAATGTTTTTAATTTTTTTGGATCTCTCTTTTTAAGCAGGAAGCCTGGCTCACTCATTGCCCTTATGAAGTGAAAGGTGATAGTTCTTTTCAAATTTATGCTATTACTTTTGTAGGTTTTATGAAATAATACATTTTAAAATTAGTGGAATTTGTGAAATCACATGGTGTAAGTCCTAATAATGCATATGAATTCCTAAAATTCACAAGAAAATAAGCTAATAGATTCCTCTCACGATTATTTTTTTGAATTGATTAATCTTTGGAGGCAAAAAGTGGTGGATGTTCTCTTTGATTTTTCCATATTAGATTTACTTTCTGAACCATGATGTCCCCGAGTTTAAATCTGAGTTTAGAGCAGAGGCATACTCTGTATGCAGGTAAGACACAGAGGAAGAAAAAGGTTAATTTCCAATTCTGTCTTCTTTATGTTTTGTGTGTGGCAAAAATGAAAGCCATCTCACAGATTAGGTGTCTTTGAGATGTTTATTTAAAGTGTTTTTCGACACAGCTTGCTGATTCATGGTGAAGCCTTTCTGTCCCACAACTCTGTGGCCTGGCCTGTATCCCAGCCAGACAGGTGAAATTGGCTCCAGGCTCTCCCTTCTTCGCTGGGGGGGCTGTATGTGATGCCTGAGGGGATGAGAGAGGAGTAAGGACCAATAGTTTTTGGCCTTTCCTTGGTCACTTCCACTGTAGCCTCAATTTTAAGAGTCCCTAAGCTGTGGCTTACTTCAGCGTTCAAACCTTGGTAAAGGGTAAGGCTGGGGTGGGAAACAGAAAGCTACAGGAGCTGTGAGGTTGTGTTAGCAAGCACAGAGAGGGGTATTGCCCTGTTTCTCATGCATCTTCAATATGCATTCAGTAATAGCCGCAGCTTTGTCTCTGCTCCATGTACAGGGAGAATGGAGATTTCAGGATGAAATAGAGCTCGCCAGGAGAGAACAGCTTCAAAGCATTATTTAGCCCTCCTTGTGCCCCCCCTTCCAACAATTATCTTAACCTCATTTATTTTCCTCCCAACTCTGATATGGGGACTGCAGTTTTCTGTGCTGAAAGGAATTATGACTATTACTTTGATTATTCTAGTTGGGAACTGCCATGAGTACACTACATGCAGGTGCCAATTTTTTTCAGTTGTAGAATTGAATTCAGACATTGATATTGATGCAGTTGAACACATACAAATTTCAGTACAAAATACGAGACTCCTATAGTTCTAGTTAGTTGCTTTTGATGAATTGAAATAATTCATATGCTCTTATTAAAAGCCCAGAGAAGAAACTGAAATGCATCTCTGTATGCATGATTCTTTTTTAAAATGAAGGCTAAGAAAATCCCAACTGATACATATAAGACGTAGCTTTTTTAATTTATTGCTCAAGCATATGCAAAAAAGGCATTAATTTTCAGTAATATAAAATTCTCGATGTGTAGTGCCTGGAGCTATGGTTTTGAACCTAAATTGCATGTATTTACTTAGCCATATAACTCTGCAATGTGGAAAATGGAAGTGCATTTCAAATGTGTGCAGGGATTGCTATTACTAAAACCAGTTGTAATTTATAAGTGAGAAAAATAAAGCTTTAGATGGCAGATGAAGAGACACCTTTATTGACTCCATATGCTTGACTGCATGAGGTGCCTTCCTGAAAATGGGAAGCAAGTGCCATATTTTAAGGAATTTCAGAAGCCAAGCATCAAGGGGTAATAGAGTTGACCTCTAATTTCAGAAATCACAGGCTAACGTTTGAGAACATTTGACTTCCAAACTTTATTGAATGCTCTGCTTAGCACTCAGTTTTATGATAGTAAGGATTTTTGGCTGGGAGGCACATCAGTTATACTGTTACCTTGCAGACTTTTTCACATTAACAGCAGACACCAATGGTCTCTAGGAATGAAATGCTGCTACTTCAGACTGTACAGAGGTGTGATTGGACTGGCCTTCAGTCCTTGATTTCACAAGTGGGGTTTTGCATCCTCTGTTCTTTTTTACCTTGAACAAAGTGCAGTGTAGTTGGTCGCTTTGTTTCTAAGTAGAGATTTTTTTCATTCCTGAGGGTTTGCTGTCTCCTTGGTGTTGTAATATTTTAACTGGCATTTTTCTATCTGCCGCTTCCTAGAGTGTCCATTATCCATTGCTGCAGTATGTTATCTACAGGCCGTGTCTTGGAATTCTCAGTAGGCAGTTCTCAGCATGGGTGCTGCTCACCTTACAGAGGTGTTAAGGAAATACATGGTTTGGATGTATATTTAGTGCAGACTTGATTCCACCCTGTGGTCCCTCCACCTAGAAGTAAAGGTTCCATATGAACACGATGTTGCACTTTCCAAGATGATTGAACTTTTGCTTTCAGTACAGGTGTGTAAATTTTTAGAAAAGGGAAAGTTTTCCCATTAAATAAGAAGTTTCAGCACAGGTGAGGTAAAACTGTGACTTCCACCTGCTCTTAGCTTGATCATATTCTTGTGTGTCTGTTGCTTTTGGTATGAATAAAAAAAAGCTTTGTGAACAATTTTTGTGAGCATTGGTAAATGCCACCAATAAGACACAGGAGCACAGTTAAGCATCCCTTTGCGAGTTCCAAGTTTATTAAGTAACAAACTGCACATCATCATACAAAAAATGAAGGGAAGAATTTAAATGTATTTTCTGTAAAGCAGTTTTCTTTAGGTTATTCCTAAATAGCCATATCTGCTTTCTGAATATAGAATTTGAGCCTTATTAATACATAATACATAAATTTGTACAAGAGCAAAAGATTCTTTCAGCATCTGGACTCTTAAAGCGACAGGTTTAAAGATACTCGGAAACATTATGGATGAATAAAGCTTCTATTTCAAAAAATACAGCATAGGTATAAAAGCAAATGAAGGACAAGACTTCTAGGTAGGCGTACTATTTTTTGTTAAACAAGACTGGCATGCCTGGGAAAATTAACAAGGTTTTGGGCAGCCAAACTTTTTTGAGGTCTGAAAAGGAAACAGCAGATTTCAAAGCTAAATGCAACAACTTGAGGGCAATTAGCAGTTTGCTTAAAATCTAGTTAGGATACTTAGAGGGTTGTCCATCAAATATAAAATCCTAGATGAGCCTCGAGGTTTTCAACAACTTCTTTACTTGAAGTCATGAATAGATGTCATATATACTAGTTAGTTTTTTTTCAAGTATAATTGTCTTGTACAGATATCCAGACTATTATGTGTTGTTAGCAGTCTGCTCTCATGCCTGATAGTGCTTAAAAGCTGGAATGCTGTTTGTAGCCCTGCTGGTATTCGTTTCAGATTTGGAGGAAAGAGCGGGCTAGGTCTGCAATACAAAGTGATTAGTGGCAAAGTAAAAAAGTTCTTTCTACTGAATTAACTCTTTTGTCAAATGGCACATTTATTTACAGGCAGGCTCTTTGGACAATTGAAATGCACTTGAAACAGTCCTGATACTTCAGCACTGCAAATTGGAGACTGGAAAATAGGAGGACAGAAGGCACAGTTTTCATGCTAAGGTTCCTACCCTGCTCTACTGCTGAGGAAATGAGCTGCCACATCTGCTGTGCTGTGACAAGATCTGGACAGGATATGTCCAGGAGACTGTGTGGGAACAGAATCCAGGCAGATGATGGAATTGTTTGAGCTGTAGGCTATCTATGCTGTCACATTTAATGGCATACGTTCAGCATCATCACAGACAATAGTGAGGCAGAACACAAGCATGTTAAGCACTGCTGTTTTTTTGCCTTTTCAAAAATGAATTTCTTGTATTTATTAATTAGACTAGTTCAGAAACACCGAATTTTGCCAATATGGATATAGCAGCAGTGCCAAGAACATGGCAATTTAACCAATTTCCAGTTTAGTGCTGGTTACCTAAAGCTAAATAAAAGAAGAAACTAGAAATGAAACCAGAAATCCTGGTAGATGTTTTTGCAGCAACCTTCCAGTGTGAGCAATATCAGTGTAGCTGATTAGATTTCTCTTTACACATAAAGATTCTGTTGTTTTGGATTTGGATTACAGTTTTCATTTAATCTTTTTTTTTTCCCCCCAGTGACTTCATATTGTCATTCAGATTGATTCTAGCTATCAATTTCAGACAAATTAATTTATGAATGATTTTTTAAATAAAAAAATTGTTCATAAGGCTCTTAACTCTTTGGAACTCGTAACCCAGAGTAACCCTTTTGTAGCAGCCTCCTGTTGGACTGTAACTGGAGCTATAGGTTTTCTGTTCCTCCAAAATTTGTGCCAATTCAGATTTGAATTTTTTAATATCTATCTCTTGAACAATCTCTTTGTGACTGAGATTCAGAGAGGTCCTGTGTATTCTTTGACCCTGGTGTCTTCATCTATAGAACAAGGAGAAGAGTGCTTAGTTACTGCCAGGAATATTCAGGCATAATGTATATAAATACCTCTAAAGGTTACAAGTTCTCTCGAAGTGCCTCATATTTTTGCTGATTTAATGTTAAGTAGAAAACTGTGTGTATGTGTGGTGGTGGCAGTGGGGGGAGTTCAATCATCAGATGTCAAGTTTTGTTTTATTTTTATAATGATTTATGCAGTTGTTAATCGGCAGCTGACTCCTCAGAGGGAACTTCAGGGGGATCATGTATTTAGAAACAATCTGGCTTCTAGTATTTTCTCTCCATTGTAGTTTTCTCCCTTTGTTCTTTTGTTCTCTATTATGAAGGACATTTGCATGAAAACAAGATTTTTGTTTCTTAAGAGTTCAACTGCTCCTGCTGCTTATTCCCCACCTGGTCATAATCCTCCGTTTGTGACATCTCAATTGGTGGCTGTGCAAATGATTATGATGTCAAAGACAGGATTATGACTTCAGGTGAGAAACAAACAGCAGGAACTGGTGAACTCGGGAGAAATACACATCTAGATTTTTCTCTAACCATTTTTATGCTAAAAGCACAAGAGAAATGCAGACAATAGATTATGTATGCATATTAAAATAACTGATGTATAAGCAGATTGTATCATACCAGAGAGTAACATGACAAATCTATTCTTTAAATTGCTTCCACTACTGTTATTCTCTAGTTTCATCTACAGAAAATTACAGTAGTAGAATAATATCCAAAGACAGTGTTATCAGGACATAGTTACTTCATTTTACCATGTTATAACTCTCGTGAGAAACTTGTTCTGTTGCAGCACAAAGTCCTTATTTTGATTATAAAAAGGTTTGATGAAAAACATAGAATCAGACCCAAGCTGTGGACTATAAGTGAGTTAACAAGGGTCCCTGGCGACAATGCGGTTTTGGACCAGATCAAGCTGCTTTATGATATAATGGGAGGTTCTTGAATTTGTTTGAGTTCTTCTGCTTGGGTTCTTTTTCTCTTGTGTAATATCGCACTTCCTTTTTGTTCCTGAGGAGCCCCACTGCCCCCAGAAGCTAATTCCCTAAAGGGTTTTTGCACAGTATCTCCTTTTGAGCATTCTTGTCTGTGGTTGGGAGTCCTATGACAGTAAATGGCTTGTATGGCTCTGCAATACAATAATTTGCCCCTGTGCACAGGGCAAGGGGAGAAAGGTATTTGCTGTAGAAGCTTTACAGGTTTGAGAATTACAGCATGAGGAAGGTGTGTGTGTATGTGTTACAACACCAGCTGATGTAACTAACACCTGAGATTATGTCTTTGGTAAGTTAGTGGTGGATTCTGAAGAGATTGCTCCACAGAAATCCTGTCCAGGGAATCAGCTTGCACAGTTCTGCTGTTCAAGTTGTTACAGTCATGACTGGCACTTTTAGTAGCTAATGCTAAGGTCATCACAATGACAATTTTTGGTTAGGAAAAAATTTTTCCCCTTCTGCATGATTTCAAGAATGCCTACTTATAGATGCGTTATGGAGGGGTTTTTTGAGGTATTTAGCTTTTCTTTTTTTTGTGTGTAGTTTGTGAAATGAAATGGAAAAAAACTATGTTATCTTTTAAGCATTTACTGTACTGTGTCAGGATGACTGGGTGAAAATAAAAAGGGAAGAGAGGAGTTAATGTAACAGAAATAAAGATGTGGAAAATCATCCAATCCACAGTTTTGATATTTGAAGTACTCCCAGCTTCAGAGAAACCATGGGGAGTGGGTTTTTTTTTTTTGGTTTGTGGTTTGTTTTTTTTTTTGAGCAGAATTGAAGTAGTTATCTTCAGGAACCCAGTAATTAAAATTAGAAAGTTGGTAACATTTTTATTGCAGGCAATTCTAGTGGTGAGATTAACATTAGATAATCTTATCATTAAATAACCAGGCACCCTGTGATGATCTGACACATGAGAGGCTGCACAGAGCTTCTGGTCCCCCAAGGGCTGTGATTGTTTTATGGTTTTATCTTATGATAACTGTGCTTTGGTTTTGCCCTTTTCTAAGGGTTTCATACGGTACACATTCCCTCCCACCTCCCTGTAAATTTGTAATTTAACACTACTCTAGGAAATGGCAAATCAGCATGAAACTATTAATCTTATCTCATATCATGAAACAGACACTGATCCAAGAGATCTGATTACTTTGCTTCTGGTCATTATCCAGACTGAACACTCGGCTTGGGCATTTGTATCATCAAGAGTTCTGTCATCAGAAAGGAAAAGATTTCAAAAACAAGAGCAAAATCTATGATCAATCCAGTTTAACATTTCGTGCCAAAAATACAGTGTGGCACCAGAGTCCTTTTACTGGTCACTTAGCGATCCGTTGCGGTATTAAAGCCTTAATTTCTGCCCTGTGTCTACAGCTTCTTCTTATGGGTGTTTAAAGCAGAATAAAGGACTTGAATGTCAGGCATGAAGACTTTAAATAATCTGTAGTGATTTTAATGAGTTCAGTCACAATTGCCACAGGTTTGCTGTGCTTCGTAAGTATTTCTGAGATGGAGCTTGCAGTCAGGCTCTCTGCTGCCAAGTTGCTTTTCGGTCTTTTGAGAAGGATGGAAACTGGCTCCTGTTCAGTCCTGCAGAACTGAGTCGGTTTTAGCTTGAACTGCTCTGGAAATAGCCATCTGCATCCCCTCCCCTCCAATGAGTATATTGTGAACAAGAAATTCAGTTTTAATTTGTATTACAGTTTAGCTAATTAAAGAAAACTCATTTTAAATACCCGACTGAACCAATGTGATTTGGGTTTCTTCTGTTCTTTACTCTTGGCTCTTCTTCCATTTTTTCCCCCCACTCAGTTCTTCCAAATACTTGCAAGTTCATATCTTCTCTCCCATCAAGTTTGTGGCACTTCGAAAGATGCACTTATTTAATATGTAACTGTGAGGGAAGCTCAATCTCTTTTTTTGCTTTTCCAGTAGGATAGAACTTTATGCTCTACAACAGTATTTGGAAATATATATTTTTTTTTTACTATTTACAAATCCCAAGGGACTTTGTAGATATGGAAACATGTGGTGAGAATTTCTTCTCTGCTCAACTGGGTGGTTGAAACTCTGTTCCTGGAGGGAGTGAATTTTACTGTTGACCTAATTCTGCTCCCGTTAAAGT
Source organism: Pseudopipra pipra (assembly GCF_036250125.1). Taxonomy (NCBI): domain Eukaryota; kingdom Metazoa; phylum Chordata; class Aves; order Passeriformes; family Pipridae; genus Pseudopipra; species Pseudopipra pipra. Next base: position 7,586,688 of record NC_087581.1, on the reverse strand, counting down.
TGGCACTGAGTGGTTTTAGAGATTTTCAGCCTCAAAGCATTACTATTCTTTGTTGAATCCAAAGTTTAAGGAGGAGAGCTGAAGTGCAGCTCTTTCAGATGGAATAAGAAAGGCTTAAGCCTGGTAATCAGAATACATTTATTAACTAACTCTATCCAAAGAAGTGGCCTGGGAACCCAGATAGAGGGTTCAACTTTGCATTAGAATTTTGTCAGAACTTCAAAAATTCATACCTTTTGGCATCATGGGCTGTTTCTGCTCTCTGCATTGGTGCAGACTTACCATACAGATTGAGTTCACAAAGTGGGGAAGGATAAACCAAAGCAAAGGTAAAATATAAAACCACAAACTTCTACAGTTTTCCCTGAGGAAAAAAAAAAATCCCTTAAAATGGTTCCCTTCTTGAGAATAATTAATGTCACATTTTGGATTTCATATATCTGCTACATTAATTGCTATCAAGTGGCAAACAGACTTTTTTTTTTAAATGCACAGCTGTTAGGGTACTGGTTGGAAAGGGCACAAAAGAAGTATGTAACACCTCATCACAATATAGCTCTTAAATTGGCACAACACAAGAAAATAATGGTTCTCTATTAAAAGGAAGGTCTGCATCTCCAGCTTGGAAAGACTGTACTGTAGGGGCTCATAGTTGGAAATTGTCCTTCCATGTCCCTGTCCTTCATCTTGTAAGCAGGGCACGGTGTTTTGCTAACTATTAATGTAAGACTATAAACACATATTTACTACTTTTGCATATATTTGTGTGCTTTTGATTAAGGCCCAGCTTTGTGCAAGGCTTTCCTTTCCTCAGACTCTTGCAATTGCTGAGACTTTACTAAGCTGAGCTCAATTTGATAAGCCTGTTGGGTGGGTTTTATTTGGTTTGTCTGTCCAGACTGCAGTGTCTTAGAGTGAAGGCGTTTCCCTCACAAGGTCACTGCTGCCCCGGAGTAGGGAAAGGCCTTTCAATTTATGCTTGGTCATGCCCTTTTAACTTAATGTTCTCTTTCACACAAGCTGGTAGTGATGGATGTCCATTCAGACAACCTAATGGCCTATGGTAGCTATAGAAGAGCCTTTACATCAATATTCTGCAGCTGAGACCCATCAGGTTGGACTGTCAAACTGCTATACAACACATCTAGGACTATTTTATGCAAATAATAGCTGTGACAACGTTGCTATACTTTATGATGTCAAGTGGGACTGTAAATGATCATTTCCACAGGTCAAGAGTAAGTTGATCTCTGTGGCTTGATATATCAGGGGTCATTTCCCTCTGTCAGTGGTCGCTGCCTTCGACAGTACTAAACCCACTGCAGAATAGCCTCAGCTCCTAAGGAGCCTCAACCATACATGGATGTATGCTGGGACATCTGTTGTGGCATTTCAGGTGTGGTGAGAGTGTTGTGGAGTCAGCATCTTCATGGTGAGCTTCAGAAGGCAACAGTTGGCTTACCCTGGGAATGGGAGATTCCTGTTTTCTCCATGCCTATTCTTATCCTTTGATTCAACTCTTCCTGCAGTCTTTCATTAGTTAATTTATGTACCTATTTGGAATACTGCAAGCCTGCCAAAGAGAAAACATTTAATTTCTCACTGAAATCACAGCCTGTGTGCCAAAAGGACCTTGAATTTTTATGTTCAGAGGGCTGAGCCTTCCAGGCTCCAGTGAGATTGTTTGCCTGTGTTGCTTAGAGGTCTCAGGGACACCTGTCCAATGCAGAGACTGTCAGATTAGGTTACGGATCAGCATCTCAGGCACCTTTGTAGCAACTCCAGCATTAGCCATGTACTGATTCATTCATCTCTACGTTGCATTGTACCCTCATGTGTGTTTGGAGTATGTCTGTTTTTGCACTATTTCTGTGATATATAGAAATAGTCTGTGCTTCCATTTTTTTGGACTCCAGCAGGTTAATTTGTATTTTCTTCACTCCCTTATCTAAATAAGTTGTTCCTGGTAATTTAGTCACCTTGGCATGACAGCAAGTTTTGGCATGACAACAAGTTTCTGCATGTCAGCGGCTCCAGACTGGTTGTTTTCTCTCTTAGCTTCATATCCAGTGAGAGAGACATAAGGACCCCTCTTGTGTTTACCAGGGGTTAGCATGGGGTAAAAACACACAAGCTGTGATCTCAAAGCTGATGAGACTTTGAGCAGTCAGTTAGACAGCTGCTGTCTTATAAATGGTATATATACTTTTCTGAAATGTATGGAAGTCATGTACCATGGCTCTGACTTGATTCTTATAGAAGACATTCGTAATTTTCTGTTACAAGGCTATTTAACACATAACTGTCTTGCACCAGCATTTAACCAGTTAATGTAAAGCTCTATATTGGTTGGGTGCTGGTGTGTTAGTCTTGTTCCAGTCTTTGTTCTGAAGAACAACATCATTACAAAATAAAAGAGTCCTTCTAAAAAGCTTTTATTTCTTTCGTGAAACTTCTTCTTTGACAAGATGAAGTGAGTCAGCCTGTCTTTAATGGGATTGCACTGAAATGTCTGCAACTCTTGTTGTCATTCCTTGGCATGATCGTTACTTGAGGGGCAGATTAGAGGTCAATCAGCCAGAGCCACAGGGGCGCCCACAGCTAGCCTCAGGATACTCCCTACAAATGTAAGATCAAAAGGGCAGGCATATGAAAATTACTGTTTACTTTTTATGAATTATTTCCCAGAGATGGGATCATTAGCAGAATCTAAATGCTGTCTAGCTCTTAGTGCAAGGACACTCCTGACAGAATGCACTTGCTTGGGCATACCTTTTCACTCTTAAAATAAAAAGATTTTCTGGTTTTGCTTTTGTGGGATTTCTTTATTATTTAAATAACTTTCTGGTTGTTGTTGTTTGGGGTGGGGTTTTTTTGCCCCCAGTACACTGTCCCTGCTTCTGAACGTGCCTTTAATTCCTAGATGTCATCTATTTCTTTGTGCAGCAAAGGTATTTCAAAGTTTTCATCTGGGGACTCTGCAGGAGTCTTCTGAAGGAAGTAAAACTTTCTGGTAATCTTCCTGAGTGAAGAGTGGCTGTTATAATTCATTGCTAGCCAATGGGTACCAGAATTATCCCTACTGTAAATACAGGGGAAAGGTGATATTGGCTGTCACGGTGAGGTGCATGTTGCAAATGCTGATGCAATGTCTACTTCTGCAGTAATCTTCACACATCAAAGTCTGCACCTTCTTATCCACATAAGTATCTGGCTTCTGTTTGATCACAGTAATCAGGGCTATTTAGAAGGGTCACAGCATATTTGCCCTTTTGTCTTGTGTCTGGAGCTATGAAAGCATGACTTTGGAGCAAATGTTGATTGAATTCTAAGGAGACTGGCAGGAGCTGGGAACATGTGTAGCCCCTGATATGCTAAACTTGTGATTCCAAGTAGAAAACTGTTTGCTTTTTAAAATAACTTTGAAAAAGTTACCTTGAAGAACCAAATACATGGTGGATATTACTCTTTAATGAAAACCAATATGAACTTTCCTCTTATCGTCTAACATGTTACTACCCTTAATGTGCAATAATCAAATGCTGCCCAGTGTAGGAACGAAGCTAAATCTGGCTGGCAACCAAAATAAAATCCCTTATAGCTATTTTTTATGTTCTTCAAATGTGTGCTGAGAGATTAGGCAGTTGCCTTTTTTCCCCCTTCTCTGCTGTTTTCCTTAAAAAGTTTAACCCCCCTAGAATTCTCTTGCACCACCCTCCTATGATAAGGTCAGGAGGCAGAAAATCCGATGTTGTGTTCTTTATCTAAATCCTTATCCTTCCTAATCTGGCTAGACATTTTGGATAGGTGTGTTTTTACTTATTTGGTGTGATATTTTCTCAACATTACTTTTTTGGCATTTATCTTGACAGCAGTAGCTAGAGAACTTCTTGCTAGTGTTTAAAAGGATAAACTGAGCATTTCCCTTTCCATCTTTTCCTCTTGCTGTTGGATAGAGCCCAGGAAACTTTTTAATCCTTGCAAAGCTGTGAGCATGCAAAGGAAACGTGTGTGCAGATGAGCGGGGTCGCTGGGTCCTCCAAGACAGGGGTCTGCGCGTGTCCACCTACAGGAGTGGGTCTGGGACTTAGCACAACAACCTTCTAAGAACTGAGGCACAGGTACTATGAGTCTGTGTGTGCTAGGCACAGTTTATGTTTGTACTGAGCACACCCAATCTCAAAAGTTTTCCACCATATGACTTGGACTTCTTGGGCTAGGGGATAGGGGTTCTGAACACCGCTCTTCAGCTGCAGTCGTGCTCACAGGTTCATGAGATTCGGAGCCTGGACATCGCAGGCTTGCCCTGCAATTTATTGCAGACTTTACACTGAGGCAGAATCAAATATCTAATGGTTCTGTTCATCTTAGCTATCTTCGTTGCTGATATCTTCTTGTTCTTCCAGTCATCATGTAAAGCAGTGGTTTTAAGATATCTTTTACTGCATCTGTGCTTCAGAGGCTGTTATTTGATTATTGTATTTGATTATTTTTTTTGATTATTATATTGTACTGCAAGGTTTCTTAAACCTCTCTGAAGTGGTATGTCTTGAAGCCAATACTCGAATCCTGATGGGTTTCTAGAGCACTGGTCTCTCCAGTGCTGTTAGAACAGAAGAATGGTGGAGGTCTCTTCTCCACCCAAATGGTGAGGTATGTGAGGTGCATCTGTCAGCTGATAGCTTTTAAATTAATATTTCCATTTCCCTGTGTGTAGCCTTATCTTTACAGGCAGGTGTATATGCGTTGGGAGAGGGGCTATTTTTGGCTCTGCTGTAGGAGAGCCTGAAGGTAATGAGTTGTGCATAGTAAATCTTGCTTACTCCATAATTTCCACTACATTTCAAATTAAGGGCCTAAATTAGGGTTAGTGTCAGACTTGCTCTTTTGCTATGTCCTAATTTTGTTTTAAAAGCACATAGCTAAGGACTTTAATATGTTTTAGATTCAGGGCTTGTAAGTTATACTAAAATCCCTAAGGGAGGCAAAATAACTTATTAAAACCTTGCAAATGTTTTTGACTGCTGCATTCTATTATTTTCTATTCCAGTGGTAGCATGCAGCCTCTGCTGCTGATGGGTGGAGGAACGCAAACCTCCAGGGCCCATTAGACTTAACTTGTTTACTGCATTGATATCTATATGTTAAATGACAAGAGAGTTCAGGTTATTGAATAATTTAAATTTCAGCTCTAATTGGTGTCATATGACCTGGAAAAGGCCATGGATGACGCCAGGAGCATGCTGTGAAATTCTTATAAATAATTCATAAATTAGATCATTCATTTGCCTGGATGTCTTGTTAAATGCAGAAGTTTGTAAGTAATAACTGGTGATATAACACCTGTAAGTATTTAGTTCATATGCTGGAAGGTAATCTACCTTGATGATCTTCTAGCAAAACCTGCCAGAGTACGAGAGTTAATTGCACTAGGGAGAATGCACTACATTTATTTGGGATGGGCTTTGGCAAGGCGTACCGTGCAGATGTTGCATTACACATTCTCTATCAGCTAGACAACTATTCTGTGTATGCCCATGTTAAAAATGCAGCTCATCACTCTTCTGCCCTTATTTCACATGAACTCCAAATGCACTGGGAAATGGTAGTGACCTGCTCTGCTCACAAATAGTATAGTTTTTGAAATATTTATCTAGGTCTTGAACTACTGATTCTTCAGTAAAATAAAGGGCAAAAGTAAAAAATTGAAGTCAGAAGATTCTGATTTTTTTTTTTTTTATTATTTCTATAATGCTGGCAGCACATTGAATCTTAATAGTTAGACCTGGTGCTGTCAAGATTAGTGCAGTGGCATTTTTCTATAGTGCAAACAGGAATGACACAGTTTTTTCCCGGAAAGCAAACATATTTGTTTAATTTTAGTGGTCAGGTATTGCATTGCCATATGTGAGTACTGGTTGAGTTTAATGGGCATTCTGCTCACAGTGACTTCCAGGACTCAAGGTACAGGCACCTCACTTTAGTTTTCTTGGAGCACTATATTATTAACAACTGCCTCATCAGCCAGCGTAAAAACAGCTTACTGATCTGAAATGGTAGCGTTTGTTAGAGATTATCTACAATATTTGGGTAGCGGGAGAAGAAGGGTGGCATGTTTATGAATGCAAAATATACACTTAAAGCTGAGTGCCAGCAAATGCTCACATGCTACTTTGAATGCAGGTTTTTGTGCACCTGGCATCCCAGCTCAAACCCTCTTAACAAAGAGGAGAAAAAATACTGAAGGCAGCACAAATATAGGAGGTGTTCCTCTGCTGTCAGCCAGCAGCTATAGATTCACTTTTTTGTGATGTGATCATATTACTTTTACTTTTTTTTTTTTTTTTTGCTACGCCTGTTCAGTATGTTGAGTTCAGTAGATTTTTACAGGAAAAATACAGGTTGGTTGACTGTCATTCACGGTTTCTTTCATTTTGAGACCACTTGTTTTATTCAGTGGAATATGGCAATCATAGCTATACATAATTTGTACAGAAAATGGTGCTTTATTTCTTGCTTGAAAAATGGCTTACCTTAGAGTTATCTACTGTATTTATCTTAGGCAGTGACAGAGACAGTTGCTTTACTATTACGTGGCCCTTTGTAATGGCTGATACTGGGTTATTTATGGTAGAGATTTTAATAAAGGATTACACGATTTAAACAAAAAAATTTATAGACTTCAGTAGATCCTACTAATATACTTTCAAATCTTTGCCCTTTTGTGTTCTTTCTGATAAATTCTTACAGATTCTTGGAAAGAACAGCTCCTTAATCACTAGTAATGCACTTCAAATAGTCCTATCATTTGAAATAATTGTTCTTAAAAACATCATTTCTGTTGCCCCAATATCCTACCTGAGCTTATTTATAATTCATTCTCCTCATTCCACTGACAAAAGCTTATACTGTTGATAGACCTGAAACCCAAAGCCAGGCTTTGTTCAGATGAGAGCCATACATCAACAATGCAGAGTGGTGACTGAGTTCCAGGTTTTGAATGTGTGCTTTAGTGAGTGTGTCAGCTGAATCACTTGGTAGAATCACAGATTTCTTTAGGTTGGAAAACACCTTTGAGCCCAACCATTAACCCAGCGCTACCAAGCCTACCATTAAACCTTGTCCCTAAGCACCACATCTGCATGTCTCTAAAATACCTCCAGGGTTGCTGACTCCACCACTGGCCCGATCATCCTGTTCCAGTGCCTGACAGCACTTCCAGTGGACAAATTTTTCCTAATACATTTTACTGACTGTGTCCAAAGAAGAGCTATGCTGGTGAAGAGTCTTTAGGTATGTGCCCTTGGTGCTCTGTAAGGTGATTCTGTGTATGGTAGCCTCTCATTTGCCCATTTAGACGTTTTTACTTCATCTTTGAAAATCTTTATATCTCTATATTTCTCCTCTCTTCATTCTTCTTGGTCTCCTCCAGGGTTGTCACCTCAGATCATCACAATGGACTAGTTCTAAATCAGTGTGTTCCTCCCGCTGTTTCTACCCCACCAAAAGACACCTCTGAGCTGAAAATCCAGATTAGAGAAATGTTCTTAAAATAAAACTGAGAATAATTTTACTTTGTTGTCTCTCTTTCTGCATTCAAACGTTTCGGCTAAAAGCTACAAACCCAGGTGCTATGAATTAAACCCTTAACACTGTTAACATCTCTAGCAATTTTGCTCTTCACCCCAAAAGCACTGTATTTTGCTGGGAACCCAGCTTTTGCCCCTCAGAGTGCAAGACTCCTCAAGGTAATGATTTTGGGCTGTTTCTTAAGCATGTTTTGTACATGCAGTAAAATCTGTTGGGACCTTACCTGTGTTGAGATTGTAAGTTACGGATTCATCCCTTGCAATACAAAGCCCTGTGTGCTGGAGTCAGTCTGTAAATGTGCCTCCTCTGCCAGCGCTGTGAATTAGAACTGCCAAGCACACAAGTTGCATTTAAGAACAATTTGCAGAGATCATAATGCTGTGTGCATAAAACTGGTGCACTGTTTGTCTGTTCATAGGAAGTTTTTAAGGGCTGGATGTTTGTTTAAGCTCTGCGCTGAATCCCCGAGCAAAAATTACTGGGGTTGCAGTAAAGATTTTGTAGACCTTCGCGTGTGTCTTCCTCTTTAAACCCTTCTAAAGATTATTTAAACCATTTTTAATATCTCCTTGTTTCACAAGAGTTTCACATCTGATCAAGTCGTCTTAACTCCTTGTGCTGCAAGGAGCAGTGTGAGTTTGTTTGTTTAAGCCCCAGTTAAAGGAACTTGTATCTTTAAATACTGTACAGCAAGCCTGGAAGAGCTCCATGGAGGGGAAAGCACAGCTGTTCCATCATGGTCCGTCATGGTTTCTATGTGTCCCATAGGCAATATCTTTCTTAAACTCATCTTGTAAAATTACCCAATTCCTTGTGCTTGTGTGTCTTTAGACTCACAGTAGAAGGTGGGTCTTTGGATTATTTTTTTTTCTTACTTTTCCCCTTCACCTGGCCTGCATCCTACAGATCTTGACATGCACTGGTCTCTTCTCATCCTTCGTAAGCATAAATGTCAGTTCATTTCCCTGCAACCTCTACCATCCAGCTGTACTTTCAATCAGAGCTTTAACACAAATTACTAAAGAAGTTGTTAACTAGCTTCTGACTCCCAATAGCTAATTTTTCTTTGGGGTTAGACCCTTCAAAGTACTGAGTAGCCATCAAAGGCATGTTGGAACTCACTTTTCTGCCTAACATGACCTCCTCCTCATAAAGGAATAAAAAACCCCACTAACATTCTATGACATTAATGAGAATTTTCCCCCCTGCAAACATATTGTAACTGTGAAATAACATTAAAGTTTCTCTGCCTTGTTATGAAGTCTTTAAATGTCAATGCCATTTCTGAGACCATCAGGGCAGACTTAATGGCGACCAGGGTCAACAAATGCTAACTGGTACCTCTCTTTTAGGGCCTTCAGGGACTCTTAATAGAGTCTCAGCCATGAAGTTAATTTGCGATGTGGACCTTTATTCTTAGACCCGATGATTATTTTGTAACATCTTCATTCATGTGCTTAGATTTCTTAACGTTCTCTTGTCTATTCAGTCAATAAACTGCTAAAATAAAGACATTCTCAGGCATTCCATCTCTTGAGTTTCCTTTTTTTGATGTTCCTTTTAACTTCTGGTTATGGGCTGTGGAAGGGTAGTGTGTGCTTTCAGTAGACCACCCCTACGCTGCCAGCCCTGATAGGATCCTCTGATACCTTCAGGTCTGAGACCTCCTGCTGTCCTAAGGGACTGGGAAACTGTCCACCGTGAAAGCCTCTTCCTGTAGGTGTCCTAAATCCTTTGCTGCCAGAAACAGGTGAGGTGGGAAATGAGAGACTGTGTAACTACAGGATTCTTTTACTTTCTCTTTTCTGTAATATTTCTTCCTGTTCCTGGTCATCCCTTTCTCTATTGCCTAATTTAGATTAAAAGGGCTCTTTAGCCTTTATTTGCCTAGAAAATATTGGAGACAGTGATGGCACGCCACAAATAATAAATAACAAAACTCCATCTTTTTGGTGGCATGTTGCATTTCTGCTCAGTTGCCCTGCCAGACCCTCTGACTTTAAAATATTTTAGTGTCCTGCACTTTTCACCCAGTCCAAGCACCAGACTCTCCTCAGACATTTAGCACTGACATTAATGCAAATGCCTCCAACTCACTAGGCCCTTTGGGGCAAAACATGACATCCTTGGCTTTCAATCACATGGCAGAGAGGATATATTTGTATGCACAAAACTGGAAATAATAAAATATCAGTATTCAGGTGCTAATCCACATTAATTTGCATTCTGTGAAGTCTACAAGAAACTTGTAATTGGTTGTCTTGAAGGGCAGCTGAGTATATTTGGTATTTTGTTTATTTATTAAAAAAGAATTTAAATTATACATACAAATGCTGCACAGATTTGTATTATATCTCTCTCTTCTAATCGTTGTTGGACCCTTGCTTGCATTCCTAAATTCTAATGTTTTGGGTCTGATTGACTGTCTTGCACTCTGTGTGCACAGTACATATCTATTGTAAGCATTGCCAGAGTGCAAATTATACCTTTCTTTCCATCAGTGGATTCCAAATTGCCCTGCTAAACCACTTATACTGCAGTGCTTTTGCTATCCTTAACAAACCTGGCTTCTGTAATTAAAAAAAAAACCAACAAAACCACAACAAGATCTTTGTGAAAGGTCCCAAAGGCTGGAGGAGTTTAAGTTCAGTTTGTTATTGAAATTAATGCACAGGTCTAGCAAAAGATATGTGGGTGCCTGATACACTGCTGTTCTGATGTGCATAAAACCTCAAATGCTTAGCTGCCTAGATGAACCTCAGTGCAAAGATACTCCAGGATGTAAGTAGGATTGTGATGTCTGTTACATCATATCCACAAGTATAACAAAACCACTAGAATTTGCTTGCACTGGGTTGACAAATGTGAATTACAGTTGCTTTCTTTCTTCAGAGTTTTATCAGACTATAATCACTTGCCCAGCTTAATTGAAAAATCACTTACGTTTATAGCTGTATTTAAACATGTTTTGTATTTAAATGACAGCTTTTGATGTACAACCATTTTTTACAGAAAGTAGTTGGTTTTTATCTGTGTTTCTGTAAAGATATTTCAAAAACTCTCATCAAATTTCCAGTGGTAAGTAATATCCCATTCAGTGCAAGGTGAAATGTTTTACATCAAATCTCCTGCTGTGTAATGGCCAATCAAAGACTATTTATAGTGGCTGAATGGATTTTTTGGCTCCGTATTCAAAATTAAACATTTTCAAACCTTAACATTTAATGTTTTTTGCCACTCTTCAAGTTGATTTTATGTAACCCTAGATGCTCACAACTACTTGATACTCTGAAGTGACTCATTTTATGCTGAGGATCCTGCAGGCAGTAGTTTTACATTTATTACACTTGTGTAGATGGAATGAAATGTAGATTTGATAGCAGATCTGTGTCTGTCTTCTGGTAAACATTTTGTTGGGTTTGGCTGTATGTCCGTCAGGGTGGTGTCTGTTTCTGAGAGAACACATTTATCAAGGGAAATTGTTAAGCAAAGATAAATTTGGGTAATTTACAGGAAATTGTTTCTCTTATTGCAGTTATCCAGTAAGAAGATCTCATGCCAGCAGCCATCTCTTGAGCTAGATGGCTCCTACCTGGGTGTTGGGGGACCTTGGACTCTTCATAAGAACTGCAGAGCACCAAAGGCTGGAAGCCCAGCCTGTGTTGCATTGTCTCAGCCTTGCAGGAATAACCCCCATTACAGGACTGAAACCCATTGCAACCATCAGGAGTGTCTGAAGGAATATATGATGGAAAATGACTTGCAGAGAAAGTGTAACAACACTGTGATTTCCCCAGCCAAGCAGAGGAGCCCTCACCATGTAAAACAAGCTCAGGAGGTGGACCAGAAAGCAAATGAATTTCAGAGCACGTGCCCTCAGCAAGTGAGTCATGGTTGTGCCTGCAGGCATGTAGGGAGCTCAGGGAGCATGGAAGAGAGCAGCTATGTCAGCCAGGTACTTAGAAAACACTCTGGGCCAGTACACAAAACCTGTGATCATTCCAGGCACTCTCGAGGTTTTGGGCAGAATCACAGCGCGGACTCCGGGCCTAAGGAAACGGAGCTGGCTAAAAGCTTGCAGGAAGAAAGAAGGCAGAGGCTGCTTCTGCAAAAAATGGAGCTGGAAATCGAAAAGGAACGACTCCAACATTTATTGACTCAACAAGAAGCAAAACTGCTCCTAAAACAACAGCAACTACACCAATCCCGTATGGATTATAACAGGTGATTTTGAGACTTATAATTAAACTTAAAGAAAAATTCTGAAATTTCTAGTGAAGACACGGGCGATAGTTGATTAAAGTGGGAGAATGGAACTGATAAAACAAGACAGGCAAGACTTGTGGCACAAATTCTAACAGTGATTTAGAGGAGAGAAGACTTTTTAGTATGTTGGTATATACTGTTGCCAAACAGCATGACAGCTGTGGAAAGCAGCAGAGGGAAACAGTAGGTGGTAGAAAGAAAGGCACAAGACAAGCACTGCTAAAAGACTAGGTAAGAAAAGAGAAGCAGTAGAAGAAAATGAGACGTTGATCTTAGTGCAGACACTTGAAGGAATACAGACATTTGCCAGGAGAGCAGCGTGAGCGTGGATGGCATAGATTCATTCCCTCTTCTTTCCTTGGAGAGTTTTGAAGTGTTGCACCCTCCTAGGTAGGGACTGTAAGGAATGTGTTTTACAGAAAAGATAGAGATCATTATGTGCATTTATATATATATGGAATATATATTTTTTCCCCATGTATTTACAGAAAAGGAAGGGTGCTCTGTGTAGCAAGGACATTTTCTTTCCAGTGGTGGTTGCAAAAAGGAGAATGCTGAGACTGAGCCATGGTACATGCTTAAAACTATAAGAAGAAAAAGGCAGCAACCATAGAAATACATGAAGTGTCTTGAAAGGCCCTTGAGCTTATTGCAGAAGGTTAAGTAACACGTTTCTGACAGTGTAAATAGAGTCTCTGAGAAAGGAGACAATGGGAACAGGTTAAAGCGAGTTAAATTAGCCAGTGTAACTGAGTTGAGTACTAGCATTTCAGCATTAGAAAGGGAAAACAATAGGGAAGAATGTAGCAGTCTTTTAGGAGAGGCAGTAGGAGTCTTTCACAAGGATGCACATTTCTATACAGTTCTAATATGGCCACTGCTGACAGCATCCCATGAGAGTCTGCATTACATGACCCACTTCCTGCGTTCATATATTATAACCACCATGGAGGAATATATCACTTTCTCTTCTTAATTCCAGCCCCTGGTTACTTTTCAAACTGTAAAAGAGAATACTGTAATCTAGATGGTCTTTTGTTTGCCTTCTTGGATTGTTGTTTACATTGAAAATACTGTGTTTATATGGCTTTAGAAGTACCTGTCTTTGAGGCAATCACAGTTGTGTGTGTTGAAAATGACTGAGGTCACTAACAAAGGATTACAACTTCAGGTGAGAATTAAGTAGGAACAGATGGATTCTTAATCATCAAATACCTTAATTCCATGCATGCATCCCTCTAATGAAAAACAAGTAGATATGAAGGACACACAGTCTTTTAGAGTTGATTGTGAGTTTTTTGGTGGGTTTTTTTTTTCCCAGTGGGAATTTTTCAGGATTCAGGGCATCATAAGTCCAGAAAAAAATAGACCTTAATTATCTACAGTGATGTCCTTGTTATATCTATTTTAGCTATTTTTTTCTGAAAAAAAACCCCTCATGGTTTACAGAGCTCTAGTTACCTAAAAAGAATTCTATGAATGAAAATCATATATGATCAATCTGAGGACTCAGTATTTTTGTGATCTCTTTTCAAAGGTGCACTTGAAGGCAGATATGCCATATTCTCTCTAAGAAAACAACTAGAAAATAGTGTGCTTTCTCTTAAAAATGTTTCAGTATCTTTAGAATTAAATAGTTGATACTTACAGGTAAATCTCTTACACATCACAGTTCTATTTCAGTTCCAGGTATATAATTCACTTTTGCACTTGGTAACGGGGCAGTTTTCTATACTACTAACAATAAAAATGAGTTTAGCTAGGCTCAAATACCCTTTGCTTCATTGTCAGGAGGTTCTAACCTAGTTAGGACATCATGACAGTTTAAAAAAAACAATACAACAAAAATCCTATTCCAGACAGTGTTTATTTTTGTCTGTCCTTCTGCCTGGGCAGATTGCTGGTTAAAGTCCATTCCAAGCTACTGAAAGTATTGTCATTGAATGACAAATAAAAGGTCTGACCATTTGCAATTATTGGCTATTAACTTTTCTGATCTTTTAGCTAAAGTATGAGTTGATCCTTTTTTTTATTACCGTGCTGCATCATGACTGCAATCTAATTGTCCACATTTCCCTATTTAACCTCAAGTGAACATAGTACTTTCAGTTTGCAGTTTCTGTCTCTGTGAAATAGTTGCTCAGCTGTCAAAAATGGTGTGTGTGCAGGCAAAGGGGTAGTTCAGTGACTCCTGATGCCAGCCTCACTGGAGTAGACTAGTAAGGGCAAAGCCCGGAAACAGGAATTTTATTCAAGTAAAAAAGTAGTACCACTGTCTTGGCTTTTCTGTCTTCATTAGAGAGAAAGAAAAAGGTGGAGTGATCTATTAAAATTGGAGCATCATCTGAGGGCCCATAGTTTGAGGACACAAAACCATCTGAAACAAATTCTACATTTTATGCAGCTTAGGCATGATGCCTTTGAGCTCTGATGCTGAAACTGTAATCTGAGCCCAACAGGGATGTTTTTTATTTGGTACTGTGACCCTTTCCTTAAGAGAGCTAGTCTTTGGAAATCAGTAAATGAAACTTTTCTGTCTGTTTCCCAGTGGTAACCCTTGGAAGCAAAGGCACTGGACCTAAGTCAGCCTTTCGATACAAAAGTATATCTGAAAGTGTGAAAACAATTGCAAAAGCATCTGCATTTAATGTGTTTAAGCACCCTGTTTATAGACACATAGGTCACCTTTTTGTGGCAAATTCCTGGCGTGGTGAATTGACCAGCTGCAGAACCAACTAACTCATCTTTTTCAGGATTAGAGGCCACGTCCCTGGCTCAGAGGATGTGCCCATTGCTGAAGCACCCGGAGAAGTTGCTCTGATGATGAACGGCAGCAGCATGGGGCTGAGGTAATTTCTCTCTTCACTTCTAAGTGCTTCACAGGGTCAGTATATCTTCTTGACAGTGTGCTGTTGCCTGCCAAGTGTATTTGTTCATGTGTTTGTTTCAGATTAAGAGCTTTTTTCTGCAGGAAAGGTAAAATTCATTGACTGCTGTGTTTTATGAGTCAACTCAATAGTTATGATGACCAGTTATTACTCAAGGTTTAGGGTCTGACTTCCTGAAGAGGTCTCAGGTTTTGTGTGTCACCTCTTAGCCCAGTGCAAAATGGAATGTTCTCAAAATCTTAGCTTTTTTTCTTTGTTCTAGGTGCTGCTTGTAATTTTTTTAATTAAAATCGGAACATCTCTTTAGCCTGGATTTGGACCTGCTGTAAATAATATACTATTCCTTAACTCTCAGATCTTTTACAGTTGGTGACAGATACTTGTTTTTTAAATATTGCTGCGTTGCACCTCTGCTTTGGTGAGATCAGAGCAAACCACCACTGAAATAACTGGAAGTAGAGTTAAGCCAATATTTAGCTTATACTCTCCATCTTGCTTGCTATTTAAAACTTCAATCAATACAGTATTGCACTTTCTTTCTGTCCTACCCTGTCAACATTTCCTGTTAACACTGGAAGAAGATTCAGGCTTATTAGAAAAACAACAAATAAAAGCTGTGGATTTGGCAGGGTTTTTCTCCTTTTCTCAGAAAGTAACAGCTTCTTGTTCTATGCTGTAACTATAGGTATCCTTTTGACCAAAGAATTACTTCTTTCGTAATCACCTCCTTGGACAAGACGAGCTGTGGTTTGAATAGCCCTTTTTTTAAGTGATGAGAGAATACCTTAAAATAATAAATTTTCTTCTCTGTTATGAGAATACTGGAAGAACGGATAATTTATTTATGAACTAAGGGTCCAATACTTTCTTTTTTCTTCTTTTTTTTTTAACTTTGTTATACTAATTTTATTTTAGGAGATCTTCACTGAAAAGGGATAAGGCTTTTTTTTCCAGAACAACATGAGTTTGTAGTTTCCTTGGAATACTTCACTGCTTACCCAGGTGTTTGGTTGCTGTGAGTTACTGTCATATCCTCTTTGTAGTCTGATGCTTTTTTCTGTCACTTTTTAGAGTATTATCACTGTAACAAAAAATCTGGAGAGTCCCAACATGTTTAAGATGCAGTAGCATTAAGCTCTGTGGAGGAAAAAATGTAACCTAGAACATCTGTAGGGCTTCTGGCAACAGTTTACCAAAAATCTGCGAATATCTACATAGCCTAACAGGGAAAATTTGTGCTGTTAACAAAATGAGAGTTCCAGATTTCAAAAGGTTCCCTACCCTCTCTTCATTCCCCTGGTTTAATTTACTGTAATTTTTCAAAGTTAATGTCTGTTCGAGCAGTCTCAAGTTGCCTTGCCAGCTGGTTGCAAAGTTTGGCAGCAAAACACTTGGAAGTTTTTCTTCCTATATGCCATCCTCAGTTTCGCAAAGGTTACCAGATGAATGGTCCCTAAATAATTTACTCTAATGTAAGGCTTAAAGAGGCTGCAGAAGACAAGTCCATTTGTCTCTTTTATGCATTTGAATATGTAAGTGATGTTTTCTTCAGTATAGAATCTGCAAGTGTGTGGCTAGAGCTTAGAAAGGAGGAAGAGCTGGTAGGCATAAATCTTTTTTTTAACTGTCTCTTTTTTCTTTTTTTTTTTTTTTCATTTTCTTGGTGCTGTTATTTGTTTTTTAATTGACCTGTCAAACAGTTCTTGTTACGGCAAATGCTAGCAGAACGCTAATGGAAAATCAGCCCTCTCTGACTTCCAGTTCATACATGAGAGCTCCTCTAGCAAATCTCACAGCATGAAACTTGATTTCAGTCTTCAAATAAGCAAAAAAACTTAGCTTAAAAATATCCTGGTATTTTAAAGGAAATGGTGAAATTCCTGTAAAATACTAAACTTGATGAAGTGAGATATTGGAGTTTAGAAGTAAAATAAATAATATAATCAAGAACTGAAAAACATTGGGTTTTTTTTATAATTAACAGCTCATTTTGAGTTAATTATCTACAATTACAAAAATCTAATTGCAATTTATCCTGTACTGTCTGTGGGAAGAATTGTAGGCAAGGGAATGTGCACACTGCCAGGCATAAATGCTATAGGATGGGTACAAATAATAGACGAACCCTTAATGAAAAGAAAAAGCAAATAGGAGCGTGCAGCTGTGCCAGGCTATTGAAAGGTAATTGTAGCCAGAAATGAGGTATGTAGTTTAAAAGGCATCTTGTCATCTCCTGTAGGGATTAATTTTTTCCCTCATTGAAGAAAGGAAAAAAAGAGTTCACAAGCAAATACAGTAGAGTTTGATTTCTGATACAGGCTTTCCTAATAGTCTGGCAGTGAAAATGAAAACTTTTGTCTCAGGGGCTACTACAGACAAATTTTCAAATAGATGCCTGTTTTCTTTTCCCTTCTACTACTAAGGTCTTTTTGTTGTTGTAGTCAGGAGGCACTGTCCATCTCAGCCTATTTGGACATCTATTCTGGTATGAATTTGCGGTGTTGAATTTGTCACTTCCCTGATGGGTATGTTGAGAAGAAATGTGACTGTACCTTTGCCTGCTTGCAGCTGGGCTGGCATGTGGGACCTGAAGGTCTTCAGAAGTAGGATCTCCAGTTCTCTAAGGTGCAGCAGTCAGAGCAGGTTTTATTGAGGATGGTTTTCGGTAGCTTGGAGTGCTCCCGTGTGAGCCCACATCCAGTTTTTAGCTATGGAGATAGTAACTTGTGCAATTAATGGCAAGTTGTCTGTATAATTTCTTTTCAAGTCTGCCCCAGTGTGCGAGATGCTTTAAAATATTCAAAATAAAAACATAACCTGATGCATTTGTTCAGCATAAAACAGCCTTTTACAAAGTGCTTTCCATCTCCCAGATGCAGATGCTTGGTACATGCTCAAGTACCCACTCCATGCTTATTCAGTAGGATCAATACACCCAGCACCTGCTTTTGTGTGTGCTCCTGACATCTGCATCTGGGAAAGGAATTCTAAAACTCTTCTCTTTATTTAATCTTAACTTTGGATCTGAATGGCGTGGAAATAAGACCTGTTTAATGGCACCAACTAAAGAAGACATGGTTTTCTACTTTGCAAGCACTCCTCCCCACAGCTCTGCTGTGTGCCTAAATCTTAGCATACAAGATACTCTGGTTTTCTGACTCTTGGGTTCCCTATACAGCTCTGCCAGTATGGCTTTTTACTGCCTTCTCTCTAATACACATCTCTGCCTCGGATTTCACACGATTCTGCCACTGAGCCTCTACGCAGACCTGTGCAAAGTGTTATAAATAGGAATTGTTGGATACAGCAGCTATTGAATGTGTTTACAGCTATCTGCAGGCATTCTTTCAATGTGTGCTACCTGGTGAAAGGATTTCTTTCCCGGTGCATTAAAGATTTGCAGGTGGAATTTGCCACCTTTAATTCCATTGAAGGCTCTTTATGTTTAAGTGCTTCATTCTATATCACCTGTGTGTGTTTTTTTCCAGTTTGTATTTTTAGTTAGTTGAAAATATCAAAGACAGAATTCAGCAGTACTTCCCCTCTACTTGGATGCTCATTGCTATGGTGATAGTTCCAGGAGGGAATGCTGTCAGGGGTCTTTCAAAAGATTTTTATGTTTATGGTGTAACTATTTTTATTATCTAGTAAGAGAAGGTGACAATTATCTGTTGCTCCTTGTTTAATGCTTTGTTACGAACTCTCTTTTTTCTGAGGCTTGTTAGACGTGCAGAAATCTTTCTGTGGTGATGTGCAAGCACACTTACATGCTTTTGTTCAAATATTCAATGCAATTAAACAGACCTGCAGAGGAACACAGACTTGCAGCTCCCCCTACTGTCTCAGGCATATCCAGGTTTGTTCACACAATCCCTTCCTTCTAATTAATTTAAAAATAAAATGAAAATCACATGAAATCTCATGGCACTGCTGCCTCTGACCTGACTTGTGCTGGCCCCATTACTCCTGTTTTTGAGAACAGATTTTTAGAAACAATAGTAGCACCCATTTTGTTTCCTGTTTGCAGCTTTCTTGTCAGTTCCTCATTCTGGCAGGTGTCACCTCCTGTTACTCTTGTCCTGAACCTTTGGAGGAGGAACCATCATCAGAGCTGCATCTGGCTTGTTGGCCAAGACCTTCCAGGCTCCAGGTCATCTATGAGTTGTCCTTGTCTCTTGAGGTGTGTCTATATAGGACTTGGTCAACTTTTAGGAATGTACTGTATGCAGTTTGTTGGAATTTTTTTTCATCTATTTGCTGTTTTGGCAGACTGGCACATTAAATTGGGATGAAATCAACCGTGCTTGCAAATGGCCCATAAAATCTGTGTATCTGGAAGCTGCTTACCCACTTGTTAGTGCTCCTTTTAACACCCAAGTTACTTTCTTGTTCCAGATAATTTTACATTGAAGTTTGCATCATTTTTAGATTGGATATTTGTGGAGCGAACGCTTGTTTGGCCGGTAAAAAAAAATGCTTGCAGATCTGCCAATAGTGCGCATGCTGAATTAGGTGCAGATATGAGTTTTTCTTTCTCTCGTGGTGTTGTCTGGCTATATATAGGCACAGCATCCTTCCAACAGATGGCTGCCGGAGTCTGCTGTGACGTATGGGAGAGTACAGTCAGAGTCAGACACACATTTTTGCTTCATTAGTGCCACGTGCAGACTCCGAAGGTAGTACCTTTTCTTGCTCAGGGCGAAGGCTTTTCTTCTGATGTGGTTACTGAAAGCTTACTGCTGAATGGGGGTGTGTGTGTGGCAATTTTTTACTTATATCTATGCATGCATTTAATTGTTTTTTTGTTAGGGTAGGCAGTGATCCTTATCAGACCAGGGAGAAGGGAGCTCATTTCTGCTGACCTGGTTCCTTCACTAATCTAATTTTCAGGTTTACTTTCAACTGCGACAGTGATTTCAAGCTGCCTGTCTAACATTTACCTGAATTATGCTGATTCTGTTCTCATGATCACGTCTGCTGCACACAGCAGTATTACATCATTTCCATTGCAGTCCAGAGTAACCTTGAGCAGGAAGCCTTCTGACAGACCAGAGGTATAAGATCTAAGCGGGAGACACCATAGGTAGTTTCTGTAGGCAGATGCAGCCTACAGCCTCTCAACCTGTAGGTGAGATCTTCCAAAAGCACAGAAGCTCAGGTGTTAGAAACACTGCTAAGCATAGGAGGGCAGTCAGTGAAAACAGGCTTGTTAACACTCAAGCGCTTTGGTGTTTTCACAAAACTTGCATTTCTTGCCAGGCTTCTGCATGGGTATAGTTCTGCAATAGCACACATCAAAACTGGAAATGCTCAGAGATTTTTTTTTTGTCCTTTGGGTTGAAATATTTAAAATGCATGCATCTCCTGAAGGAGTTTGTTCCTTGCCAACGCTTGCAGACAGTGAGAGACATTTTTGCAAGTCATTTGCAGATGCCTCCTTTACAGGAAAATGTAGACACTGTTAGTTTACTGCCTGAATTGAATTTTGAAAACCTGAATTCTATTTTTATAAATTGGAGTGGATTACTTTTTCAGACATATCATTTTGTTACTTTTTATTTTTATATGTAATCTTGGGTGAAGAGAAAATTATGTTTGATTTAGATATTCATATGTCCCAGAAATTTATGACTTGGAAAAGTTAGGAAAAATCTTATAAAACAAAATGTTCTGGAAGATAGTTTTAGATCAGGAAATTCTAAACCCACCCGCGCAACTTTCATGCCATTTAAAAGCTTATATCAGAACTGATGGGGCAGTACTAAGAACAAAAGCTATTGGTATTGCAAAGTTAAGCGAGAAATCCTCTGTACCCTGCTGTTCTGGCCATGATCACAGCTGCACTAAGCTAAAACCCACTCCCCCGCCCCTCTTGTGACCTTGGCTGCACTTCAGCACACAGAGAATTGAAGCAAAAGGCGAACTTCAGTAAATGTTAGGTTCTGCCACTTGCAGATGTGCAGACTACATGTAAAGATAACGGCACACGTGCTCTCGCTTGCGCTCCAGCTCTCGCTGTCTGTGATGTGGACTTGGTGTATTTGCCACTGAATTATTCTGACATAAAACTTCCCCGACCGTACTGTGTATTGAGTTGAACTCTGTGCCTTGGCATGGGTGCTGAGGCTTTGCAGAACTACTCATTATATTTATAACAGTGCTAATTTTTGAGAGCCACACAGAGAAAATTTTAGATTCAGCCCAGCTGATTTGTTCTTCACGCTGCTCCTGCAGTGAAGAGGATTGATTTTTGTGTTTCTTTTGATATTTGGCTTCATTTCCTCTGGTACTCAGTGCTTCAGGCCTTAATCCTTTAACCTTGAATGCGAGCATCAAGGCTTCAGGAGGGATCAGGCCTTTTGATGGAGAGAGAACGTCTTTTGTTGTACCAAATGGTTGGGAGTGGTATGAGGCGAGACAGATCTCCAGACAGTATACATTTCTCTCTGGTGTTAGAAGACTATAAACAGAGGGTGGGTTTAGTGGGGATTATAAATAATCTGGAGGAAGGTGGGGTATTAGAAACAGTGGAAAGGAGTTAATGACTTTTTCTTTAACATTTGACCAATAACCAGTCTATCATGACAGATGTGTACTGGGTTGCCAAATGCTATAGTCTGATTTGGGTAATGGTTCAAAGCTCAGCGTGTCATGGAAATGGCAGTGTGGTCCCTGATGGAGCAGGGGAAAAAAACCTTTTCAGCTTCTCAAAGGGCAGTATTTGTGGAAGCAGATGCTTGCTTGCCCTACCCAGCATAAAGAACAGTTCTGCGGGCAGCCGGGAGAGTTCGTACTGCTGGATTTTTATAGGATCATTAATTATATGTTATAAGGCAGCTAAGCATGGCATTCCTAACTCGATGAATTCCATTATGAATGGCCTTTTCATATTCCTCATCTCATTATATTAAATGCATGTGACCTGAAGTTTAGCTAAAGTTATTGTTCGGGTTAACTTTCATTTAGTGGTTGCCCTAGTTTTAGAAACAGTATGATCTTTAGATTTTATGGAGAGACAGGTTTTTTTATGCATGTTTTTGCAGCACTATTTTAGATAATTTCATTTGAAACTAGGTAGGAAACTCTGTGAGGTGTCAGGGAAGGGATTTAGTTACTCCTTGATTTGCCTGGAGATTTCTGTACCCACTGGATGACAACATCCTGTTACACGGATTTGGCTATCATCTCTCTGCCAATAACTCTTAAACCCTCTGCTCTGTTCCGTCTAGTCGTGCATATCTGACTGCCTCCCTGACATATAATCCCAGTTGTTTTGCCTTCAGATCATTCCTAATCTGGCCAAAACAGAACTCCTTACTTTTTCTTCCGAATCTCTCTTCACTTCTGATTTTGATAACGCCACATCCTCCCTGCCAATCAGACTCCTAACCTCGGGGTCACTCCTCTTCTCTGTATGCATCTGGGCTGCTGACAGCTATTGCAGCTTCTTTCTTCTTTGCAGCTAAAGCATCCTTTCAGCGTGTCAACAGTTAACCCCTTGCTCTAGTCCTTCCTTCCTCTTGCACCTTGACTTCTCTTAAGTTGTCTTTCACTGCTCAATAGTCATTCACTTCCTTCAAAATAAGTTTTCCAAGTGGGTATCTTGGCTGTTTATTCAGATCTTGTCACCCTTACTTCTCTGAAACCTCTCTGACCAGTTGTCCACAGTATCAGTCTGTCATAAAGGTGTTTCTTATTTTATTTTCTCTGCTACCATCTCTTCTTTAGTTCTTCAGTCATGTGTCAAAGTTTTGTTGGATGTTGAATGAACTTTCAGCCATGCACTCTTACCACATTCCCTAATTCTATCTTTTGGAACCACTGAGTCATGTCATGGCTACTTCTGCCTCCATCTGTCTGTTCTGACAATGTCTTTCGCGTTTTACATTTTAACTCTTTGAGCCTTTTTCTTCCCCTCTAAACTCTGAAAAAGTTTGAGTGCTTTTTTCCCTCCCTTCCCTCAATCCTAATTTGGTGAGTTTCAGACTAATATATCTCTTTGCACTGACCACAAGGATGGTCTTTGCCTGGTAAATCCACCCAAAAACTAAATTGTATTGAAAAGATATCACTGGTGACCTAGAGATAAAAGTATTACAATTCAACTGCAGTGACAAATCATCAGGTCTTCTTTGTAGAAGAGTTTTCATATGGCTTCTAGCACACACAAGAGTTTGCAATAAAACAATGTCCAAATGTCCTCAGTCTTCTGTCAATAGTGCCAGGCTTCACCTCTCAGTGTAACTACATGCCCTTCAGTTTGATCAATGCGTAGTCAATCCTTTTTTTCCTTTTAACTCTGTATTCCCTTAATCTCTATTTACCTCTTGCATCCTTTCTGAGTAAATCATGTCTCTGAGAGATGGGCTAAATTTATATATCAGCTGTGGACTCAGCAGTGCCGAGATGGTTCGACAACGTAAATAATGCAAACCTCTGGACCCACGACAGTGTCAGAGTGGCACTTGGTGGCATCTGCTTTGGACAAACTTATAACAAACTTATGCAAAGGTAGACTTCCAAGTCCAAAAACAGTAATGGTAGCTCTAAGAATCACTTATATCTGGACCAAAAGGGTTTCCAGAGGCTGAGAACTGGCAGCCCGGAGCCCACAGTTTTCACTGCACACAACCTCGTGCCGGGATGTCTTCCCTTTGTTCTTTCTCTTGGTAATGGACATCAGAGCATGCCAATACATATCTCAATGATATGTGCCTCTTAGTGAGGCAATACTTTCTGTCTAGTTTCAATTCTATTATATCTGAATATATTCTGAATTTGAGTGCAAAAACATGTTCCATCTGCTCTGTAAACATCCTGGTTGAGTCAATATTTGGTGGTGCTGTCAAATTCACATAAAATACATGCATTGAAAGGAAATCTTTAGTGTGTTGAGCTTTTTTTGTGGGGCCCAGGCCATGGCTTTTATAGTTGTATGCCACCATTTAGGCATCCAAGTCTGTATTGGACTTGCAATAAATACCTGATTTTTCAATCACTAGCCATCAAACATACTCTGTGAAATATGTACCTTCAGTGGATTTAAGGCAACTGAACTGGCCAGAATTGAAATCTTAAATCTTTACCAAGAGCTACCCTGTCAAATCTGCATCTGTTGGGCATGGTAATCCACTAATCTGAGTAAAGTCCAAAGTCTAACTTCTCTATTTATTTCTCTTCAGGCTATAGGATTTTTTTTTTTAAGCAGATCAATAAACAATCTCAGTGTTTTCATTTTACTAAGCAATATAATATAGATGAGTACTAGTGTAGTGGTAAATCATTAATATACTCTTTAATCATAGAGTGACCACGTCCCACAGATGTGATTTAATCATGGAAAAAAGTCTAAAGTGTGAAAGTGCATCAGGAGGGGTGTTACCAAGAGATCTATAATAGTGTGTGACACCATTTTAAAAGATGATGTAGTATGAGAGTATTTAGGATCTCATGTACATTTGTAGTTACAGACCTGGCAAAATTCTAGCATGTGATTGTTTTTATTACTATAAAAGAAAAATCAAAACCCATGTCAGGTTTGTCTTTGGCTGAGGACCCTGTGTGATTAATGGCTTTTTGGAATAAGAAAAGCATTGCATCCTCCAGATTCACTAGCCCCAAGATTTGTAAGATTTTGACACTAACAGACCTATAACCCTATAACCTAAAAACCTGTAGTAACCTGTGCTTAGCATGCTTGATTCAATCATCATTGGATACAGATAAAGGTGATTAGAATAAGAGGACAGAAATTTCGTGGTAGAAGAAGGGTCCTGTAAGGGTGCTCCCATGTTGGTTTCAGTGGTAATGGTTCCTGTTTAGAGAAATCAGATTCAAGGACAGCAGCCTCAGAAGAACAGACAATACAAAAACTCTATTTATGTGTATTATGCACTTCGATGCATTTATGGAACACTTTCCCTGCAACATTCAGGGCCCAGAAGGTCACCTCAGGATCCTTAGGGGTATGTGTGTTTGCCCACGTTAGTGGTTATTAATTTTCACTGCTATTAGTGAAAAAAGTTTGAAACTTTACATTTCTTCATTTGCTCACTTAGAAGCCCTGAGTATTGAAAGTTAGCATCTATCAAGTGTAACTCTGTCCATGAACAGAAGCAACTGTCTTTAACTGTTCTGATCCTCCAAAACTGCAAATTTTCTGTGCATATACATTCTCTTCATAATACCTGCACACGAGAGTGTAATCTTAAGTATCTGTTGCTCTAATTAGGAATTTCTTCAAAGTATCTTGTTAGTAGGGCATACTGGAAACCTTGTGAGTATCTACTTTTCAATTCTTATTGTGTCCCTCCTGTGCTGTATTGTCACTTATCCTTAGCAAATGATTGCTCCATGATGTGTCCATGATCAGAAAAAGGGCTTTTCCAATTGCTGCTCATTTACTGAAAGCTCCTGTTATCAACACCTATCAGCCTGTCTGGAAGCTTCTGCAGAGGAGAGAATGCTTCTGTACTGATAGTGTGAGCAAAGGAAAACATGGGGTGGTTAACACCTGCACATCAGACCAATCCTGTCCACAACCTGTTTTGCAGTGCAGCCCATCTCCTGTGAAGCCTTTTGTTCTGGATGAGCCAAGTGGAGAAGAGATTGTTCTTCTTCTTCTGTGCTTTTATCACAACCAAATTGCAATCCAATCTGGTGCATGATGGGTATCTTGTGAATGGGGCTGTCTCTCAGCCAAACACTAGTGAGGCTGGAAAAGGCACTAAGGCATTCACTTTGCTGAAGAGCATGTGATTCTCCTTCTGAAGGAGAGAGTGATGCGGCTTGATGTACTGAAGAAGTTTGGATTTAGTTCAAAAACTTTGTCCTAAACAGGCTTTTGCATCATTCCTTGTGGTCCTTTCACTGGTGACAGCCAGGAAGGCTTTTCAGATATACAGACACTGTTTGGAAGGATTGTTTTTATACCTATGACTTGACATTTACATGACTTCCTTTTGTGAAGGCTGACAGCAGTGCTTGCTGGAACGACAGCTGCTCTGCTCTGCTCTATAAGAAAGGCCAAACACACAATCACAGCATTTTGCCCTGCTAAAGCTTGGCCAGTCTGTTTCCTGTGGCCATTTCTCTGTGAGTGTCTGAAAACCTTTCTGCTGGAATTTTCTTTGAATTCAGAAGAGAGAAAAGCAATCACAGCTCATTTCACTGTTTATTAGGACAACTCATACATGTGGGAAACGTGCTGGTAGGGAGTTGAAATGTAGTGAACAGAGGAAGGACAGGGCTTCAAAGGGAAGGCATGAATATAATTCTAGGTTAAATTTAGCTTAGTACTTGCTGCAAATGGACCTCTAACTGTGTATATTAAGTGAAGCCTTGACTTCATTGAAGATAAAGACAGTATTCTGATTGATTCAATGGGGCCAGGGTTTCACCTATGGCTGGTATGATCTAATAGGTCATTGCTAATTAAGAGCATATGTGGCCTCAATTCTTTCTGGCAGAATTAAATATCTGAGCACTAGTCACTGAGGGAATGGGAAAGGAACTGTTCTCTGAAAGAGTGGTCTGGAGAAGCCATGCTATGGATTGCTGTACCCTGGTACAGTTTGAGTGAAATATGGAAGAGTTTTTATCACAGTTAGCACTATAACTCCTCCAAGATGAGAGAAAAATAAACCAAATGCAGTAAGTCCAAGAGAGACTGTTCAACAGGGAAAAAACCCCCAAAACAACAGAGAAACCCGATACAGCCGTGGGCATTACTGGATTCGAGGGCACTGAGCCTGAAGGGTGCTGTAAGAGATGAAATCTGCATCACCCCCCAGCAATATATTGTCTCCATAATAACATGTAGATTGTAGGCAATCACTGTCTATTTTCTGTGATGAAAAATCCTTTTATTACAAGCAGATTTGATAATATTTATATTTCAGTTCCAGTACTCTCTTTCGCTGTTGTAGTGTTTCCCTACCTGTCCCTGCCCTCTTGCCTAAAAAATATGTGAGAAAGGAGATGGACGTGGTCCTGAAGACAGTTGGTGTTCTTTAACCTGGAGGAGAGAAGGCCCTGGGGAGATCTGATTGCGGCTTTTTATGCTTAAAGGGGTCTTTTAAGAAAGATGGGGACAGACTTTTTAACGGGGCCTATAGCTTCTCAACTAAAAGGACATATTTAAATTAGATAAGATGAAGCAATTTTTCACCATGAGAGTGGTGATAGGTTGCTCAGAGAGGTAGTAGATGCCCCAATCGTGGAAACATTGAAGGTCTCTCTGAATGGGCTCTGAGCAACCTGCTGTAGTTAAAGATGTCCCTGCTCATTGCAGGGGAGTTGGACCAGGTGACTTTTAAAAGGTCCCTTCTAACCAAAACTGTTCTATGATTCTGTGATCTCAAAGCTTTAAATGAATATGCTCTCTAGAAAGGAAAGCAGCTGTTTCTTATTAACATGCACTGGATCCCAGCAGTGCCATTAACATGCTGATGCATCTAACATAAGCCTCAAAATGCCAGGTTTCATAATTGGCCCATGAAATCTCACTCTAGGTTTGAATATGGTCTTCAAGGTCCGTATTAGAAAAGGATTTTTTCCCGCTTCTTAAAGGGAGGAAGAAAGTGTTAATCTTAGATTTTTTTTTCCCTACCACTCTATGTTTCAATTAGATAGGCTTTAGATTTTTAAGAATGTGTTTTTAAGGTGGTTGATCATCTGATGAGAGCAGATTGGTTTTGTGGTGAGTAACAGAAGGGTGATGACATTCAGAGATGAGAGCTTGTCCTGAAGGTCCCACTGTGCTTCTCCTCCTCACCTGCATCCCTCTTACTTCCCTTCCAGCTCTACTGAGCCATCCTGTGGATTTGTACCCCCTACATGAAGCAGTAGCTAGTAGACCAATCTCCCTCCTCGTTCCCATGTGCTGCTCTGCTGGCTCAGCCACTCTGATATGTTTCTCCTCAGCTCCACTTGAGAGGACTGAAAGAGTTGTGGTTGCTCAGTAGACCACTACCATTTGTTTTCTGATGCACTCATCCAAAGGCTAGAGTGCTTCTTTTCCCCCTGCAGATATTTTTCTGTTTGCCATGCAGACAGCTGACTTCCCAAACAGCCCCACTTTGGAGCAGGTGGTTTTCAAAAGTGTGGTTTGATAACTTGATGTAAACTGATCTAAATTTGGACCCCTGCAGAAAAGATGATCTTGTGATACATTGACACCTCATCCTTTGTCCCAGCGCTTGTAATGCTGCTGCTTTGTACCGAGCTGACTCTGGAAGCTGATCTGGCTCAAAACACTCCCAGCCAAAGTGGCAGGGGAGGAAGCAATTTTCAGCCTGTTTGTCAAACTGCATCTGAAATGGCAATTCAGGTTCCAGCTACAAAAACGTATTGCTTGGGTTGTCTACTTATCACCAGTTTTGCATCATTAAGTGTTATGCATTCTTGGCCCGATATAATTGCAGCAGATTGCACACATGAACTGTTAATTATTTTATTTTTAAAACAGAAATTACGGAAAAGGAAAATAACATTCCAACATGTTTGCTTTTGGAGCTAACCTACCACAACAATCTGTTAGTTTGATAATGGTTAAACTCGCAAGCCCTTGCCTCAGCAGAGTGCAGTAGGGTACCATTAAGGCAGCCATCTGTTGAACATACAGTACAGGAGGCATGAATTGCCTCACGTTCTGGGTTTCCGAGTAGGTGTAATGTAGTCTTGTTTCTCTGAATGCCACTGATCTGCACTGAAAAACGCGTGGAAAGATGAGAGTTCAGTGAAAGGTGAGCACCCAAAACTGGGATCGAAGGCTGGGAACCCGTCAGAGGAGCGCTGGGTGTGGAGCATGGAAGAGACGGAAGCTCGTGGGCGTGCACATGCTGATAGTAAATGGGACTCTGGCAAGAGCCTGAGCTGCTGGGGTTGCTTAGCAATTCAATAGATCTGCAAAACTCCATTTGCAGACCAAGGCTGCCATTATGTTGGATTGATTCATCAAGATCAGCAGCTAAAACAAGTTATATTCTATCAGAGTTTTCTTGCATTAGTTTAAAAATGAATTTAGTTGGCTCTAAGTGGACATTTATTTTAGTATCTTGAAGAACTGACTTTCCTCTATTAAAGTAGAATAATGTATCTATATGGTGCCCTAACTTGAACAGTACATAAAGATTAGTAAATAAGACCCCATTAAAAATACTTATAATGTAAGTAACATGGGTCCCAATAGCCTTTCTAATGTCCATTAATGCTTATTCTGAGGATCAGAGCTCATTTTACTGAGCCATTTAGTCAAACCGTGTGATTATTTAGAAAGTTAATTCATGCATACTAAAATCTAGCTTAAGTAATGCAGAGGGTAGGAGGTAAAACTCTATGGAGACGATAGTCCTTTTTGTTATTTAATGATCAGCCATAATTAACTTGCAAATTTGAAATAATTAGAACAAATTAAAGGTATTTAACTTTGCCTCCCTAAAGAAAAATTCAAATTGCACCAAATGCAGCTTTAAATTATTCAAGTCTCAGAGGTCTGTGCTGGGTTTTTTTACAATGCCTTTTCTATGATGAGAATACCAATCTGCTTTTTGTCAGAAAGCATCCTATCAAGTAATTGTTCTTTGTGTCTAATAAATGACAGCTATTCTTCTTTGTAAAAGTATTTCAGTCTCTGAAGACTACATCAGCATTTCCATGGCATTTTAATTCAATAAAACAAAAGGTTAATGTTTTTCTACTTTTTAAGGAATGCAAATACTAGCAGTATTCAATGGGTCCTGAATGACATTTAAAATTTGCCATTCACGCTCAGCAGGGATATCGCGATATGAGGTTCAGGCAAAGAGGAAAGAACGTTCAAGGTGTGTTTCCCTTTGTTGGTGGTGTACTTCAACATTCATAATGAGGCAGCAGTGCTGAGACTTGCTTCTTTTCTGGCGACGCTACAACTCCTGCCTTGGTGTGTAGGTTAGGTAGGTTAATAAGGTCTTTACTTAAGAAGGTCTTCTCTGTTGTGTAGTTTCAGGGAATAGCATGAAAATTCATTGGGTATTGTGGTGCCCTGCAGGAAGTCCTTCCAGCCACGGTGCTTTTGAGTGATACAAAGGATTGTTGGATTTGAAAATAGACAAGAACCTCTTTTGTCTCTAAATCTCTCTAGATATAAATAACTGATTCCTTTGGACCATATGTTAAGTTTTCAATTTCCAGGTTGCAATAGTCACATCATTCATTTTACTAATTATTCCACAGGTGAATGAGTAAATATGTTCTGAAACAGATTTTTTTCCCTTATGTTTTCTTTGTTTAATTGTGGCACATAGTTAATTATTGCACTATCCCTTTCCCTTCTTGGTCTGCACACCCTTCAGGTTAAGTGTCATTTTAAGATTTGACACTCTATCCTTACTTGAGCAAAACTTCAGCATGAGCTATCTTGTATTAAATACTAAACAATGAGGCTCTAACTAGTTGCTTATTGAGCCTATAAATGCAAATACATTTGTTTATGGTATTTACCATAAATTAGCTTCTCTAACTTCTTCATGGTGTCTGTTTCTGTTTGAATTGCCTCTGACATTGCATTATTTAAAGCAGAACTCAGTATTCTAGAGGTAACTGCACCATGTAAAAGGTGTATGTGGTATCATCTCCCTTATCTGCAAGCCAAAGATCACTGTCTTCACAGGAGGACTGTAGGTTGTAATTAAATATGCTTTAAAAACTCAGAAAGCATCCAAATAATGACAACCTCACTGTTTTTAAGTGCTGTTAATCATCCAAGTCCAGGCAAATGGAATTTCAGGTCCTGTATTATCAGAGAAATCTGGTCAAGTATTAGACCTGTAAGCCTCTTTAAGCAACTACCAGGATCTAAAACCACCTCTTGCTTTACTTGGGGTTGCAGGTATTAGTAGGTTAATAATTTCATATAATTCAAATAAGATACTAATTTAGTTCACCATAAATTTTAAAAACACTTTGCAGTATTATTAGTAGTCACATGGTTTGAAGCCCTAAAGTAAACGGAGGTTATTCAGAGAAGTTATATCCAACACTTCAGCCAGTTATTATAGGTCATAAGCTATTATATACTGTTCTGCATTAATAATACAGGAGTGATACTAATTGTCCAACAGGCTCAGTGGGCCCTATTAAACAATGTCTTATACAGCACATTGATTTGAAACTTTTAATTTAGCTATCATTTTCTGACTTTCCCTCAGATCTACAATAACTTCAGTCCTGTAAGCTTTTAGGTAAAAGATTCATGTGATTCAACTCCATAAAGCTGTATCCCAAACTCAGTGACAGTCTTTGGGTTGCCAATGCAAAAGACACTTTTTTATGGTTTTAATTTCTTTTTATAATGGGGCTTTTTATGATGGGAACTGATGATGTGTACGTGTTGGGAATCCTCATTTAAACCAGTAGTTTAAACCAAAGAACAGAATTTGAAAGCAGTAGGTTGTCTTTACTGAGAGAAAGATGGGTCTCCATAACCTCTTGTCTACCCAGAATGTCTTGAGATTGCTGTGTCTGCAGAGACTGAAGTCATGCTTCCTCCTTGTCACCAGATCTGCCTCCTGGCTCTATCTATGCAATTGTTTACAATCTTGTGCTGAAGTTCATATAGAACCATAATGGTTCTGGTTAACTTTCTCTTTTCTTACTTCACTCAACGTGCTGCACTTGTTGCACCAGATGCTCTCCCACCAGTTTGCTTGCATATTCTCTATCCTCCTTAAAAGTACCTCTGTTCATTCATCTCACCTTTTTGTCTCCCCTCCTCTCATCCATTTTCTTCTTGAATCAACTTGTCGCCATCCCTGGAGGCTGTGGTGGGGGGAAACAGTTTTCCCCCTGAAGTTATAAAATGGTAAAACCCCAGGGGGTGGTGACCCTTGAAGTTTTGAGGTTTTACCCAATGAGCACTTCTGCAAAATATAAACATATCACAAGCAGAATGGAAGAGAAGGTAGTTGTAGTTGTTGTGGAAGAAGTAGCCATGTTCTAAAGCCACAAGCTGAAGGGGCAAGAGCCCCTCTGGGGGCCCCCAACTGGGGTCATAGAAACTCAGAAACTGTTAAACTGGACTGAGGTCTGTGACTGAGAAGCTAAAGAAGTTTTCTCCACCGTGAGTGAGCAGAGACAGAGCAGCAGCAGAAGCAGCATCCAGAGATTGTGGCTAAGAGCCAAGAGATAACTGAAGAAGCAGCAACAAACATGCAGCCAAGGAAGACACAGAGTTGTCTGAGAGAGCCGAGAGAGAGCCAGCAGCAGAGAGAGAGAACTAAGCTCAAACAGAGACAGAGCTGGGGTAAGAAACTGAACCAAAAACCCCAAACTCCTTTTGTGACCTTTCCTAAGTGGAAAGGATGGACTCCTACTGAATGGAAGTCCTAAAACTGCAGCAGCACTGCAGAGAGGAGCTAAAAAGCTCTGAGAAAGAATGCGGAGGGGGTGACCTTGGCCTCCCCCGCTGCTTGAGACAGAGCACAGAGCTCTGTAGGGAACTTGATTCCCCTGAAGATAAGGACTGTCACGAAGACCCCTGTGCTTCATGATATGACTTGGTGATAGCACCCTTGTCCTGGGAAACACAGCCCATGGAAAAGAGGACCCTCGTTTGAAGATGAGTGGCCGAGAGGGCTTGGATACCCTCTCGTGTGTACTGGCGGAGATCCAGCTACTGCTGCATGAGAAGAGGATAGATGCCTGCTGCCTTAGAGACACTGCTGCTCTGAGAGTAAAAAGGGATCTTTTCCTTCTTCCCTCCTGGACTTTTATTTGGAGGGGAGAAGAGATTTGATCCATTGTAAATACTTATGTCATGGTAGAGATAATTAAGATTGCATATAATGTATTGTAGTATTTATTTTGTACAGTCATTGTAATATATTCCCTTTCCCCCATTTTGAGTCTTGTGTAGTGTCTGGAAAAACCATCTCACACTGGGTCGAGATGTGGGAGGGGGCTTGGACCAGGAAATTGGATTTTTGGGGCTCTCAAACCATGACAAGGCTTTTAAAAAATATGTAGATGTGGAATTTCGGGACATGGTTTAGTGGTGGCCTTGGCAATGCTGCTTTATAGTTGAACTTGATGATCTCAAAGGTCTTTTCCAACACAAATGATTCTGTGATTCTATGATCTTC
The DNA here is from genome assembly GCF_036250125.1 of Pseudopipra pipra. Taxonomy (NCBI): domain Eukaryota; kingdom Metazoa; phylum Chordata; class Aves; order Passeriformes; family Pipridae; genus Pseudopipra; species Pseudopipra pipra. The sequence goes on along the minus strand of NC_087581.1, from coordinate 7,553,825 downwards.
CTTCCTTTTACAAACTACACTTTCAGATTTCTCTTCACATAGTCTTCTCTGTTTCCCCTTGATTCTAGCAGAGTGAACGTTTTTTAAACTACTCTTTCTTACATTTGAGGTCCATTGTGCTGGAGAAAGTACTTTGCATGTCTTCATCCCACTTTTTCTGTCCTAACCACTTGAGAAATCTGGGATCTAACGTTTTAGGGAATGTGCCCAATGCTACAAAACTCCAAATACAATTGTCAGAGTGCAACTGGCTGCTGCTAACCAAAAACTTCTGATAAAGTGGGTTGGTTGCTCTTCAAGCCTTAGGCATCCTGCTTTCAGAAATGAAAAATGGATTCAGCAAGAGCTCAACCAGCAGCATGGTGTTCATGCTCCTGGAGAGAGAAAGTAGGGTAGAGGGCTGGGTGCACCATTAGTGGGCTGAATGCATCATGCAATAGCTTGATATTTCTTTCCTCCCAGTGTCCAGATGTTGAAACATGAAGATTATTTACTGAGGACACCTCCAGTGAGCAAGAACTCCAGAACACGAGGGAGCAGTTGTGGGAGCAGTTCGGGAAAGAAAATAGTTGGTTTTGGTGCAAACGTGGAAGATGGGAAAACCCTTCTGATGCAGACCAAGAGGGAAGGCACCAAGTCCAGGAAAGGTAAGGAGAAGCAATACTGCATTGCAGGGCCATGAGTGTGCTGGTGGCATTTAGAAGTTATGCATATGTGTGTTCAAGAGTATTATCAGTAAAATGCACAATAAAGGGGAGAGGATTGCAGGTTGTTTAAAACAACCTAAGAAAAGGTAACTACATTTAAAGCAATAAAAACCATTTTCAATAACAAGTGGTGGTCTTGGCTGCTGTTCCTGGTGAAAAGATAAAAATAGCCCTTTAGTCTCAAAAAGCTGCTTCAACGATTTATTATTTTATTTCCCAAAAGTGCAGTGGGGTTTGCTCTTTAAATGTAATCCTCTTTGCGTTCTTTTCCTGCTCAAGTGTTGACTTCTCCATCACAACCTGCTATTTTGCCACACAAGGGATATCTGTATTGCTGGAACCTATCCTGCCCTTAGCTTAGTACCTCCACTTAAGGAGCAGAGGAGCAAAGTCTTTCTTAGGAAGAGAAAAGGTTGGGAACAAAAGCTGCTTGGACGTTTCACTGCTGAGCCTTGAACATAATCCTTGGTTCACTTATGAACCAGCTTTTTTTTTTTTATTTTAACTTGTCAGCCAGTTTGCTGTATATGTCAGCATAAAAATAAAGAAAATGGCAAAATGAGAAGAAATGTGGTGCAGTTCTCAAAGGAACAAATAACTTATGTTATTGGTTAAGACCATACCAACATTAGAAAGCAGTCCCTGTGAAGAAACTTTCAAAAGGGTATCATCAGCCAGGACCCAAACAGTGGCTGAGGTTAATCTCTTCCAAGACACAGCTACAAAAGTTGGAAGCCTGTAAAGGGCTTGTGTCCAAAAAAATCAATTTCTAATTTGAAACAAAATCATTTTTGACTAACAGGGGTTCAGGACCCATTACTTTTGCTGTATAGTCTGCTGACATTTCACACTTTCTGTTGTGCACAATGAATCCTAATAGTCATTTTATAACATTGCTACACCAATCAATTTAAGCAAGAGAAAGCCGTTACAATTCTGCAAAGTTTCAGGGGCAATTTTCACTGATGGTTTTCTTTTATGTTTTTTTTTTTTTTTTTTTTCAGCTATCTTTTTTTTTTTCCTTCTCTTTTCCTCTTCCTTCTGCCCCCCTCCTTCTCAGTACTGCAGTGATGAAATTGAGATTTTTCACAGCTGGATGATGGGTTTTGTTCCTTGGATGGGGATAGTCCCAAAACCGTAATTTATTTGCCACAGATTCAGGGGGAAAAAAAAAAATCAACCTGGCCTCTTCTTCATTCATTCATTTAATTTTGTAGTACTTAGGAGAAGTTACAAGCTACATCTGGCTATTGCACATAGCAACTGAGCTGCACCTATGCTGATTTAGTGATTGTAGTGGTCAGCATGATCTCTGAGTATGGTGGGTATCTTTTGCATACACTTACTGAGTTTGCTAGCTTTGAAGATGTAGAGCTGTGTGGCAAAATTTGACTTATAAATATTGGCACTTGCTGTGATACGAGATAAAGTTCAGAGGAATGCTTTCAAGCTGTGGAACAACCTCAGGTCTATTACTGATTTGAATGGTTGTTTATCACAAGGCAAATTACCTGGCACTAATCACTGAAGTTGAAATCTTCTGTATTTTAGTACCTTTTAACTGGCTTCCTTCTGTTATATGATTTGGACTCCTTTAGCAAGCATACACACACACTTGTAAAGTGTTTTTATCCATCTTTGGGGATCATCATGACCAAGTGTCAAGTTTTTTAATTCTAGCTAGCCTGGACTCTGTCCTTGTTTTTGCTGAATATTCCCATCTGCTGCTGACCTGGGATTTCTGCTTCAATGCACTGTGGGAAAGGGGAATGAAGTAAACAAGGTGACATCTTGAGGCATGAAAGTTAGTGTTATTTAGTCGCACACCTTAAGGTGGCCTTTTAGTCAGAACACAGCAGTGCTGGATACTGTATACAGAAACAGATTCAATTGAAAAATTCGTGATAGTTGTTAGATGTTGACCTGTTGACCTATTTTTCTCATGCCTTGATCGGTCTGGTCTGTTTGAATTACATGTTCTTCAAGATGATGACTCTCTCCAAGAACACCTTAGTGCAGTGCCAGTGCTGATGTGGGACTTTGGGCTCACTATATTATCTTGCTATACCACTGGAAATGGTGACTGTACCAAGGGAATGGTGCAACTCATGGTAATGTCTCTCCAGAGCAACATAGGCACTTGCATCAGGTGTAAAATTAATTGTGAAACTGTTCCCATCCTGAAATGGTGGAAGGCTTTTCTGCCCACAAGACTGCTCACTTACTGTGAGTATACTGAGTTTGGAAAGGGTGATTTCCTAACAAACTCACTTTTCCTTTCTCCCTGAAGATGTTTAGTAATGGGGAGAGGAGTATTGTTAACCTGGCCCCATCACCTCATGGAGTGGAAAGGGTCACTTCTGCTCATTTTTCAGGGTAGAAACTTACTAGATCAACTTAAACAATCAGTTTTTATTCCCTCACTGTTGCTTTTTGTCTCCTGTTTCAGTTTGGTCCTTAATTTTTATTCCCGTGCTTTAGCAGGTGTTTGTGTCTTGCAGTCAAACTTTTTTAGTTTTACCAGCAAAACTTTAAGCAGTCGAAGAAAACCTGGAGTCTTAGATCCTTTAAGCAGTAAATTGTTTTTATTGGTGTCACCACTAGCTATGTCAAAGTGTACTAAAATCTAACAACTTGTCTGGTTAAAAAGCACTGGAGTACAGAAATGTGTGCTTCCCTTCCTTTCTGCTTTGGAAAATTTTTCTTTGGGGCTGGGAAACTTAAACTAGATTCTACTAGATTACACTCTGCAATATTGGGCACCTTTCTGTGTTTCTGTTTAAAGTATTCCTCTTTACCCCTTTCCTGAAATACCTCTGAATTGAAACAAAAGAAAGAAATATTTTTCCCTTTGTGTCTTTGTTGGACGTAATATATGCTTGGTGTTGTATAGCATGCACAACTTTCCCTTCCATATGTAAAAGAAAGAGCCAGAGAAGGAAAATTATTTTAGCTTATTTTAGCCCTGTACTTTTCCAGGGGCTGATTTTTCTGTATAATGTTTATTTTTCAGTAGTTTTTCTAATGTAGCTTCTTAGGGATTCAGGATCTGGCTCTTCTTCCCTTGAGGGAAGACTCTTCCCTACAATCGAATAGAGCAATTAGTTAATATTAGTGAAGTGCTTTGAAGATGTGAAGTACTATATAAATGTTAAGTCTTATGAATATTACTATTATTCAAGTCATAAAGATTTCTTTTATGATTATCAACCTAGATTTCCCTTTGCTTACTTTCATCCCATTGCTGCTTGAACTAACCTCAGCTGTATTTCTTCATTCTTAGTGTTTACACTTCCAAAATATAGACTGCTATATTTCCCCAGTTTAGTGATGTTTTAGTTGTCTGTTTCTCAAGCAGAAATATACAACTATTTGAGTTGTCTCAAATGATTCTTTAATCTGCTTTAAGTCAGTCTTGTACCAAGTTTGCCTAATTGAAAATAGTATTCTTAACATTACCATTTAGAAGACATCTATAATTGCTTTGGGGGTACCTTGCCTTGCAAGCTTATATCTAGTTTGTTTTTTACTATTATTTGCTGCTCCAGGTTCTTTCCATTGGTGTCGGATTATCACACCATGTAAGAGCTTTTTCTTTTTTCCAAGGGTAAATTTGTCTATTCTTTTTCCCTGGTTCTTGCTCCTTTAGATCATCTGCAATGTCTCCAGTCTCATACCGTCTTCCAACACCTGCAAATCTAATTAATTTGCTGTCATTTGTATCACCCCAGTTCTCTATGACTTTTCATAAATAATTACCAGTCACTTCATAAATTCATTAACTAATTCCCTTTAGCCCTGAAATATATATCCTTCAGACTAAAGACTTTGTATCTTTTTTTTTCCCATGATAGTTTTTTTTCATCAGCTTTATATAGGCAGGTATTATACATCAACAGGGTCTTCATTATCTTCTACTTGCCAATTTTCTTTTCCTTTATTTTTTCTCATAGTGTATTTTAAAATTATTAGTAGCTTGGACATTTTTGGGATCATTATTGATTTAATCATCTTTGTATATTCACTTGTTTTTTGGCATTTCTTTTCCCTCAATTGACTTGCATGCTTTTATCAAGATGTATTTTTAAACTTTTTTTGTTTAGATATGCACTTATTTGGGATTTCTTGCTATCCTTGTTTTTTCTCTGTGCAGCTTAACAGCCTCAGTATATTCCTGCTTAGTTTCTTTTCTTGTTTTCTGTTTCTAGCCCTGGTAATATTTTCAAACTTAGGTCTTTGAACAGTCCCCCTGAGTCTGTGTTGGCCACTTCTGAGTCCATATATTTTCTTTTTTGCAGAAATACATCTAGTTTGCTATGAAGGTAGTATGTTGACAATGTGCCAGCCTTTTCTTATATTAGGAATTGAATATATTCTCCCGTGTTCACCAGGTTTTTATTACTTTAGTATTAGTTTCTTAAAATCCAGCTGCCTCATTCCGCTGTCATGTGAAATGATTTCTAAATATCTCTTGTTCGATCATAAAACCAAAAGTCTAAGCAAGAGCCTTCCAGTCTTTACATGCATACCCACTCTTCTCATCATGGATTGGCACACTATCAAGTTACCAGGGACACACAATCAGCATATATCCCCATGATATTTTCAGGAGTTCCTTCACTGATAATTAACTCTTTGTTAGGTGAGATTTTTGTCACTGCATGGTACTGAAGCACGATTCATTAGAGCAGAGTGATAAGAACCCATTTTTTTATTAGCCTCCCTAAAGTGCACCTTAAAACATAGGGGTTTACTAAATTTTATATATTTGTATAAATCTTAAATCAGTGCAGTATTTTAAATAAACTTAATCCCTTGGACATCTGTAAATTTTGTGCTGACGCTGGAATTACAGCCTTGTTGCTTCATGTTTCAGCATGGATGATAGATAATGTTGCTGTTCGCAGAGCTGAGAAATATTTAGTCATGACAGAATTACATAAAGAGCTAAACACTGGTTTGACTTTAATTTTTGCTGATACTTGCGGTTTTTCCTATACTAACTGTTTAGTTAAATGATGTTGGTTGCACAGAACTAATTAGGCTAGATAAAAAAGCTCAAACCCACAGGCTTTTGTGTAGTAGATCATATTACTCCTAATTTTCATATTGCCTTTACCTCTATGCTATTTGTGTAACTAAATCCTATCTATTTGGAGAGTAGAAGAAAGAATGGAGTATCAGTTCTATTTTATTAAAAGCAAAATACTGTTATATTTACACTTGGAGAAATAACATCTTATAGCACGTCTTGGGAGCTGCATCTGTGAAAAAAGCCAAATCCTATGGATGACTGTAAGAAATGATAACAGTGCAAGTCTGTCAAACTTTGGGCAGTAAGCTGGAGGCTGTAGTGTGTGTTTTATTGTACAGATTTGATCCTATCTGGTCCTGAAATGGATGCTGTGCACAGTAGTGTCCACTGATGAGTTCTCTGATTGCCATTTCTCTGTATATGTCTGGCACTCCAAAAGGTTTCAACTTTTAGTCCCAGTGTTCTGTAATAATGCAGAATCGTGAGACATCTGTCCCAAAATTAATAGCCTCTGATGTCTGGCTTGTCTTCACTTCATTCCACAGGGACAACTTCAGGACCTAGGAAGGATGCAGGCACATCTCCTGGGTTGATGGGCAGCAGCAAAGCGCTTGCAACCACAGGCATATCACCGATCCAGCATGACACTTCACGGTAAGCTGTAGGGTAATCTCTGGTTTAAGATTCTGCAAACACAACCATCAAATTCTCCTAAATGCAGGGAAGTGGCTGAATTTCTATGATGTTTCATGTTCGCGCTAGCTGGATGATATAAACTAAAACCTGCCATATCCTTTTGACATTTATAGTAAGCCTTAAGTTGCTTTTTAGAATAAGAAAAGCAGGAATATGCCAAGTTCTAACATTTTAATTTTACTTAGATTTTGAACAGAAAGTATTTTATGTTGCAAGTCCTGACACATTAAATGCCTTTGTAAATAATTTGTATGGACACTGTTAACCCTGTTAGGTTTTACATCCACGTGAAGATTTTAATCCCTCTGCATTTGCCTGCCTCTTCCCCCCACCCCATATTTTATCAAATAGCATTTCTTTTAAAACATTTTGTATGAGAGTTATTTTATGTTTAATGACAAGCAACAAAATCACATTAAGTCAGCAATTCCTGATTATACTATATATCTGCACTAAATGCACTGGAAAAGCAGCATTATAGCTTCTGCTCCAATGAAAAAACTGAAAGCAGCATTGTTGTTACGGTTACGAGTCTGAAAACAACTTGCCTTCTTTAGGCAGGATTACATCTCTAGTGGTAAATGCCTAGAAGAACAGCACACAATCCCTGCTTTTCTTTGTCATATCCTATGTTTTCTCATAATAAAATCTTTAGTTAAGCAACAAAATAAATGCAGATTGAAATATGAATTTGCAGTATTTGACACCACTATAGTTAGGTAACTGTGAGGTGGCGTAACAAGAATGTGCAGCCATTCTTAAGAAGAGTTAAATGTTTCTTGGAGGATGAGAGGGCTAGAGTCAGATTCAATCTTCTCTTGGCCCAGTGGACTAGGAAAATGTATGCTTGATATCATCCCTGTATTCTTGGCAGAAGCTGGCAGTTTATTTCTATCTTCTGAAGGAACTTGCGATATATAATAGGTGAAAAACCACTATCAATATTGACAAAATTGTACTTCCTTGCTATGGAAACACTTTTTTTTTTTCCTTCTGATGGGAGAGTTGATAATTCTGGGAGGATTTAAAAACTAAGCTAGATTAGGCTCTGTTTCCCACAAGTAGCTGTATGTTTAAACTAACAGAAACCACAAGATTGCCTAAGCATTTCTCTTAAAAGGAAGGGTTACCTTTGCAAGCCAGTCATAGCAGATAAAGTGTGTGTAAAGATAGTGCTTGATGCTGTCTAATAGTGCTAAGTTGAGATTCCATTCAAGCACTGAGAAGCAGATATAATTATTCACATCATATGACAACTGCTCAGAAAAAGGAATTTTATTCAAGAGGATTGATGATCTATTCTTTTCCACAGAGGGGAGTAAAATATTTGTTGAAATATGCTGTTAGAAATCATACCAGGTAAAGTGATCAGTAAAAGGAGTCTGATTAGCTGTCATCCTTAAAGGCTTATTTTACCAGTTGATGACAAATTCTGAAAAATCCTGTATTTTTGGAGTGCTTTCTCCCATACTTCCTCATTTGCTTTCCCTCCACTGGTGCTGTAGCTATAATTGACCATAAGCAGCCATGTTGTGCTTTCCCTTACTCATGGCCTTCTCTAATTGAAAATGGTAAATGGACAAGTATTTCTGGGGAAACCTAAAGCTGATTCTGTCCTTCATCAAAAAACCTGCTTGGGCAGCAGGTCAGTCTCAATTTATCACGGAATGGTTATAAGCTTAGACTGCAGGTTTAACTAACTAAATTAATCAATATTGAGAGTTATTGCTGCTATTGTGCCACTAAAGTTAGGGTTTGTCAGCATGTTCATTATGATCTGTGATTTGGGGGGGTTAACAGCTTAACCACAACAGTTGGCATGGATCTGAAACTTGCAACACAAAGCCCTAGCCTAAGAGCAAATTTATTTATTCAGCAGTACATGTAAACCTAATTACTTTTGACTATTTAAATTTATAGGACTAGATTCAACTCATGTTTGTGCCAGCTTTAACTAGCTCAAACCCTGGCACCAGGCAGCAGCAGCAACGGAAAGCCTGCCAGGGAGAAGGTGTTGGAAAGCGACATAAGCTCCCTGGCAGCGTGAGGCATCAGGGTGCTAGCACAGCTTCTGGGAAGGGCTGGCTGGATAAGCAGGCATGGCAGGTAGAAGATGTGTTGGCGTGATAGCCTGTCTTGGCAGTGCTCAACTGGAGGCTTCAGTGTGTTACAGCTACCTCCTGCTTGAGGAAGAACTGCTGCAGTCCTACATCCTTCTCTGTCTCGGGATGAATCCTGTCTGGAGCAAGAAATAAGTGTCCCTAGAAGGTAAACGTGAACCTTAAGAGCCCTAGTGCTACACCTGTAGAAGGACCAGACTTGAAAGATGAATGTGCACAAGGTGATTTCAGTGATATCTCTGAAAGAAAAAAGAAACCCAACCTTTCTTTATGTGGCATCCAGAAATAGGCTAATAGTGAATTTGCTTGCCCATCATGCTTCTATGCCTGCCTGTCACTGCCTTCCCTAATAGAGCCAAGCTGAAAGTTTGGCTACCCAATGTTATTAAACCAAGTGTCTACACCTGCATGAAACCCTTAGAATTATGTTCACAGCGGGTCTGGAAAGCTTTTCTACTCCATGTGCTTATTTATCTAGACCAAAAAAATCACAGGCGAGGTTAGGGCTGGGCAAATTTGGAAGAGTAAGTTTGTTCCTTACCCCTAAAGCATAATTATTCTGATTGTCTTAAACATTTCCTTTTTGGTGATCAGGGGCACCTTTCTCATAAGTGGCGTTTGCCTAGAAGAAAGGGTCTGTATTTTTGCTTTTGAGCTGGGTGGAAAGGGGAAACAGTGGCATATTGATGCTTTCATTTACTAATTAAGAAGTTTTTACATAAACTAGATCTTACCTTAGCCATAATCAGGTACTGATTTCAGCAAAACAAGTGTTGTGTTGCACACAGAAGAGAAACTGCTCTAAATTAAAGTATTCAGCTATTTTTGAAAAAAAAAAAAGAAAAAGAAAATTACAAACTGTACTTCTGAAAGACCATTTAATTTGATTACAGCCCTGTTGCAATTGTCAGGCTCTCCCCACGCAGAAACTGTTGTAGTGTTGAGTTTGGCACAATAAGTCCTATAATACTGCGGATAATCAAGCACTTAAAAAGACACAGGCAAAGGTTGTTCTGCTCACCATGGAAACAGATAATTCTCCTGTAGCATTTTTCACTTTGGACATCAAAGAAGTGAGTTTAAGAACAGTTAGGTAAATTAAGGGATTGAGTGATAGTCTGGGATTTCAGCATTAAGCATGTGTTTTCTTGTTGCAGTTTCAAATCAAAGCTTTAATGCTTGCTGAATGCATTGTCTTTGAGTGAAGTTTCTTTTAGCCATTAAAATAAGTGATTTAGAAGTTCTTGCAATACAAATGCTATATTTGAGCTGTATTATTATCTGTTAGACTACAGTGGCCTGTTGGAGTTTTTATAAACAGATTGTATTGTGTAAATTTGTGTTTAGGGACATTTTAAAAACAAAACTATTTACCCAGTTGCCCAGCTCATCTCAGGTGAATGTGTATTCAGGGACTTTTAAGCAAATTAATATCTGATGTAAAATATAATGTGCAGTGTTGTATACTTAATAATGCACACCGGAATAGTCTAGAGTAGATCTGTTATGCTGAGTGTTAGGAAGTATGACAGTGATGAGATTTAAGCTTTTGCCTTACTTAGATGGTAGTTGGTTTTCAGATCTGCGCATATTGGATGCTTAAATATGGATATCGACTTAAGACGATCTATGAGGTTCCTTCTGCTGTAGACTCCAAGCAAGCACTGACAAAGAAATAGAATTATTTTTCCCCCTTAGGATCAGACACCGTACAAGATTCAAACGGAGCAAGAAACTTTAATTCCAGATTTAACTTAGGAACATTTAAAGAGATTAAAAGTGTGTTTGGAGCGGGGTGGTGAGTTAGTTTCTGAACGTGGTAGGAGACGCAAGTTTTGCCTACTCCCTGAGAAAGCCAGCAGCACAAAAAGTCCAATGTAGTTCCATATGCAAGTGATAAAACCAGACATTGGCAAATTAATCTCTCTTATTCACCGTGTAGGTTGTTAATTGTTCTCTCTGCTGGCTGTCGATATAATGTGAAATTTTCATTCCCCATTCAAGATGGAAAAAGTTGTGGCTGAAAATGTTAACATTTGCATTTTTATTTGTTGATTTATTTAAAGGACAGCCTCTCTTACAGCAATCCATCACTCAGTGACACCCCAAATATGAATAATGTATTGTAGACTTGCGGTTACAATGTGTAATAAGTGCCAGAGACAGTAGAAGAATGTTAACTATGTTGCAAATGTAATATTTATCGACTCATAGTTTATTGCTTTCGAGGTTCAATAATACTGACCATAGGACATTAATATCACTTATCTTGATTTTAGTTGGGCACCTCTGTATGTAGAAATAACCCATCTATCTCATACTTACAAAATAAATGTGAATTTTACAGCGCTTTGTAAGAAGTACATTGTAGGTTTCTTGGCTTAATACTCATAGTTCTCCTTTCCTGCCTTCTCATTTAGTTATGTCTTGACACTGATCCCACTGCAATTGCCTGACCTAGGTGGTGAACACCTCAGCACTCTTCTAGAGGCTGCATTTTGATCTTGTGCCTTAGGATTTGGACCAGGTCTCTCTTCCTGTTAAAGACCAGTATGACAAGAGGCTAGTTAGGTAGTTTTCCAGTGCTTTTGTCTGAAAAGACAATGGCTGAGAGGCTAAAACAGAGAGAACTGTTTTAGAAAGACACACTTAGCAAATCTAAATCATCTCTCTTTGAGGATCACGGATATCAGAAATAGTAGTGTTTAATTAGGTCAACATTTGTTATAGACATGGCATTTATTTACAGAGAAATTTTTGCTCAATGAATAGAAATATGTTAGAACAACGTGGGAAGATTGGTATTTAAAATTCAGTGGTTTTGAGAACCAAAATTTTATTGATAACCTGCATAAGGAAAGAATTTGCAGTAAGGCTATGCTAACGTAGCAAATCCTTCAGTAGTAATTATTCTTGTCTTCAGTAGTTGCTCCAGAGTTCTGCTTTGGAAACTGATACCGACTGGGCAAACACTACTCCTTATCTACCCTGTTTGGTTACAACCACTAAAAGCTTTGAAATCTCAGGGGTGAAATGCAGATGTGAACCCAGGGCTGGGATCTAAACCAAATTTAACAATGGGAGCTTTCAAGCCTGTGTTGAAATCAGATTTCACCTGTGAAGCCTGGCTCTTGGGAAACTTGGAATTGGGTTCAGCCATGAAAATGATAAGCCTTGATTATATTTTGTGTTGTAGACATCAAGTAAATTTTGAAGTGACATTCTGTATTTACATCTGAGGTTATCAAATTTAACACATCATTGGCTTCTTTCCTTACTGTGTGTAACCGGAACACCTATTTGTGTCAAAGCAGCCTACCTAATAAATAGCTGCTTTGCAGTAACAGTTTTGGTGTGTCCATTGCTGACAAAGAAAATCATATTGGGAAATTCTGATTTGCAGTGCAAAAGGATTAATGTTAATTGCCAACTGTTGGCTGTAATTGTCACCCTCATTAAAATGCAGAATTATGTATTTCTTAGTTATAAATAACTCTTCTAATTGTACTTGATGTATGCCAGTTTAATCAAAAAGTACACTTGCAAACAAGCAGATATTTGCATTAATCTAGCACTGGATCTTTGAGTCTTTTTTGATCGTCTTTTATTCCAAACTTTGACTAGTTGGGGGAGGTCTATTACAGCTACATATCCTTTACACATTTTTTTTTTCAGCTCTGTGGATCTGACAGGATTTTGTATTAAAATGAGAGAAAATGTCTTCTGGGAATGTTCAGTGAAACAGAAAACGTGTCAGTTTTGAAGTAGTTGGCAAGGTTTCCATCATTCAGGGGTATGACAATAACTTGATTGTAGTTTGAAAGTAATAGTAAGCAAAGGAAAATAGAGTAGAAATCATATTATGAAACTGACTTTACATAATTTTCATTGTTATCTTAATTACTTTTTTTTTACAATTTTTTCTCCATGTGCATTTGTATGTTCTTAAATACCATGTTAAATCTTAAGTGAATGTTGGTTCATTGGATGTGATTTCTGTTTGCATTTGTAATCACAGCTATGAAAACTTAGCCTCAAAATATTTTCAAGTTCCTTCTGTTCCTTGCTCTACTCCTTTGTCAAAAAAAAATGATTTGACTGTGGTTTTTTTACTCCACTGATACCTTGAGTGCTCTGCATTTTACTTTTAAACATATTCTTAGAATTACTGTGATGGCAATTTCTACAAAGCTTGGCAAGTCTTGGTTTCTGTCTTCATGGTTCTCTAAGCAGCTCTTCTGTTCCTAGGATGGTGGTAATTTCTGTTCTTCTCTCTCAGAGGCATTTCCTCTTGGTTTTTTGGAAAGGTTTTTTTTTTTTTTTTTTAGGTGGGAGGAATTGGTGAATAATACATGCAGGACAATTGCATTGTACTTTAAGAAGGCTTTATCCCTAAAGATGCTTTGCCATATTTCTACCATATTGCTTACATGTTAATATACTGCCCTTTTCTTCTCTCCTTCACCTGCCTGGGCTTTTCAGGCGCTTTAGGGCAGGATCTTGCCATGGTACATCTCCGTGGTTGGTTGGTCCCTGTAATAACGATGATTAACTGTGATGATAGTATAGTTAGGGTGGAATTCATCTTGCTTATCTTGAGACAACTGAGCTAGTTACCCTTAGCTCCTTTTATGGTCAATGAATTATTTTAGAATCAGCTAACTATCCTTTTGGTAATACCTGTCATCCTGTGACCTGTAAAATAATCCTCGAGGAATGTGCACTGATACCTTATCCCTCTTGTAGCTGAATATGTGGAACTTGAAATAAATTGTTTGTCGTTTGTATTTTCATTATGGATCGGAGGCAAATGCAGGGTTAACCTAGGTGCTGCATGGTCAGTGCCCTGATTATTAATACACCTTTAATGCTCACATTATAAATCAAAGGGCTTAGATATCAAAGATATAAAGCCCCCACTCTGGGAGAGGGAGTGTATATGCATGATTGTGAACATACAGCATCTTCCTCAGTAGCATGTGAGCTTGTGACGTGATAAAGTGCTTAATAAAAATCGTGGTGATGGAAGTTTGACTGCGTGGGGGAGTCCTTTTTAGAAGTGTCATGGCCTGGTGGTGCCCTGTAACTCAAATACAGGTGACCATGGTACTGCAGTGTTTCTGAGGTTTGAGCAGGGCCTCGATCCAGTCGTGTCCCATTTCTGCCAGATAACGTTCTGTGCATCAGGAGATGGTCTCAGCAGGTGGACACAGCTCTGTATTCTCAGTTATTTCCACCTGATGAGTTGCCTACTTAAAAAATAAATTCGTGCCTCTCTTGTCACTTAAGGACAGTAACCAGTACTTTATACTACCCTATTTGCCGTGTTTCCAGTTTTTAATGCGCTTTTTTAACCCTTTGTGATATTCCAGTTCTCTGCTTCAATAAGGACACCCAGCTTTTGTTTGTGCTACCATGAATAGCATAGTATCAGCAGCAAATGTCTCTTCCTTATTTGTCCTTTCTCTAGGCCACTTATGAATGCATTAAAGAGTTGAGACCCTAACAGATTTCTGTGATGCTCCACTGGTGACCTCTCTGGCCACTTTATAGCAGACTAATTTTAATGTTTTCTCTTAATTTCCTGAGTTTTAACCAGTTATCTATCCATTAATGGATTTTTCTCTTTGTTATGACAACTTTTAAGTCTTTGGTAATGGATTTGCTGGAGGCCTTTTGGAACTCCAGATAGACTACTTAAACTGCATCTTTCAGATGCAAAATAATCTTATGAATCTTGTAAAGGTCCCTGGTGACTGAAGACTTAATATGAAGTCTCTGCTAATATGTCAAGTTTGTTGTTTCTTTATTATGTTGTTTCTGTCAATCTGCTTTTTCTAAACATTAGACCTCTTAATTTGTAGATTTCTGCATCTTTCCAGATTGCTTAAAAAGAACCCTGTTTTTGCCCCAGAACTGAAGCAGTTTTAGGCAATTAGTTACACGCTACAGTTAATAGTTCAGCTATTTCATACCTGAGCTCCTTCAGAAGTCTGAGCGAGTACCAGCTGATCCCAGCAATTTATTATTGTTCATTCATCTCGATTTGTTCTGTAATTTATTTGCACGACATTTCAACTTTGAAAGGTCTTCCACCATGTCTTCTGTAGCTTCAGAAACTTTGTAAGTTCCTGCTTCATGAATATATGTTCAGCTCACTGAGCTTTTCTGCTGTGGCCTTATCATCCTTACATTTCCTCTTAGCTTTAACAGATACTTAGACTTCCTATTTTTTGATCTACTTAAAATTTGTTATTAGACCTTATGCTTTCAGCAGGATAACTCTTATCTTTGACTGGAATGTTTTGTTGGCTTTGATTTTGGGGGATTTTTTTTTAGTTGTGGGTTTGCTTTTTTGTGTTTTTATCTCTTTGGGTTTTTTTGTTTGGTTTTTCCTCCCTTGTTGATCTGTCAGTTTGTTCTTTCCGTTTTCTTTATTTCTACCTGACTGGGCATAACAATTTACTATTCCTATATTGAAACTATTCCTACTATTCTATACTGAAACTGGTATGGCTCCATTTCATCCTTTGGAAGTGTTTCTCCATAGGTTGAATCTTCATTTTCAGAGCCTTAGTGTGATAGTTATTTTTAACAAGCTTTCTTATTTTTATATTGTTTCCACTTGTGAAGTGAAAGGCTGCTGTAGCAAATTTTTGGTCAACAGTACATACTGTATTGGTTGTCACATCTGGGCAGTGTAGTGGACTACTGATGTGTGAGAGATTTTGTGGAAGGAACAGCACAACAGACAAGAACTCTTCAGCTTGGAAAAGAGGTGGCTAAATTTAGGATATTATTAGAAGTTCATAAAATCAAACATGACCTGCAGAAAATGAGTATGGAACAATTCTTTATTGTCTTGTCTACTGGAGAAGCTGGTGGCCATCAAACAGAATTGTGAGGTGGCACATTCAGAGCATGTAGCATAGAGATAAGAGACCAGAAGACCAGTGAGCTCATATCCTGACCTGTTTTCATTATTATGTTCTTAATTCCACATACTCGGAGACTGACATTGTAGTTTTCTCTAACTTCCACAGCTCTATAGCTGAAGTCTTCCTTAATATATGGATTATAATGATGATTTTTAAATAACAGTTTATTTTTAAATATCATCTCTTAAAATCCTTGTTAAGACATATCTGATTGGGGAAAAACCCAGTATCTGGGTTTGCATCTCAATCTTACAATGTTACATATCTGTCATTAGTCAGATAGGACATAATAACAGAAGATTTGGGCCCTGATTTTTTTCCTGGGTAAGGTAATGAAAGAACCAAGGTATCTTCCACATTTGGGTAGGAAAGTCATGGTAGTGTTTCAATATAGTGGGTTTTTATTTTTTAGGCTTCCCAGCATTACTTTGGGAAACCCTGAATGGTGTAATATACCTTCTAGCTTTCTAATACAGACTTGAAGGAAACAGAGTTGGTGGTGTAGTCTCTGGTTACAGATCTTTGTTCAAGCTGGGTGCACTCATTTTTACTGTAGGTGTGACTTTTTTCTCTTCCTAGGCCACATTTCCTTTTCAAAAACACATACTATTGATCATTGTTAGGTTTGGCTTTATGATGGGCCGTGGCTAGAGCACTAAAGATAGCTCTTCAACATTTAGATAATCTTAAAGGAAAACAGTATTTTGGTGAGTTTTTTCACCATTTATTTAATTGTAGATACTGCTTATATTTAAAATTTAAATTTCCCAGTGCAATGTTCTCCTAGCTCCCAGGTAATTTGGGGCCATGTATGTTAATTTTGTTCTGTTCTGTGTTGTTTATGGGACGGTGCTTAGTTTATGGCCCTCTAGGGGGGTGGGGGAACGTTATTTCTTTTAGTCTGAATGTGTTGGGAGGGAAGTAATTTTGAAACATGATGGAAAACTAAACCTTTTACTGAAAATAATATTGTATCTTTTTTCTGCCCTGTACTAACTTAGCTCTGTCGGTTTAATAGTGGTGCCTTAAGTGTTGTTTTTCACCTTTGGTTCTTTCCACCCATGAGTTTCAAAGTATTTTGCTTTGTTACATACTGCTAGTGAAAATGATCTAGTTGAAGATGTCCCTGCTTATTGCAGGGAGTTGTACTGGATGACCTTTAAAGGCTCTTCTGACCCAAACTATTCTGTGATTCTGTGAAAAAAATTGCTGTTACAGTTCTTTTTTTCTTTCCCTCTAAAAAACAACCAAAGATATTCTACAGTACTAATATATAATTTATGTATTTAACAGCTTTTAAAAGATATTCTCAAAGCCTCTAATGCCATTGTACTTTTAACTTTCGTTTTTGCTTCATCTGTGTTGAATCATCTTTTACTACTTAAAACAGAAATTGGGTTTATTGAAACATTTCAGTTCTGATTATTTTTTAATAAAGATGAAGAAGGCTAACCTAATGAAATCACTGGAATGAAATGAGAAAAATTTAAAAAAAATTAATAAGCTAAAAACTTGAAGTTTTTATTAAGTCACATTTGGCTGTATGTTTCTCTCTGTGTGTACTGTCTTGGATCAGTAGGATGAGAAACATGTCTTGTAAAGAATGACCTTTGCACTGTTAGGCTGACTTTTTCTGTTACATTTCCAGAAGAGTTACTGGAAACGCATTACCAGTAGTTCTCACATGAGTTAACTTCTGTGCCTGTGATCACAAAATTGTGGTTTGAGATGAGCAGTAGGACTGAATTCTGATTTTTGAATTTTTTTTCCCCCCATAGTTCAAACCTGTAAATATATTTTGTAGAATACGTGTATGTCCTTCAGTCTGTTGGGTATCTGTGAGACATCATAATATACAAGCAGCTTTATGATTTATGAGTTTGCAGACTTTTTCATAGTCTTAGAAATAAAATGCTTCGTGCTTCTTGCAGATTATCTGTTAATTCCCTGTGGCACTATGTTGGTGTATCTGTAGTATGAAGGGTGCAGTATGAAGGGTCTGTAACTGGCTTTGCAAGGCTCCGGTCTGATGTGTCACAGTCTTGTAAGTGTTTGTGCCCCTGTCCCAAGTTCTGCCCAGAATTTTTCAAGCTCCTCTCTTGTTCCAATGACCTTGTCTTTGCTGAGGAGCCTATGTTCTTCCAGCGCTGCCTTTTCTTTTTACTGTAACAGGTGAAGCAATTCCTAGAAGGACTTTAACAGGGCTCCAGCTGCTGCTCATCCCAGCTTCTGCTTGACTCTGTTAATTGCTCTGTGCATCCCTGTTCTTATCCATATGCTTGGAATTTTGAACGTGTATATCTGCCTCGTTTGTAGGCAACAAACCGACCTCATAAGAGAGTTGTCCTCTCCCTCTCCCTCCCCTTTCCTTGCCAAGTTCAAATCTCTTTCAGTCTTTTTCATATCTCCTAATGGCCTCTCAGCATCTAGATTTCCAGGCATGAAAGAAAAGTGTGTTTTCTTAACTCAGCTTGCACTGACAGCTAGATACAACTGTGAAGAGCATCTTAAGGGACGTCCACATCACTAGAATGTACAGGCCTATTGTAATTATCTGTACATTTTTCTTACTTCCTCTCCTTCTGTTTTGTTATGAACTTTTTAGCAGCAGACTGTTTCTAGCAGTGCACAAACCGTAACATCACATGACATTGACTTTACTCAAACCAGAAGATTTTTGTGCCAAGGTTGTAACATTGTATCATTACTTCATTGTATCTGTGTGAAAATTTTAATTTCACGCCCTGTGGACTTCACTGTCTCTGTGCACTCTGATCGTGTTGTTGCATAGAAGGGTAAGTCCCTGGGTCACATTCATTTTGTAGTGTATTTTTTGGGAGGGGTTTTTTGCTGTTGGTTTTTTTTTTTTGTTTTTTTTTGTTTTTTTTTTTTAAGTTCTATTTCTTTTGAGAGATCTTGCTGAAAAGTTAGCTCAGGATTTCTACCAGGAAAATATTTGCAAGCTGAAATACTAGAACTGTTTTTACTGAGATTTTTACAGCATGGCTATGACCATTTTATTAAAAAAGAAAAGCTTGCATGGGGTTTTGGACTACACTATGATAAATTTGTATATGAATACATGCAAGTGATTTGGTGAAATATGTGGGAAAGGGGAGGGAAAACCCTTGTTTAAATATATCAATAATCCAATTATCCAATAATCCTAGTTTTAATGAGTTGCAGACCTTTCTAGCCAGAAGTCCTTGGTTTATGTTTGGATTGGTTTATGGAGCTTCCTGATTTGCAGGCATTGGTCTTTTAAGCTTCCTTGCTTTTGTACCATGCTTGTATTGCAGGGGGAGATCAGTGTCCAGTCCTTGATAGTCTGTCCTTGCTCTTTTGTCTGTGTTGATGAACAGTACTTCACTACAAAGTCACAGAGCAGCTGAGGTTGGAAAGCACCCTCTGAGTCCCTGTTTGGAGCAGTCAAATCTGGCCTGTGCTGGTGCCTGCAGTTGTTTCTCCCAAAGTACAGGACCTGAAGTTTCCCGTTGTTGCATGTTGTGAGATTCTTGTGGGCCCATTTCTCCTGCCTGCTGAGGTCCCTCTCTGCACACTTTTTGGCCTCTCTCAATCTAAGATATATTCTGAAGAATATGAGACTGAGAGACTTAGTTTCTTGAGCTGTTCAATGCCCTGCCTTATTTTGTAGCCTATTAATGACCTTATGTAGTTTCTAACAGAATCATGACTGTCCGCAGGTGTGTGGTTATCGAAAAGTAATCCTGCAGCGGCCGAGATCATCTTTGCTAGTTACTGCTGGGAATGAACAAACTAAAATTTCACTTCCCTGCCCATCTGTTCAGCAGCTGAAAGTAGGTAATTTATCTCAGTGGGACAGCTACCACCTGTGTAAAGTTTTTGAAAGAGGTTGTTAGCGTGCAATGACTGCAGCCAAGGGACACCAGGCCTGAGCGCCTCACACTCTGAGCCCTACTGCTGGTTTTTTCTGTAGGGTGCCTTACAACCCGGTACTTGCACAGTGTCAGACCTGTTCTGTGCCTGTGTTCCTGTGAAGCTTACGAGGACTCTACCTCTCTACCTGCTTTGCCACACAACCTGCTCTGGTGCTGGCTGTGTGCAGCCCTTCTTTGACATGCGAAACCAGGCACCACCAACATGTCGTAATTTTTACAGCTACTGTTTTATCTCAGTGGCTCCTCTTGAATTATGTATCCTCATCTTTGATGTATGAAATCTCAGCTGATTTAAAGATTACCCCAGAGAGTTCAGCACACCTGGAAATGAACGGAGTGACAGATAGTCCCAACCTTTCCATATTGGAGCACCGAGTAGGCAGTTTTACGGCAGTTGGGTAATGGAATACAATTTTTATTAGAGCATTGTTTTTTCACATATGGTCTGCACCCAAGCAGTCAGTATGTTGGGATGCCAATGAGCTCAGTTGCAGTGTTTGTTCTCAAGCAAATCGGAGGGAGTGAGTTCAGATAAAGAGCTCGTGCATAGGGAGATTATGGGCTGTTCTGTTAGGAGCTGGGCACCAAAGGTTTCTCTAGATAAGGTACCCAAAACTGTGTGTGCCTGTCACTGGGAGGTGAGTAGAACAGAGCAAGCGAATGCAAATCTGGCTGGGAATCCATTGCTATCTGATGTCAGGCTTCTGAGCACAGTATGAAGAAAACAGAAGCAACTGAGCATAAGCTACATATATAATGTCAGCAAGATACAGAATCACAGTGCATATAAACCTTAAGCACTCTAGCCTATGAAGCATACTTCAGTTTCTTCAGTGGGTGTTGTGGTCACTGCTCCGTGCAGGAATTAGACTTTAGATGAGTTTCAACATCCTATTTGCCTCTCTTATGTTAGCATAGCTGGCATAAAGATGATGCCAGTTACTATGTCATTAACAAACTGATACCAATAAAAAGCCGAGAGCAACAAGCAGAGCTCAAGTTTGTAGTGCAGTCTGATCATAAAAATGGGCTTTTAGCAAGGCAAAGTATGTCCAGTATCTGTATTTTGACTGTTGCTATACCTTAAATTCCTCTGGATTTCTACACAATTTCAACCTATTAGCTCTTCACCACACTCATTACTTAGTTACTTCTACCCTTTCTCCTTTTCTTCATGTTCCCTACTAAGGAACTGCTAGCACAAGCACAGAGTCTATCACCATAGCCTTGCTTCCAGGGATCAGGAGCTGGGAGAGGTTTGCATTTACCTCTGGAGTGTAATTCTGACTGATGGGTTCTTATCAGGTTTGCTAAGTCCATCCATCCAATTGTCTATTTCTGTTTTGAAGACCAAGCAACCATAAAGTTGAAAACTGTGTTGTATTTTTGGAATCTGAAATTTCAGACAATGCACTTATGAATTATTTATGGAGAACGTGTTTTCAGTAATGTGCGGCATAAAATGGAATGAATGCGTATCCATACTTGCCCTGAACTCTCCAAAGTGCATGCTAATAAACAGAATGATAACCTACCATCACTTTTGCCCTGTAAGATTTACAGTGCAAGCACTTTTTTATGTGGCTTAATTCAAGTCAGTTTGTCAACTTCAAGCTCTAGTGTTTTGTTTTAAAGTACAACTTGATGAGTGATTTTCTATTACTTAAAGAAATCCGCTTTTCCCTCCCTATTTCAACCAGAGTTAGTGTCTAAATTTTTCTAGTCATGTTGGCATAGAGCCACCCTAAATTATGCTTTAATTCACAATTAGAAGGAAGTGGCAACTGTGCAGAGCAGCAAACGTTTCATTTAAAGTGGCCATTATACAAGATCATGATTCTACGGAATGATTAAGATATTGAAGAATAATTCAGATATCTTTAGGTTTTTGGCCATTTACAAGTGCTGGGCTTATTTAATTTTTTAAGCCTCCTTGAAACAGCTTTTTCCATAATGACAGTAATACAGGACTCTATATTATCACAACTTGATGTTTACTTGTATCTGAATTGTCAAATGGCAACTTGTTTTCAGTGATATAGCTGACAGGGCAGAGATAATTAAGAAACAGAGGAATTTGAGTGCTAGATTTGCTATTACACACTCCATGCCACAGCAGAAGAAATTAAGATGACAAGCAGGATAGGAAGAATCATGCAGATCCACAAGAAGAGTTGCTGTTTAGGTACAGCAGTTGACTGTAAAATATTTTACCAGGATAGAGGGAGAAAAAAAAAAAAGTAAAATAAACTATTTCCAAGCATTCACTGAGGCATCTTATTTCCAGGGTGTGGAATAGAGAGCTTGCACCCCAATACACCCCAATACAACAAATGGCAGCAGGCAGGGAAGAAAGCCAACCCCAGTGAAGTGGTGGCAGAACTTCCACTGGCTTCCATAGGGTCATGATTCCACCCCAATATGTACTTAAAACTACTGCAGCCTGATTTTGCTCCTCTGCTCAATGAGGTTTTAAATCTTGCACAGCTAGTTGCAGTTCTTGCCACAATGGTTAGAAAGTCAATGAAAGCTCACAGTTCAGTAACTAAATGACAAGGTAAGAAGCTTTGGAATCATAAAATGGTTATAAGTGCTTGACCTAAAACTATGCAGATCTCCCAGTGACTGTACAACTGTACAAAGTTGATTTATTAGCTGGCAGGCTGGGACTTTGGACTGAGCTTGCGAAAAAGACAGGTTGCTAATCCATGTAAGTGGTTATAGACTTTGCAAGCTGTATGTAGTGGGGTTCTTTTCCCCCTAAGCCATGCCCCTTAAAATTGTTTTGTACTTATTTAATACCCACAGAGTTCTAGGGTATAAGGTTGTCCCAATTTTGCTGAAAGCATGCTGGGAAGAAGAGATGAAACATGGAAAAGAAATCAAAACTTAGGAGCAACACCAAGACTGGCAGAGAGGAAATGCAGAGTTGCACTGTGACATACATATGCAACCCTTTGTCAGAGGCTTTAGTACATTATAAAAGAAAAAGCACAATTTTTAAGATGATTCATTGAATTAGAGTTTGCTTTGAGGGGAAAGGTGCTTGGGGACAAACTTGTAAGAGCAAAAAATTGAGAAGAAAGGCTGTTAAGGCAGGAGATGTAGGGGGATGAGGTATGGCAGAAAAGATGATGACAGCTTAGTTTTGGCCCAGAACAATAAAGGGTGAAGATCTTACTGAAGATATGCTGTGATGACAGAGTGCTTAAAGGGAATAAAAGCTAAGCGTGCTCTGAAGTGCAAAGTTATTATGTAATATCACAGCAGAATCAGGGCCCCAGGTGCTGTACATATACCGAGGTTCATTTTCTGATCTGAAGAGCTTTCAGACTTGATGAGAGAGAAACGGGTGTGTGGGAGGGGAGAGAAGGACAATACAAACAGAGTGATTGCAGAAGGTGGTTGTTAAACTCCATGGTAGTTCCCTGGTTCTGTAATTTCTCTCTTTTATACAAAAACTTCATTCTAAATTATTCTTCTGTCAGTGGCAGATCTGATTTAAAAGGTTTCTTTACTTCCCAGCACTCATGTCTTTGTTCACCCTCCCCTTTCCAGAATTATTACAAGCTCAGTTATGCCAATTCAGCTGCAGCCCGCAGCCATACCTTAAAAGAAATGATCTGTGGTGTTTCTTGTTCTTGGAGTTGGCTTATTTATTTATAATTTAGCTACTAAAAACACACAGAGACAAAAACAATAAAGAGGCCCTTTGAATTGTGTTTGACAGGTTGGTAACAGGCTAGCAGGGTATGAGTGAAGGGCCGATGAGGAAATAATAGAAAAGGCTGAAGTACCAGGAGCAAAGAGGTAGAATAACTGAAGACTGGGAGCATTGAGATGGGAGTGTGGAAAGGTGAGGAAAGCAGGTGTTGGTCTCTGACCAGCAGGTAAGTGAGAATGGCCTGTTTGTGTAGCAAGGAGGATTGAGAGCAGCAGCAACTCTTATTTTGGTAATGACAGCTGGTTGAATGAGATCACAGGTGAAGCGAGGGTGAAAGCTGGGGAAGAAATATCTCTTTATCAGGTCTGCCTTAGGGCTCAAGTTTTCTGAGATGCCATTCCTAGACCTGTTGTCCTTTAGTGCACTGGCTTTGCTTGGTATGCAAAGGGCCAGGGGCAAACCAGCAGTGCTCAGCCCCTTTCAAGACTAAGTCTTTAACTCTTTACTAGTGTTTATCACGCTGGGGAGGGAGGCTTGTCCCTCAGCACTGCCAAGCACAGCACATTTTGGTTAGCAAAGGTGTGATGCTGTTACTCAATTCTGCTGCCTCTCTCCAAATTCTCCTGTGCAAAAGCTGTAATCTCTGATGCCATTTTCCACAAGATTTAGTGATAATTGTGAGTAACCCTGGAAAACGAGGCATTGAATTCATCAGTGTTGTAGGTCTTGCAGTACATGGTGATGTGTTGATACACTGCTTTGCATCATATACACTTAAGAGAGGGACCTGTGGAGCAAGGAAGCAGCAGCAGAAAGTCTGAGTGTGTACAGAGAAGCATTGCGTGAGTGCTGGAGGGAGCTGATCTCCCCTCTGTTTCAGTGTAACCCCTCCAGGGGATATGGTGCTTATTTCTGGGTGATTGCTTACTGGAAAAAAATTGTGAAAGATGGAAGGAGAGTGGCAAAATCTGTTGCTATGCTAGAGGTATTGATTTATGAGAGAAGATTAAAATACGTGTGGCTCAGATAAATGTTGACTGAGACCGGAGCAGAACAGAGAAGTGTAATATTGTTCAAATACTTACAGTGTATTTGCACCAAAAAAGAAGACTAATTTCTTAGTACCATGCCAGATCTTTAGCCACAACTAATAGGGTGAAGCTGGGAGGAAGAAAATCCACTTTATTTATCTCTCGCTGACTATCAGAAACATGTTCTTATTCGTGACACATACCTTTTCCTCCTACCAAACTCTGAAGCAAAAATTCATGGAACATTAGTGGCACTTCCCATACTACTCTGTTCTCTTTAATGGTATGTTATATATTTCCCATTGGGCTTTGGCTTATCTATTTTGACTGTGTGCTCTTTTGGAGAGAGGACTGCTCTTACAAGTGGTAGTAGAGTTGGTCCCCTTGATCCTGATCAAGGCCCTTTAGGTTATACCGTGGCCCATAAATAAGTAATAATGGTAATGATAGCATGAGATATATTTAGCTGTGCAATGGCTTCCCAAGGAGAGCAGAGAGAGGCTGATTGTTAGCAGCAAATGTGAGGAAGCACACTGTAGGGAACAGTTCTGTCAGCAGGGAGAGGACTGGATGATCTAATAAGTCTTTTCCTTCTCTAGGTTATGATTCTGTGAATTCTGCCTCAGAGAGCTCTCTAAAAGTCTCTGATACTGTAAGCTCTCTATTACTGGGTGTGGGTTTTGCAGCACTTCGGGAGGCTCTTGCTGAGGACACTGTATAAATATATTCTGTTTTACGTTGTGTGATATATTTTAAATAAAAGGCTCAGATCTTTTTTTAATTGCTTTGAAATATTCTGCAGTCTGATCTTTTTCTTTAAGAATTAAGAAACTTTGAGATGCTCTTGGAAAATACAGACCTGTTACAGGTGAGAAATACGTCCCCACCTGGAGTTGGTTTAAATACAGTGAAGCACTGTTGAATTTCCTCCTCCTGTATCCCACAGTGAAGTATCTACTCTGAGTCCTAGGCTGCCTGAAAGTAAAATGGGAATCTCAGGCTGTCACAGTCCCTTTGTTTCTGATTCTCGACTTAAATCTTGTTTGTTCTTGTGATGTTTCGGCCTCAAGAATTGCCCTTGTTTGTGTTCCTTTTTTCTGTTTTGGTGTCTTGACACTCACTACATGGGAATATCCCCCCAGGATGTGTTTTGGTCACTGAAGATGGAGTTCACACTGGAGTTCAGGGTCCCCTATCCTGACTTGTGGCCTTTCAGGAAATGACTGCAAAGTCAGCTTTTCTTTCTCAGCTTTCATTTCCTTCCCAATCAGCCTCTCATGTTAATTGACATATTCAAGTTTGCTGGGCCAAATAGCATGCTGGTTAAAACGTGGATTATATTCATAGAGCAGGGAGGGGAGAAGAAAGAATAGGAGGTACCAGCTCAGACCTATGGATCCTGATCTAGTGGACATTATGTGTTTGGATTTTCAAAAGGACTTTGCCAAGGTTCCATACCAAAAGTTGTCAAAGAAATCAAGTTTCTGCAGGATTGGAGGACAAGTCCTTCCATGGATTTACTGGTGATTAAATGATAGCAGGCAAAGTGACTTAATACTCATTTATCATGATGAAGAAAAGTCAGCACTGGGGTCCCACAGGAACCCACTGAGCTGGTTCTTCACCGGGGAGCTGGAGTAAGAAGTGAACAGGAAAATCTCCTGGGTGACCTAATAAATTTGTTGGTTCTTTCACGTGGTCCAATGAACATGTCAATAGCAAGAAAATAAAAAAAAAGCAGTGAATGAAACTGTAATTTACCTAGGGAAGAGCAATCAACACCATGCCTATGTGATACTGAACTCAGAGCAGGAGGTTAGGATTTGTGGAGGTCAAAGCTTCCTAGAACTTCACAAATCTTGAGGATACACAAGTCTTGGTGTACCTTCATTTTGACTCTGGTTGGTTCTTTGCTTCTCAAGAAAGATGTAGTGGAGGCTGGGAAATGTGCACTGGACAATTAATTTGATCAGCAGGATGAAGCAGCTGCCATTTAAGGAGAGATCAAGAAGCTATGATTTTGGATAGGAAAAGACTGAATAAGAAATGATCGGTGTTTGCAGAATTGTGAAGGTGATGGGTAAGTTGAATGTGAACTGTTTTTTGCCAGGTTCCACCATGTAAGAGAGACTAACTGCAGTCAATCCTTAAAAAAGCACTTACAACACTAGTAAGACATGAGGTTAAAGCAGAAAACAAAAGTTTGTCTTTCGATAACAATGACCTTCCTGAGCAGGCTGTCACGGGACATTGTGGAAGCTGCAGGCTGAAAAAGGAATTAGTCAAATTTATGGACAATGGGTTGGTATATGGATGTTAGAAGGACAAGCCATAGAGATACATCTAGCATCCCTTATGCAGTAATTATAGATGCAAGAATAAAGATGGCAGAGAGTGGTTAGGACTCTTTGAGTGGAGTTCTTCCCTTTGCCTGTGGAGCTTGGATTAACTTGGGCATGGGTGATCAATCGATTGTCACAGGTGTTTCTTCCAGATAACCTGAGGTTGTATCTCTAGTGTGGTGTCTTCCAGGTTTCAGGTAGTTTTGGCTGCTGAGGCCACTTCTTATCTGCATCTGTTATTTCTCTGCTTTTATTTGCCCTGTTTGTTCCAGTCAAACAGGGGATTCGATATTTGCTCTATCATAACAATAAACTGTTTAATTTTCTGTAAAATGGGTCTGTTCCCTACCCCTTGAATGTGTTTTTAGCTGTATTTAGCATTTGTAAAGTGCTCAGGGGCAGGCTGTGTTTTATGAATACAAAATAGTGTTAGGCTTTGTACTTAGGCACAATACTGTACCGTAATTCAGAGGCAATTCATGTAACATTAGTAAATCACTGTGAACTTTATGTTGAAAATATAAGCAGTAGTATAAAAATAAACCTTTTTATTTCCTCTGGTATATACAGTTAAATAAAGTAAGCCTATAGAGCTACTAATCTCCAAAGCCGTATTGCCGGTATGCTTTGTTGAAATGCCATCACCTTTCAAAGAGACATTCCATGTGTTTTGTACACATTTATGGTTGAAGAATAAATTTTCAGAGACTGTAAATGAAAAGATATCTCTTAATATAGTGATCAAGTAATATCTGACACTGCTTGTTTAAAGAAATATACATATATCTTACTGCCAGAGTATTTATGACTCTAATAAGTTTAGTTATTTTGCCTCATGGGGAAATTCCTGCTCCTCCAAATATCAAACTTGTTGAGGTTGTGCTGGTTTTTTCAGGAAGGAACAAATAATATTA
This sequence comes from Pseudopipra pipra, assembly GCF_036250125.1. Taxonomy (NCBI): domain Eukaryota; kingdom Metazoa; phylum Chordata; class Aves; order Passeriformes; family Pipridae; genus Pseudopipra; species Pseudopipra pipra. The sequence continues at coordinate 7,526,458 of NC_087581.1, read as the reverse complement.
TTAGTTAAATGGGACTGCACAATATGAAAATACATTAGTGTAGTTTAAAAATTGGACATTGTGTAAGAATTATAATATATTTTACTAGCAATGGGAAATAGAAAAACGTTAAAAATTCAATGGTGTATCCCAAATGTCTAAATAAATACACAAGCATCATTGTTCAGCCAATTGAGGCAAGGATGCTCAGTGGTTCCCTTCAAGAGCACTGTTCTTTCTAATATCCTGCACAGTTATGAGTTCTGTGCATCATTCTTGCATAATTTGACCATTTTTTAGGTACTGTACACTGTGGGACTCTCTGAGCTCTGATTGCCCCATAGGTTTTATTAGAAAGAATACCAAGTGGTTTCAGGTGATTTCTCAGCAACCATCCTGGGAAATAAGTGTTCTTATGGTTCCCAGAGCATTAGCCACATTCGTGTGTTTGTCACAGAAATGTGAAAGTCTTCCTTCCCTTTTGATTTGGAAACACAAGACAAAGCAAGATGCACATGTAGATGTTCAGAGAGCTGTACTCTGCTGCACAGGCAGTGAAACACAAATACTGTGAAATGAAGGATTTGGCTTTGTGCCATCTTGTATTTATTTTTGTACTGTTTTCCTTTTTAAAATGTGAATGTTTAATGATCTGTTCTGAATCATAATGGTTGATGATGTTTCCTGTTACCTTAGTGATAGACTACAAAACTCCTTTACATTAAGAATTTGCAAACTCCACTAGATACTTATTTAATTAAGAGCTGGCGCTGAAAGTTTCTAATAAAATTTCCACAAGGGCTTTAGGGGCTGAGGAGACAAATTTTCAGCAGCCTGTGTTAGTAGTGCAGAGGAGATTAAGGGAATCCTGTCTCAGCACTATGCAATGCCTGACCAGGATAGATTTAGCCACCCAGGTCACAGTTCTGCACTGACCCAGCTATTCCAGCTTGATCCCAGTGGTTCAAACCTCTCAGATAGTTTGGTCATCTCTGTGCTGCTTTCTGAGCTGTATTTGGAGTTTTATGTTCTACAATAAAAGCAAAGGTGAAGTGTCTTCATTGGAAGAGAGCTTCAAGTCTTAGCTCGGTCTGTTCTCTTTGCTCTCGTCTCTGTCCTCTTCCATGTGGCCCTGCCTTCCTCCTGCTTCGTACACTAGTTCTTTGTGTTCCATCTCCTGATGGCATTTTTGGAGACTTTATGATCAGTACTTTCACCAGACTTTGTCTGTCTAAGTAGTTAGAGTTCTAATCCAAACTCGTAGACCTTACAAATTTTCCTGTCTTGTGATGAAACATGCAGACTTTCAAGCTCATGAAAGTTAGATGAAAACGTATACATGGGGAAAGTGTCAAAGCCAGACTTAGAAAAAAGATTATTTTCCAGTCTGTTGCGGAGATGCTCTTTCCAGCACACTAGCAAATGTACCAAAAAGGTGAGGACAGACCGAATTATCACCATCCTTAAAGGGACAGTTGCCCGTGTCGTTTTCCTTCTGTTGAGAGGGCAAAACCCATCAAAGCAAATGAGTGTAAGCATCTAGCACTGATGGAACATTTCTTTGCTTGGTTGAACATCTAGATGTGAGGAGTTTCTGTATGTGGCTTAATGTACAGTGCTGGTACTTCCGCAGAACTTTTGGGAATTTTTTCTCCTTGGGAAGCATGAACAGTACAAGGGGACCCTTGGCTGTTCGTTTGCATTAAAAGAGAATTCACTATTCATAAGCCAAGTTTGCCAGATCAGTTTTCCTGTCTGAAGTGTTCTGACTTCTGAGTGCCTGATTCTGCAGCTTTGACTTCACTGAAGCCATTAAGTTGTATTAATAATAATAATAACGAAGCCTGTTTTTACTTATGCATTTATTCAAGTCATGCAAAGAATACATATCCTGCTTTTAGAGAAAGTTTCATTACAGGATTTGAGCATTCTGACTGTGTCTTTTAAATATTAGGATACAAAAAAAAAGGTGAGAAAATTGTCTTTGCAAGTTTCAAACCATTCTAGGTCTACTCTGTTGCCTCCAGCCAGATGCTGTCTGATGTTGCCTAGACAAACCAGGGCAAACCATTATCCTGGGATTAAACACTAAATACCTGCAAGGAGCATTCTCTTTATCAGATAGTGCTCTGTTAGCAGAGTTCATTCACTTTATTGCATATATAACTGTGGTGTCAAATAGACTGATTTACAACACCTGGTCTTTTAAATAATCTTTGCTATTTGCTGCACTTGTAATCTGCCAAATCATTTAGCCTTCCTGATAGCAGAAATGCTGTAAAACTTAGATAAACCTGCAGAAGAAATGAACTCGAAGGTACTGCTGAAATCTAGGGCCTGCACGTTTGCTATAAACGTGCTGGCTGGTTTGGTTTCCCCCTGCCTAATCTGTGATTGAATGTGGCTGCTGGAGAAATTGAAATTTTATGATAGCACTGCCGTCAGAGGAGATAAGCATTTGTATGCTAGACTAGATTAATCTAAAAGGAACTTTTAGGTGTGGCTAATGAAACCAGCCTATGTGTTAACTGGGTTTCTTTGGGGGTTCAAAGCATATGTCTGTATCTATACAGAGTCTAGTCCAAAACTTTGTGTAAAAAGTCTCGTATATCTGTGTGCTAGTTCTCACTATCAGTGCAGCTTATTCCATTTTACGTTGGAGATATCTTTAAGAAGCTTCGGTTTTTAAAGGGTATTTCTGAATGCTAATACAAACTTACAGACCCCTCTAAAATGGTCTCGTTTGACTACCCGAAACTCCCATGTCCTTCTGAACTTTTTGGCTGGGGTAACGGAAAGACATCATGTTTGCTTAGGGTTAGCCTCTTACAAGGTCCATTTGAAAGAAAAGCTGGGGTTTTTTTTTTGTTTGAGTTACTAATTTTTTGCTATTAGGGGTGATTTAAACAGAGAGATAATAGAAAGACACATAGCTTTAAATGTGAAAAAGAAATTTGCGAATTGGGTTTTTGATTGAGTGACATGCAAGCTAGTACATTTGAAGGAAAATAAAACAATCTATAATCAAACAGAGGAGAGAGCCCTGTGAGGCAGTAATGTCAAGCTGGTCTGTGTTAGAAATGATGGTGGCCATCAGACTAGAAGAAACAATAAAAATGGAAGGAAATAAAAACATTTATAGAATAACTTCAGTGGTCACCATTAACACTGGTATAAAGCCATGAGTACCATTGTTAACTCCTTTGAGCCAAGGAAGTAGTTCTGTGTCTCAGACATAACAGCGAGTTACCTGGTTGTGGACAAGCATCTGTCATGTCAGGAATTGGAACAGGCTACCCAGGGAGCCTGTGGTGGAGTCACCATCCCTGGTGGCATTCAGGAAACTGCTGCACATGGCACAGAGTGACGTGGTCTGGTTGACAGGGCAGTGATCGGTCACAGATTGGACTTGATGGTCTTAGAAGTCTTTTCCAGCCTAAGTGATTCTGTGACAGTTTTCTGAGGACGGATGGGACATAGCACCCGCTGCTGGAGAAAATGAAGAGTGTTTTGCATGGCATGGCTAGTTTAGGGAAGGAAAACCTTTTGCCTGCTGCTGCTGCATGAGTGGGGGTCTGTCTGCCTTTGGGATATACTTTGGCCACTGCTAATCTTTCACATCAATAAACTGTTGTGAATGTTCTTAAGAATTTTTCATCCCATCTGAGTTGACAGACCTACCCCAGCTGTATTATTTGCTTAGTCTTTCTATGTTCCTACTGTCATGAAAGGAGAAACAGGGTATTTTCTCAAAGCAGGGAACAGCTTGAGGTGTTTTCTCATGCTATGAATTAACTCTTTTGCTTCCAAGAGAAGGACCCTATGGATCCAATCCACAGCACCAGCTTTCAGTTGGATGCTGTGAATAATGTTCTGTGCCTGATAGTCTTTGAATGTGTGAGTTACTTCAGGGTTGGGAACATCAGGCAGATTAGTGCTAACAACAGGATGGAACAAAGGAGACTTTTGGGTAAAACTCTGGAGTGCTATCTCTTGGATATCACTCTTAGTTATCACTTAGATAGCACCAGAGAACAGCCTCCCTGGGGAAGCAGTGGAAATGGTATTGTTTAAGACATTTAAAATTGGACAGGAGGAAATATATTGTAATGATCAATCCTGTGCTGGTATTTAGATCAGGTCTTGTCTCGTGTGAATATTAATAGGAAGTCTCTGTCTGAAGTAACTGCCATTATTCAGTGTGCATTAGCAGATAACACTGGCTTGCAACCTTCCCCCACATCTGTACTCCCACTTAAAGGACAGCCTGAGTAATGCTTACCCCTTTGCCTTTTCTCTGGGTGTCTTTGTATTACCTTGCTTAGATCCTATTCCTTCAGTGCTTCTACCAGACAGACTCCATATAGTACACAGAGATTTACAGGAAGCACATGCAGTTTGTGGCAATAGTAATAAAGTCTCCTGCTGTTTTCAAATCCCTGGGAAACTAAATCAAGTGTAGAGGTCTATTCAAAAAAAAGGTGCAGCATGTTGCTTTACCGTTACTGGTGTGGGTCTGCCTTTTACCCACTCTGTGTGTTTGGCTGTCATATCTCTGAGGTCTGCGTTCAGTCTCCAGAGTGCAACTAAGACATTGCACACCTCAAATGGAAAAGCTGATGAAACAGCTTAAAATAACCTGAGCACCTATGGTTTGCTCACCTCTTTTCCACTACCTCTGTGCTGTCATTACTGACAGGAGCCCATACAGCAAAATTCGTTCTGTGCTGGTGGCCCCCATCAGACAAATGCAGGCCTAGTCTGATTTATGGAGGCAGGAAGACTGGATTCAATTCCTGCATGGTGCTGTGATCTTAATGGAGCTCTGTTTTCTTGGTGTGACTCTGTAGGTACGAAGCCTGTCTTCTGGACCTGGTTGAAGCGATGAGTCCGATATCTGCCCCGGGACACCTCTGCAGAGAACCTGGCGACAGGAACAAAATGCACACGACTCGTCGTGCGAGCCACAGGCTGTCATCATCATGGCACCAGAGCCCTGGCAGCTCCAGGAGCAGAGCAGAGGAGATGGAGGAGAGCCGGCTCCTCGAGGAGATTTTCTTCATTTGATACAACTCATTGGTCTACAGCCAATTTTTAAATTATTTGAGTGACAACTGCTTGTTTTCCCTCTTCTAAAACATAGCTAATTATCATCCAGTTTCATTTTGGATTTAGTAATCATGATGCAAGTATATTGTTGGGGTAGGCCAATCCAAAAGCGTTAGCTTTTTTTCTCTAAACCTTTCATGTGCCAAGTAATCAATTTAAAATAGAATTTTTTTTAATCTACAACATTTTCTAATAGATTGAAGTCACAGTTTTGCCAGCCTCATATCGGAAGTATATTTCATTATCGATTTTTTGGCTCTAAAGCAGTTTGCAAGAACTGCCTAACATTCAAGAACCAGCATGTTCGAAGTAGATTATTTTCTAATTAAACAAGTCTGTTTAAAACCTGGCATATTATAAAGGTACAAGCACTTTATTACTTTTTCACTGATTTTTATGATCTACTTTTTTCTTCACATTCTGATATTTAACACACTGAGTTTTTAGGGGATATATCGTAAGCTCAACTCTACAGTGTCTGATAATGTTAATAGATGATGTTACAGGTTGATGTACTAGGCACCCGTTTGAATTATATTTCTCTTTAAATCAGTGCTATTTGACAGAGTTTATGTGCTTGGTAACCTAACCCTGAAATAGCAGAACAGAGTCAGACTTTGTAGAGGTCCAAAACCTATTTGATGTACTTTTCAAGATGAAATACATAGTAGTTGTAGTATAAGAGCAGTCTTAAGACATTTTCACTAACTTGCACTATTTTGATCCTGTATCCAGGCTCCATTGTAAATAAGACAAATCAGTAATTATTTCCACTAGCGGCTCGCGAAGCACATTTTCCTGCCGGCTTTAATTATTCATGCTGTATCTATTTCAGTTTATTTAAATGCACTTCCATCTACTGCATGTACTTGGTTATTTAAAGAAATGTGCCGAATTGGTAAAAATGACTGCAGATTACAGGATTAATGGTCATTTTCTCCACAATGCAGTGTTCATATTTTATTGTAACAGTAGCCACCGGCATGTGTTCCTAGAAATATGAGGCTAAAATACTCATTTTGCACAGTAAAATTGCAGCGAGGGAAAGGTAGAATTGAGCCAGTGCGGGCAAGTTCTAGGCCATTTGCTCCCAAACTCCACTTTGTGGGCCAGTACCGCTTTTCAGATGGTCTCTTTAGGCAACCCTGCTTATCTTAACGGCAGGGAGTTGCTGTGCTGATCCTTGGGGTATGGCTGCTGCCTGCCTCCCTCACGCTGACTCCTGTGCAATGTTTGGTGCTCTGCAAGGAGCTCACAAGGCTTGGGAGCACAATGAGAGCATTGGTGTACCTGCCCCTGGCAGCACTGTGCTCTCATGGCAACAAAACAAAAGGAGGATGAAGGGGAAGAAGAACCTCAGGTTACTCTGGGCTGCTTCGCTCAGGCCCAGTTCTTAATCACAAATTAGGTGATACCGTTTTTGTGCATCCCAGCTGAATCTTAAAAGCTGCTTGGAGGAGTTTAAAGGAGGGAAGCAGCATTGCTGGACCAGAAAATTACTACTGTGGAAAGCCCCTGTGTGGTCTGTCCTGCTTTTAGTTATGTATTACAGTTCTTTGGAATATGTCCATCTGCTGTTGAGTGTCCCGCTCGTTCTACTCCCTGAGCCTGTGAAGGCACAGGTTTGTGCTAAGAGCCCCAAAGATGTATTCTGTGCCCTGACCCGAGTACAGCGAGTGGGGAAATAAGTTTTCTCATTCTGCTGGCTGAGTAGTCAGCCAGCCCTTGAAAAGGGCAGGAAAAAGGAGGAGAAAGAAGAGAAAAATGTACAAAGACCAGCAGGAAAACTGGGGATAACCATGAAGAAATGACTGTCACATAAATCTTAAAGTTTGGGGTTTCTTTATGGAGTTTTTTAGTTTTGTTAGTGTTTTTTTTCGTTAAGGTTTGGCATTTATAAAGAAACAGTTCTCTGATTTCAGTCCAATTGCTTCTCTTCTCTTTTCCAGTTTGACTGAAACTTTAATTGCCTTTTCTAATAAGTGCTAACTGACCTTTCGAAACAGCAAAAAATACATGTCTATTTCTTGAAAGGTGCCTTTGTGTACCCAGTCGAGAACACTACGTGGGAGCATTCTCTTCTTTGGTTCTTTTGTGGGTGCCAATATTTAACTACTTTAGGATTCCTTATGATCCATTTTGTCAATAAGAATTTGTAGTTCTGAAGGTGATTTTTGACTTGAATCTGTATTTTGGTTGTAGCTCTTTTTGAAAGGACATTGTCAGGTTTGTGGGCTCTATGCTTAAGGTGCTGTCCATCAGTCAGAGCTACACGGGAGGCATATCTTCATGAAGCAAAGGTTTCTAGAATAAAGATGGTTAAACTGTCTGATGGCTGAAGACCTGTATGCTTTAATTCTCTGTGAGATGTGAACAAAGAAACAAAACCTATTAATTTCATAGACCCTGTGGAAAATCATTTTTTATAATGCTGGCTCTTGCTCTAGTTATCAGCAGTACATTAGGAATAGTGTTTAGCAGTCAGTGCAAGCAAAGATATTTTGCCATGAGGCACTACAAAGTTGAAGTTATTAAAACATTTATAGCCTTAGAAAAAAAAATCAATGATTGTCAAATAGGAAAGGACAAAATCAGTAGTTGGGACTGGGAGGGGAATTGTTTTCCATCTGCTAAAACAGTAGAGGAAATGCAAAAATTAAGCTAGCAAAAGCAATCACTTGACAGTGTCCTTTTAAGTTTAAGCTCCTATATTGGGAGCTGCCAAGTTAGTCCAGCCATGGACTGTTTGTCCAGAGTGTCCCCAGTGAATATTCTCCAGCTACACATCTGGATGTGTTTTACGTGAGGCTTTGTGGAGTGACGTGGCTTTTCTAAGGCTCCCACCCAGGCCTTCAATTTTTGTCCTTCCTCAGATGTTCGTACACACACTTGATGTCTGTTTGTGTAGTTACTGCTTTTGTGCACCTTGCACACCATGGACCTGTAGTAATCACACCTTTTTCATGTCTAGCCTCTCCAGTGTTGCTGTTGAATCCCATCCTGAGTACATATTTATATATGTATGTGAGGTCTTAATCTAATAAATTATCTGGGAGTTTCATTTATCCTTCCAGACTTTTATTTGGCTTATCTTCTTGTTTTTGTCCAGCTCAGACATCAATACTGCCGTTGACAATTTGTTCCACTTCCCACATCATCACATCATGTATGTTGTGAGTCTCCAGTTTGCTAAGATACACGAGGAGCTCATTTTAAGCCTCCTCTTCCTCTCCAAGACACCAGTCTTGCTATGAGAAGAAGCAAGACCTCTTTTGCAGCAAGAAGTAGGGGAGAGGTCTCAAAATACAAAAGAGAAGAGAATGGGAGAGCCAACACCATGCTTTGGACAAAAAGGTGGAATTAAAGAGTAAGGAAGAAAGAATGAGGTGAAGGCAAGCAAGGATAAAGATGCAAGGCAGAGAACTGTACCAAAGGATGACTAAAGGTGTAGGTGAAGTGGAGGTGAGCCAGAGGGTGGGGCTGTGTTGCTAAACTATAGTAAGCAGATGAAGAAGAATTGTGTGTTTATGTCTTGGAGTGAGAAATGTCTTCAAGCACAGGTTCCCTTAGAGGTTTAGGACTCCACACCCCTTTTCTAGATCATGTTCTTACATTGGGGAGCCACTGTCCAAGGGATACTTGGCAAATGAGGGAAAGAAGGAAAAATGACCTTGACCTAACTTAGTTGCTCCCCTTTAGAGTAGCAGGACAAGGAGGTCAGAGCACAAGGAGGGCAATAGTGCAGAACCAGTGTATAACCCAGGGCATGGACTGAATTGAATTGCCAGCAAGGTATGGTGACTTAGATGACAGAAGAATATAAGACTGAATGTAGCAAGAATCTGAATAAGGGAGAAATAAACAAAACAAAATTTGCAGTGATCCAATGATCTGTGGAGGTTTGGTGTTAAGGAAGAAGAGGAAAGGGCTTAGCTGCACTTCAGAGAAATTGAGCCTGAGATATCTCTTGAAAGTGCCTGTGAGCCTGGGGTTAAACTCTAAAAGTTGCAGCAGAGATTTTCTGAAATACGACCTCCAGGCTGTGTTTGAATTTGCACTATCTGTGGGGGAGAGAGCACAGCCTGGTTAGTTAGAAACCTCCTTTTTCACTGTTACTAAATTTATGAAATTGTGTGCTAATTAGTGTATGATTTATAAATTTACATAACTGCATGCTACATAAGACAACACAGAATATTGAATGAGGTGATTTAAACCAGCAGAAGCAGTGAAGTCAGCTCTGACTGGGTGGCTTTCCTCTGGAAAGTGCCTCTTGTGATCCGTATGTGCTCCACTCCCTGCATCACTTGAAGGCTTGTCTGCTCACAATGACAATAAATGTTTTACAGTATTGTGACTCCATGTAGATGAGAGACAACTACCTTAAGCATCTTTGGCATGGCTGTGTAGCAGAGATTTCTTGGTTATCCTTGGTGTTTGGAAGCAGAATTCAGCTAAAAAAGAGCAAGAACCTGGCCTGGTCAGTTTTGGTGCTTGATGACTCCACAGTTCACAGGGGCTGGTACAGCTCCCCAGCTGCAGCACAGCGGTGGGGATGTGGAGGAATTGGCTTTGTTTCCCAGCTCTGGGGGAGCCACTTTGCCTCCCTCTACAGCAAGTTCTCTTGGTGAAGTGTGTTTTACCACCAGATCTCAGGGGGGCTCTGACTTATATTGAGGCCCATAGCAGAACATGTTGGATGTATCCACAAACAATTTGTCTGTGAAATGAAAGCTGTAAGAGCAGAAGCACGTAGGCCAGTCATTGCCATGGAACAGAAGCTGAAGCTCTCAGACTTCATGTATTTTGAGGCTTGAAGGGGTCATTTCAGGCACTGGGAAGCTAAGCTGGAGAAACTCAGATGTCACTGACTGGTGAGGCCCTAACATATGTAAGATAAGAGATGCACAGATGGTCCCAGCAGACAAACTAATCCATGAGCTGCAGTGACAGCCATAACTTCTTAGTTTCCTTAATTTGGGAGTCACCCTGAGTAAGTGAAAAATAACTTTTCACTCATGGCATGTCTGGGAGTGTAAGTTCATTCTTTCTGGTCTCCTCTCTGCAGACAAGAGGAGAGTGAAAAGTTGGAAAAAGTTATCTTTCCTGGTTGCTTACTGGCAACTACCTTAAAACCTTGAAGCATGGATTAGATTAAAGCAGTTATCCAAACAGAGTGTTGAATATCATGAGCATTAAGGACAGAGGGAACTCCTCTCCTCTGCTAGACCTGATAAGGAAGGAAAGGACAAGATGAATTCACAGACACAAAAGCTGGTTCTTTCTCAAGTTAGGGTTGACTGCGAGGAAGTTGCATTGAAATTTTAAAAGCGCCCCGTTAAAATCTTCCAGCATTCAATTATTCTTCCTGCTGTGAAACTGCCTTATTTTGAGGCTGGGTTTATCTACCTTGAATTTACAGCTGCTGGACTTTGTTGTGCCTTTGGAAGCAGGATTGCAAAGTTCCCATGTTGTCAGACAGTGAGTAACCCAAAGGGAGTGATAAACTCCTGGTCCAGCCTTCTCTTTGCTGAGATGGCATCCTTTACGCCTTGTGTCCTAATGTCTGCTTTCCAGCTCCTGGGTGATTTGGGGTGCCTGTTTCTGAACTTTCTCTATCATTTATGCATCTTGAAGGTTTACACTAGAGCAGAATGCCCAGTTCCAGCTGCTGTTGATGTGAAATGGTGACGGTGTGGCCTCATTCTGCACAGCATTTCCATTTTGGCACTTTCAGGAGCCTTTTCTGGAGGTGTTGGGCTGGGTACCTGGTCTGGTTGCACTTCAGATCATGGCCCTATTTCTTGAAGCAGAAATTCTGTTAAGTGAAACCAGGAGACCCTGCTAAATTTAGAAGAGTTGAAGACGAAGGAATCATGTGAAGTAGAAATACCAGGCAGAAAGAAAAAGATTGTAGGATTCAATTCGGGATGGAGCATAAACGTGTGGGTGCAGCACCTGTGAACTCAGACACCTTGAAAACAGTCTGACAGACACATGGTTGATGGGATGGGCGAGACCCAGACAACACAAACTCTCAGAAGGGGACAAGTGAACAAAGCACGAAGCAGTAAAAACAGACAAGAAGACTTTGAGCTGCAGGTGCGGAGGCGATGACATCTCTGAATTGCAGAGTAAATGGCTCCTTGTCAGTGGAGCTGGTGCCCCTCTATTTGAACTAGTGCCTTTAGCACAGGGATCTCATTACCAGAGAGTTTACTGGCAGATTGGAGAGATTTCAGTGAGGAGTAATAAAAATGATCAGGGACTGCTAGAATTGACATAATGAGGAAACAAGATGAGAAAAGTCAGATATTTATAGCATGGGTGAGAGAGACAATTAAAAGGTGGGGTGGGAGATGGACTGGGTGACCTGAAAGCCTTGTCTGTTTCTAATAACTCCTTGTTGCCTGTTATAGGGAGGATTTGAATTTACCAAGGCTGTCAATCTGACTCTTAACAACCCTAACTTCCCATGTTGAAAAGCTCAGGTGGGTGTACTCTGGCTGTATTGGCAATGTCAGAATGTCACTGGTACTGTCCTCTGTTTAAAAAAGTAGTCATCAGCCATGTTGTGGGAAAAAATTGACATGATGACAGTAAAGGGAAAAAAATTAGACCTTCATAAAATAAAAAGCCATAGAAGACCTTGCAGAGAGCAGGGCTGATTGGGAAGGGCTCCCTGGTTGTTCAGCTGATGATGCTGAGCTTTTCCTGCTGCCCACTGGGTGGCCTGTGCAGTAGGAAGGTCCCTGGGGAGGGAGCAAATGTGAGCATTTTTCTCTATGAGCTGGCACCCATCTGTGTGCGCAGCTGAGCAAAACCTCTGCTCTCCAAGACACACAGATGTGCACAGGCTGTTGTCCCCAACAGCTGCTGAGCTCCACTGACAGCTCTTGGAGCAAGTTCTGTGCCAGACAGAAACCTGCCATCCCACTGACAGCTGCAGCCACGTGTGGGGCTTCGCTTCCCTTCCTGCTGCCCCAGTGCAGTGGGATCCAGCCCTGAGGGACAGGCAGCCTCACCCACGGGTATTCCTGCACCTGGGCCAGGGTCAGTGTTCAAGCAGTTTTTTAGAGCCTCAGGTTTGCTCTGGACTTGAGAGACTGCAGCAGAGCTGGAGGCAGCCAAGCTGGAGACATCCCAGTTCCTGGCTTGCAGTCAAATTAAAACACAGCTACCGAAAGCAATGGGGCTGTGTTTGTTTGAGGCACTTTGGGGAAATATCAGAGCGGTGCTTGTTGAGTCTGGTGGTGGAGTAGCCGCTCTGTTTTAATGATACCTGTGTGCAAAGGCCACAGCTGCTGTCATCCGTTTCACATTAGTCTGACTTTCACAGAACAGACATAGCCTAGGGTGGTGGAAGGGAGAAAAAGGTGACCAAAAAAAAGAAAAAGCTATCCATTCCATCCATTTTTTCACTACTCTTTCCATCCTTCTGAGCTGCAATACCAGTCTCTGGCTGAGCAATAGTAATCTTATCCAGCGTACTGTTGATTTAAGCCTCTTGGATTTATATAACTTTGGAAATGGTAAACTATATTAATTTGCTGTGTTTTCAAGGGAAAGTTATTTATTGAGAGACATTTTTAACTCAAGTGCCAGGAGCCTTAAATCATTATAATAAATTCATGCTATTCAGGGTTTCTTACATTGTAATAAATTTGTTTTAAACATGAATGAGGAGATCCATGATTTCTTTAATATACTGTTCTGTATTTCCTTTCAAAATGACACAGCTCACTATATCAAGTGGGAGAATAATAGTGAGAGATTTACAGCACTTAAGAATAACACAGCCTAGAAATGTGACGTGAACCAACATGGGGCAGGGGGCTGGAAGGTGCAGGGAGACCACCAGTGCTCCTGGTGGCACTGCTGAGAGTTAAACAGCAACAACGGGTCAAGATCCGCGAGTGAAACCAACAGCCAGGTGGGAAGCTCCCTGTGCAGGGTGGGAACCACAACACGGTCTTGTCTTTCCTTCCATTTGAATGTGCAGCATGCCTTCACCTGAACAGTGACAAGGACCATCTGCAGTGACCTGGGAGGGTGACCCAAATTGGAGCAGGACTTGAGCCAGAGGTTTGCTTCCCAGCCTGGAGTCTTCCTCCTCTTCCTCACCTGGGAAACCCGCCACAGCCTTTTCCCAGGGAGCTCGTCTGCCCTGGCTGTGATGGTGGTGGGGAGCAGACCCCTCAGTGGTGGCCAGTGGCCCTGAAGTGCCACGAGGAGGCATCAGGTGAGCACTCTGATAAATTTTGGTCTCTGTTCTTAATCCTTGACCCCCCATTAAACCCCTGCTGACCCTCCTGCTCACCGTTACACACACGGACAACTGCGAACACTCACCATAAAACTTGCAGCTGGCTTTACATCAAGTCCTCTCAGCTTCACAGGGGCCCCTGTGGGCTGTCACAGGGTCAGGCTGGGTGGTGTCAGCCGAGGTCTGAGACAAATCCACTTTGGCAGTGCAGTTGTGGCTTTCTTGGGAAGCAGAGCTCCTCTGCCCCATGTAACATCTGCTGAACTCCTGTGTCCCAGCCCACATCCAGAGTGCTGCAGGAACGAGGTCTTATGTTTGTGGTGATCTTAGGATCGGGGTTGAGTAGGGCAAAGCATCATGGTGCCCAAAAGGGCAAAGGCCAGTTGGTTTCCTGCTATCTAACAAGAATGGTTACCCCACAGGAGATACAAAAGTCCTTCCAGCTCCCCAAGGCACAGCCTCGCTGTAGAGAAGAGAGCAGCTGTCCTGCCTTAATGTGAAAATCAGCCCCCCTGGATGCCTGTGTATGGAGACAAGAGTATTTCCCTGGCTATAAAGGGTTAATGAGTCTTTGGTGGAGGTGACAGTAGCAGAGGGTAGTTAAATGGTGCTAGTTTTCTGGGGAAATGGGGTGGCCCTGCTGCTGCTCCTTCTGGCTGCAGGTGAGATGTAGGACACTGAGGACTTCAGCTGCCCAGGGAGGGTGCTGGTAGTGCACTGAGGATGCCTGTGGGCTGCTGGCTTCATGAGGTTGGACAGCTCAGGAGAGGGGAGGAGGGGACAAGAGAGGGCCTCTCGTGCTCACAGAAGTGATGGCAGGACCTCATCTGTCAGTGCAGAAAAATGTCTGGCCAATAAACTTGCCAAACGTCCCTAATAAAGGGCTGGATGTGTTATCATGTAGAATGGTTTTATAGGGGACAGCCATAAAACGTGCACATTGCCCTTTAAAATGCCAGGACGAGGATTGATTCCAGCAGGGCGGAGGGAGAGGAGGAGGGGAAATGAGGCTAATTGGAAAAGGGGGATAAATCCTGGGACTCGTTTCTCTGCCTTGGGTCCCCAGGGTGTCAAGGAGCAGTAACAAAGTGGGATTCACTGCCTTATGGGCTGTGCCTGCACCTGGGCTTCTCTGCTCTGCCCTCTCCACCCTATGCAGTGCAGTGTTTTCTTTCCGGCTTTTGTTCCTGCTGCAGGACTCTTGCACCTGATATCTAGCCCAGAAATATGCTGTAGAGATACCTGCATCAGCCTCTGTACTGGTTCCTCCTCGTTTGTGTTTCTCCTTTTAATCCCAGGGATCCAACACCCCTTGTCTCCTCCTCTCCAGTTCCAGGAGCTGTGTCCTGCCTGCCCAGCAGTTCCATCGCCAGCTTGTCTCTCCCTCTCCTGCCTGATGACTTCAACTCCCCCGTGTAAGTCACCACTGCTGAGAGATTAACCACAGAAGTTTGGACAGCAATTTTGTGTCCCCTGTTCCATGGACAGGGGACAGCCCATCCAGGGGATGCAGGTGTCTCTGTGTGCTTTGAGCTCTGCTTGGATAAACAGGAGAGAGGAAGCTGGAGGGAGGCCCAGGGTGTGTTTAGTAGCAATCGATAAATATATTGTACTCCAGCTCACTTTTAATGCTGCAGAAAACAGGCAGTGATTTCACTTAATAAATGTAGACAGTCTTGTGAAGCTACAAGACCATCTATCCTGCTGGACAGTTTCTGCACCACAGGACTGCACGTGACCCAGCTCCCAGTGTTATCCACAGCTGAGGCTCAGCAGCTGCCATGGGCAGAGGGGCTGCCTCTGGTTTTTCATTTTCTTATTTGAACTACCCTGAACAGAGACACTGGGAATAAGAGAAATAAAAGAGTTTTCTCCTGAAAGTCAATGAAGGGCTTGTGGATTTGGCCATGAGGTGGGAGGTGGGCAGGTACTGGAGAGATGGAAAAAGAAAGAGCCAGGAAAAGCCAGATTTTTGTTGGCAAGGACTGCTTCAAAAAAGTTTCTCATGTGGATTTGTTGGTACATGCCAGATCTCACTTGTCTGCCCACTCTGTGCATGTGGTGCTGCTGAATTTCAAATTTTCAGTGTCCCTGGCAATCCCCATCGGAGCTGGAGGTGGCACCTGTGGGAGTGAGGTGGTGCAGGCAGGGCACCTGGGCTCTTTGGCTCTGAAAATGCCATTTGGCCACCCAGGGTAACTGACAGAGGTTTTGAGTTCTCCCAACTGAATGGTGGTCAGGTCCAGGTCTTTCAGTCCTGTTTCACAGTTGTGAAGTTCAAAACAATGTCCAGGCTCCTGAGGTCTGGGTTTGCTTCTTTGCTCCCTTTTGGCCCAGGTCCATCTCTACTGCACTCACCACAGTGAATTTTTCATTGAACACAGTTTTAGTTCTGGATTTGTAATTAAATTTAAGGGCTGGTAAATTTTGCTGTGAACATTTTTCTGGCTCCCCTCCTAAGCATTTGGTCTGTTCAAATAGTACTTAGTGTTTTGCAGATGCTGTTGGATGTTATACTGCCAAACACAAGTATGAAAAATGTGCGATTTGGAAAAATACTAATACATTTGAGGTCTTGTTTTTGCTTTTATGATCACACTTCAAAGCTTTTTTCAATGTTTGTTACAGTTATAAACTTATGTGGCATGTGGGAATATCTTTCTACCACTTGACTCCAAGAGCTGTGACCTTCATCATCAAACTTATGATCAAACCATGGGTACGGCATCACTGCCCATAATTGCTTCCTGAATTAAAATATTTCCTCCAATCTCCAATAATAAGGAAAATGAAATCTTCAGGTAGGGTTTAGTAGCTCACCCTGTAAGAGTTTCATCTCATGCTAAACATTAAGCCACGTGGTGATTTCTGGGCACCTCTCTGCTTTGAGACCCAAGGGAGAATTAACTCAAATTCATTTTTAAAGGGGATTAATTAAACTGCATCAGGACTCTGTTTCAACACTGAGAATTAAGATAAGTTGAAGTAAGACCCCTTTAATTAACCAAAAGAGATGAGAGACCTCTTTGACATCAAATGAAAGTGCCCAAGGAGCTGCTGGTGTGATGTGACCAGTCATTTTTACATATATTTAATTCAGACTGAGCGACCTAGTGTAGACAAGCCCTGAGATGTTGAGACTGGGTGTGACCATAGTGAAAATATCTGCCTTCCCAGCTGTTTTGTGAGGGCACAGGTGGTATGTAAGAAGCAGGTTGCTCTATAAAATGAGACAATCATTCTTGGTCTGTTCAGAGTCCAGTGATGCCATGGAGCTTTTACAGGCTTAGCAAAAGGCATACTCTTTAGAAAAACCACCAAAATTGCAAGTCTTTCATCAAGAGAAGTCTTTCAACAGAGAAGATAAACTAGAGATGAGAGCTCCAAAACATTTGCTATCTGACCAAGTTTTGTCCCATATGACTTTGATTGGGGGTCTCTTCTTTGTTGATCTATGGGGGAGAAGGTTAAAGTTTAATCAGCTTTTGTGTACACTGGGAAAAGTTTACTTTTGTGTAAAGACTCAGACTCATTTAGCTAATTAGATACCAAGGTGATGTGTGCACTATGTACATTTCTGACAGTTTCTTATTCTTATCTCTGCCATCAGTAACTTGGCTGTGAAGTCTGATGTCTGAAACCCTGCCAAGATTTCTGAATGGAGTCGCTGGTGAGGAGGTTCTTCACCTTTTAGTTCCCATTTCAGAATATGAGAAGTTTTCTGTTGACTTTTATCGTTTTCTTTCCCTCCTTTCTGTTTTCTTCCAACTGGGGATCTGACATGTGATTGACTCTCAGCGCCTTGGAGATACTCTGTAAAATATCCATGGACACTTCTGTTTAAGAGGAGAACTGGCCAACTTGCTTTTCTGCAGCAGAGGTGTTCAGGGTGTAGGGAGAGTAGGGAAGCTCATGAAACTTCCTTCAAGCATCATGCCAGTGTGTATTGACATAGGATTTTCCTAATATCCAAACAAAGCTGTTAAATTCCTGAGTGCATGTGGGATGTCTGAGGAGCATCCTGTGGCTTGGAGCTCAAGATCCACCCATGTCATGAACCTGCCAGTGGGCCTTAATGTAAAGTTCAGATTCCACAAAACATCATGCCACCCAAAAACCCACTTGAGTGCAACTTGATTAAAAACCCAGAAGGCAATGTGAGACACCAGATGGGGTACTTTGCAGAAGAACTACCCAAGCTCCTTCTGGAAAATGCCAAGAGGAGGTCTGGGCCAGCCTTTGTGGTCCTTTGGAGAACTGGAGCCCCCAAGGTGGAGTGTGCCAAGATCACTGGAGAGCTGTGTGGATTGTGGGGTCTGGCAGGGTCTCTGAAATCCCTGGGTAGGGTGTGCTGCACTGACAAGTTCTTTGAGGAGGTGGGGGTGCTAAGGACAGTGTGATGTGCTAAAGGTCATTTATCAGGTCCGGGGGGAGCTTGAACAGACCCCTCAGGTCGTTGCCTGCTTTCACAGGAGGCCTGTGGGTCACCCAGCCTGTCCCTTGGTCATTCCTGCTGAACTGGTACAATGTTCTCCTAGCACAAGACTGAGCCTGGGACTGAAGGACATTTGAGGATATGCTGTGGGGAAGATATGCTGCAGGAGGAAACCTCCCAGTAACAGTCCAGGAATTGGTGTTCTTACAGGTCCTGGGCAGAGAGGCTGCAGACCCTCCTACCCCTTCACTAAAGGAA
This sequence comes from Pseudopipra pipra, assembly GCF_036250125.1. Lineage (NCBI taxonomy): Eukaryota > Metazoa > Chordata > Aves > Passeriformes > Pipridae > Pseudopipra > Pseudopipra pipra. The sequence continues at coordinate 7,508,411 of NC_087581.1, read as the reverse complement.
CAGCACAGAGTTTTCTGAGCTGGAAAATTAAACTCTTTACATCAGGCGAATCCAAAGCCAGGAATTAATTTTGGAAGAAGAGTTCCCTATTTTACAAACTCCAGCTGCATCCGAACAGGTTCAGTGTGGCTTTGCTAAATGCTTCTCTGAGCCCTGACAATCTCTGGAAGGGAACACAGTCCTCCCTGCCAGCTCCCCAAGAAGGTGAGCGTCAGCATGGGATGTGATTTCTACAACTTCTGCACAAAGCAGCTTAGCAATGGGCTCACTGGCTGGTGCAAAAAGCTGCTGGTGCTCCACTTCGTTGCTCTTTCCTGAATGTCAGCCACGGCTTTGCAGAGAATTTTTTGCAAAAAGGCAAATGAGTCCAAAGAGAACATAGTAAATGTAGCCTTGAGTTATACTGGGGATTTTTTGGGTGGATGTACTGCCCTCCCTCTAGTATTAGCCATGCCTTGTGCAGAGTGTGCTCTGGGTCATGTGCTTCAGGAGCAGAGTCATAATTTTCCCTCTGACCCTCCCCAGGCATATCTACCCCTGAATGGGACACACCTGCTTGGTACACAGGACTGTACCAAGATAAAGCATGAAATCCCGTGCCTCAGTGCCAGGTAAATCACAGAACTGACCAGGTTGGAAAAGACCTCCAAGATGATCAAGTCCAACCCTTGATCCAACCCTGCCGTGGTTACCAGACCATGGCACTGATGCCACATCCAGTCTCACCTTAAAAACCTCCAGGGATGGTGAATCCACCACCTTCCCGGGCAGCCCATTCCAGTGTCTGATTACTCTCTCTGTAAAAAATTTTTTCCTGATATCCAACCTAAACCTCCCCTGGCACAACTTAAGACTGTGCCCTCTTGTCCTAAAATGTTCTTCCTAATGAAACTGGAGCCGAAGCCTGTTGCTTTTACTTTTAAAAGTTGATGTTATTTTCTTTTCCTTGTAGAAGCAGTTGATTGACCAAAGGCCTCCTGCATGGAGTTTGCTTCGAGATAAGGTTGAGAAAAGAGAAGGCCTGAAAAGGGTAGGGAGTTGGGAAGCAAAAAGAAATTTTTGGAGGTTTGGCAGATTGGGACATGAATTGCCAAAGATTTAAGGGGCTTAGCTGAAGATGTTTCATTTTGACACAGAGCAGGAGGAGCACACAGATTCATTATGGTCTGCTTCTCAGTTCTGGTTGTCACAGAAAAAATTCCTCAGGAGGAAAGAGCCATGCCCAGGAGCATTAGGATGTTGGAGTAGACAGAGATGTCCTGAAGGAGCAAGTGTGGTGAAGCTGGCTTTGTCACCAGAGAGGAGAGGCACCAGCATCTGATTTGGATCACAGGATGATTCAGGTTGGAAGGGACCTTGGGAGGTGTCTACTTTACCCTCCTAAAAGCAGGGTCAGCTATGAGATTGGACCAGGTTGCTCAGGGCTTTATCCTATTGGGTCTTGTAAACCTCCAGGAGTGGAGATGACGTTGGCTCTGAGATGGTCAGGCTGTCTGAGCAGCCTTCTCCTATGCTCAGCTGTCTTCATGGGGAAGAAGCTTTTCCTTATATCCATCCCAAACCTCTCTTGTCTCAGCCTAGCTCAGAGTAGTTCCCTAATTCTGGCATCACCTGCAAAGTCTCATGCATCCTCCAAGTCGTTGCTGAAGGAGTGAATCTGGACTGGTCCCAGAACAGAGCACTGCAGTATTTCATTGGCAGTTTTAAAGATCTGCTGTAGAAACCAGTTTTTTCCCCTCCCTCTGAGTTACATGCCATGAGCCGTGGGGACAACCCAGATGTTTTTCATGTAGGGTTGGCTCTTCCAGTCAAGAGCTACAAGAACCCCTTTTTTAAGCAGTTAACACCCGTAAGAGCCAACTAAAGGTGATGGCTGTTTTCACCAGGTATTTCCCTCTCCTCCCTCGCCTTCATTCCCCCTGCTCTCCCACCAGCAAATAAAGAGAGAAGAAATGCTCATTGGAGTCCAGCTGGGGAAAGTCAGACTGAGCCATAAGCTAGGTGAGGCAGTCTTTATTGGGATCAGAGGGTTATGGAAAACAGAGTGCAGAAATGCTGAGAGGAAATTACAATTGCTCCCTTTTAATTTTTTTTTCTCCCTCTCCTGTCACTGGTTTTTCCTCCTAGGTGTTGGGGTCTTTCCAGAGGCATTCGTTACTGTTAATGATTTTAGCTTGTTGGCTATTATCACGTTTGTGCCTGGGGACTGCAGCTGGCTATCTGGGCTCTGGCAGGCCTTGACAGCAATCAGCTCCTTCCAGCTTCACACTAATTTTCTCAGGGGAGCTCAGAAGAAAATACTTTTTCGTTCATTTCTCCCCCTCTTTCTGTGTGTCCTTCCTTTCTCACTTCCCTGCATCTGGCCTCCTGTCTCTGGGAGCTCTGACCCAGGAAAAGTGCACACAGGGCAGGCTGGTGCAGAAACCCACAGCGAGGTGTGGGGCATTTGGATGTATCCAGGAGCAGAAACATTTCCAGGGAAGATATACCCCAGCTTTTGTTATTCATTCTGTGTTTGGACCCAGCTTTGCATTGCTCCTGATCCCCCAGCTGTTACAGAGACAAGAAGGGATCATTGTGGTTATTTCATGAAGAGTGTACGTGGATCTTTTTCAGCGGCTGAGCCTGAGCACAGAGCTTTTACAGCCTTGAGTTTAATATTCTCTTTTTTCCCTCCATCATCATTTTATATTATTCAAAGCAAATCAGACAGCCTTTGAAGAACGGCTCAAAGCCTTTTTTCTTACTTTCTTTTCTTCTTCTTTTTTTTTTTTTTTTTTTTAAAGGTGGGAAAGAGTGGGAGCCACCTGGTACATTTCCTTTCTCAATTCAGTGATTTTATTCATTGGGGAAGAGATCGCTTTGCATCTTGTTCTTTAAAGGAGTGTAAAAGGCAGGTAAGATCTGTATTTTTAAAAGCCCCAAAAGAGTCCTTTTCTGTAAGGGTGACCAGCATCTTCCTCACACTGAAGGCAGCCTGGCTGGTGGAAATGTGACTTCTTGTGGGTGGAAGGGCTCTGGTCTGGAACCACTGTTATAGTCAGAGCTGCTGAGCAAAATCATTGCTCTGAGACACTCCAGTGACTGTCCAGACTAATTTGGAAGGCTGAGGGTCTCCAAAGACCACTGAATCTGCTAAAGTGACCATCAGAAAATGGGTTGCCTAGCTGTAAGTTGCCTTCTGGAGGGTTTTCAGTGATGAGCACTGCTTTGGCAAGGGGATCTCTTCCAGGGGAAAGTGTCTTTCCTGCTGCGGAAGTGACCTGGGAGCAGCTTGTCAGGGTGTCAGCTCTCAGGGTTGTCCTAGGACAATATGTACAGGACAGCTTTTGGCCCTGCTGAAACTTGGACTCATGAAGAGGGTCTATGAGAGGATTTTACCCAGCTCTCCAGTTTTTGGGAAGACGTTGGTTCTTGGTTGGTATTTTCTCTAAAGAACTATTTTCACTTCAGTCAGAGCTAAAACACGCTCTGAAATGTGGCGTTTAAATGAGTTTACAAACATCACACTGTCACATCGTTCCCCACCTCTTACAGGTGATGAGGGCACTCTGTGGCATTGCCAGAGGATGTCCTGTATGCTTTTGTTTAGTTGCCGCCCTTGTTTTCCCCCAGTTTTGGGGAGCAGAAAAATCCCCGACGAAGAGTCGTGTCCTCTCCCAGCTCTATTCTTCATGTCCTCTCGCCCCCACTTAACAGTGCTCCCACCTGGGGCCTTCCCAGGGCACGTGGTGGCTCAAAATGGTGGTGGGAGAAAAGCACAGATGCGCTGAAAATGCGAACATGCGGAGATGTGCGTCTTCCGCTGGATCTTCCCCCTGCAGCTCAGCACCTTCCAGACCTGCCCATCTCTGCTGCTCTCTGAGAGACACATAAAACAAGTCATCAACCCCAAAGGTAATGGCCTCTCTGGGCAGGCTGCCAGTCGTTTAATGTCTTCGCTAATCATCTAGAAGTGGAAATAAACAGCACGTTAATGAAACGTGTGGGTAAAGCTAAACTGGGAGGAGCCAGAGGGGCTGGTTTGGACAGTGGAAGTAAAACAAAAAGGTCTGGGGAGGCTGGAAAGACAAGCAGAGAATTACAGCTTGATGTTTGGCTTGGGAATAATATGACTACAACTGGGCAGGGAAGCAGAGACAAATGGCCACGTGGGGACATTAGGTGCCTGTGGGTGAAGAGCAAATTCAGCTTCTGTCATGCATTTCAGCTGTAAACTCCTGAAAGTGGGGACACAGCAGTCTGTGTCCGCAGAGTGAGGGACACAGGAGCACACATCTGGAATAGTATGTGATGCCTTTGTCCAGGAAGGTGTTGGGAAGGCAGGCAGCAAGGTGGGGAAAGCGTAAAATCATAAGTAATCCCAGAAAAACCACAAAATAGTCTGTGAGTGGCCTTTGATGGAAGGCCTTTGAGTGCAAAACACTTCCAAGCCTGTCTGAAATAGCAGTGCATCAGGAGGAGGGAGTTACTTGAACAGAAAAGAGGCTTTTTATTCCAATTCACTATGTCAATTCCTAATGGCAGGATCTGCTACAAGGAGAGCTATAAAGAGTCATGTTACTTCAGGTAGAGAGGATCTAAAGAGTTTGGTTTCCTTAACCCAGCTAACTGGGGGCCAAGAGGGGATCCAGAGGTTCCCCAGAAGGACCCCTGTGAGCAGAGTGGATGAGAAAATCTCTAAGGCAATGTTATAGCAGAAACAAACTGGTGTAAATGAATCTTGTGTGAGGAATCTAGAGATAATTCTCCAGCCCTTTTGTGATGATGGCTGGCAACAGCCTCATCTGGAAAGGAGAAGGAGCAAAGAAGGAGCATATTCTGAAGATGGTTCTGTACTAGCATTTGAAATTCTCACAGTGATAACAGGGCCTGAATGGGTTCAAGAGCAGGTCCCTGCAAGTCCTAAGCAGATAGTACTTAGAGTCCAGGTGTCCAAAGAGAAGATGGCCAGCAGATGAGTCAAAATTGTCTGGATTAGAATTTTCAAGTTACTTTTCTGTTGACATTCTTGCCAGATATTCGAAGATTTTGAATGGGCCAATTTCCTTTCACTCTTCCTTCCCTTCAGCTTTTCCTGACAAAAAAAAAAAAATCATATTAGGGGAAAAAGAATGAATATTTAATGAAAATTTCCAGCCAGTTCTCTGCTCTGTTCACTACAGAATAGCTGTTGCAAGGCACCAAAGCCCCTTTGCCCTTGTCTGAGCTTCCTCCTTGCCCCACAGATTGCCTGGGCTCATTTTGTACTCGGTCTGGGTTACTGAAAAGATTTTCTGAGTCCCTGAGTTGACTGTAAACTTTTCCCATCTCTGAAAAGTTCCTTAGAGCAATTTTCTGAGTGAAGGGTATGAGAACCTCAAGAGTCTGAGTTGTAGAGGTGAATTCTTCTGGAAGGATTCGAATCCTTGTGCCAGAGCAGGTGAGATCTTACACAGATATTAGTCAATAAGTTTGTTGGCTCAGCTTTCAGCCAGAAAAGAGAAGGAATTTGTGATACAAGGGGCCTGAAAAGAGCTTGACCCAAAATTCAGCCCTAGATGTGGACTTGCTGGTTCCAAACCAAGGGATTTTAAGGGGAGGAAGGGTGCCAAAGGCTTATTTCAAGCAAAAGGTCCACATAAAAGTGTCAGAAGCATGCCCATGAGAGAAGGACCTGAGTGGGGAGTTTAAAGGCAAAGCAGAATGGGAGATTTACTAGGAAAGGCAAGAAAGCTGCCTCTCTCATCTCTACTTGTGGCTCAAGCCTTTCCATGTCCGCCCATCTCTGGTGCTTTTGCTGCTCTCTCAGGGAGGGAAAATAAAACAAGTCATCAACCCCAGAGATCACAGCCTCCTGGGCAAGCTGCCAGTTGTTTAATATTGCTGCTAATGATCTACAAGCAGAAGTAAACAGCATGTTAATGAAATGAGTGGAGGAGGCTAAACTGGGGAAAGCTGCAAGAGCTGGTTTAGAGAGAAGATTAAACACGAAGGTTTGGGGAGGGCAGAGGGAGAATCAGGACAGGATTGGTTTGGGGATAGTTCAAGGGGATATAACAGTCAAAGGGATGAGGAGAAGGAGGATAAAACAGTGCTGGGCATTTGGCCTATTGAGTGTGGCTGGCGAAGGCCTATCAGTAGGAATGAGGAAATGGCTCTGGGTGAGAGAGATCAGGTGTGCAGGTTATCCATCAGAGGTGTATCCCACTTGCCTCCTCTCCACCATGGTGACTGCCCGTGAATTTACCTCCGGCTTGTGGGAAAGAGCCTGACTCTGAGCAGAGCATAGCATAGCTATGAAACTTACCAGGGAAAATCAGGACAGAATAGCTCTATCCCAAAGCTCTTTTCCATAATAACCAACCAAGAGGAAATGTACTCGAATCAGGGAGTCTTGAGCCTAGCCCAGTGAGCCAGCTTTCTATTGGCATAGCAGATCTGGAACTAGCTGGATTTATGGGTCTTGCTTGCTGTGATTATAAGTACTGGGAGATGGAAGCTTTCACCAGTGCCACTACCCTGAGCCAGCAGTGGGATGAGTTTGTTATCATCCAGTCCTTGGGTGGCCTGCAGGGGGGGAGAAGTCACTTTGGCTAAATGGTCCCACCCAATATTTAATTTCTCCTGGTTTTTTTACCCCTCCTTCCCCCTCATTTGAAATTCATTGGCTCTAATTGCAGAGGTAGTCAAACTTTGGCTGCGTCTGAACTGCAGGTCTTCGAGGGGACTCGCACGCTAGACAGCGAGATGAATGATTTATTATTATATTATTATTTATTCATTTAAATTCATGAATGCTTATCCAAATCCAAAATTGCCCAATTTCATCCAGATCTGAATTTATAGATTTTTCAGGCCAGATGGGACCACTCTGATCAGCAGCCTGACCTCCGGCATCGTGCAGGCCAGGGAACGCCACGCGGCAATTCCCACGGTGAGGGGAAGCTGCACCGCTGTGTAAGTCAGCATTATCAAACCCAGTGACTTCTCTGAAATGGTCTCTAGTGGAATCTGCAAAATTGCCCTGCGGTTTGCAGCTCTGCTTCCCAGGACATCACAGAAAAAGCAGTTTCTTCTCTGCCCCTCTGTCTGGAAGACAGCCATGGAGAGGGATTTCAGCAGCAGGTCAGGGGGATCAACCAGGGCCAGGGGATAAACTACCCTTCCCTACAGCTGTGGGATGGCAAAAAAATGCACAAGACTAATAAAGGTTCCTATAGTGTTAACGTGAAAAAAGTTGCTCTGGCTGCAGAAACTTCCAGGAGCCCAAGGGAAGTGAACTCCCGAAGCCAAGGTGGGTCCTGCCAAGACAAGTGTTTTGGCTGGTGGCTCAGGGGAAGTCTTCGTGGACATCTGAGGACAGATAGCTGTGGGCTTTAGTCTTCACATTTCTTCTCTCGTCAGGAATATTCTTTTCAATTTCCTGACTTGTTTCACTGCCTGTATTGAAGTCCCTGAACAGTGACACATCACTGAAACCTCAAAAGGCAGGTAGCAATTGCTGTGGGTTGCCAGGATTTTGAAGTAAGTTTAGGGTTTGGGATGCGTTTAGGGAAGAAACTGGGAAGTTACACAGGAAACAAGTGAGTAATTAAAAGGCAGACAAATTTGACAGCAAACAAGGTCAGAATGGGATCCAGCCTCCCCTAAAGAGTGGGATTAGTACCCTGTCTCCCAAAAAAATCATTAAAATGTGTCTGTCCATACTTGAGGAGATGTTAGAAATCAGGAAATTGGCAGCAAAGCCAAGATAAAGGAAACACCAGAAAGATTCTGTTTCCAAAATCTTTGTGGTTTTGCTGTAAACCAGCCATTTGGAAGAATGTCATCCCTCTCCAGACATGGAAACACTGATTCCCTTCTCTTCTTTGCAGAAGGGTCTGGGATGAGACCATGTCTGCTCACCTCTAGTGCCACAGATCCTGCAGACCCTGGAGAGCAAGTCCAGGCCATGGAGTTGAGCAAGGTGACCTGTTCTGCATTCAGGCAGTGGTCCTGCCTACCTGGTTTATTGGGCTTTCGGTGAGAGAAAACCCAAAGCTGGAGAGCTGGGTTTCAAAAGTCATCTTTTGTAAGACCATATTTATCCTTATAAGTCCTTTAGATCTTTCTCGTCCACCCAACTTGTGTTCTTATAAACTGGAAAGAGATCTGTGCTGCCATGACACAGGTTTCAAGAGATGGTTCCAATGTCTTGCATAAGATTTGTTTTCTGCCAAATGGCAATAATGATTCTGGTTGTTGGCTCCCTGTGGTCCTAGGGTGACTAGAGCTGGCTTGGTGGGCTCAGCAAGAATGACATGCCAGGCTTGCAAAATGAACAATTGTTTTGAATATTTTAGCACACATGAAACACAAGTAAGATAGAAAGAAAAGACCCTCCTGGTTTGTGCTTGCAATTGTATCTCCTGTGGGCCTTCAAAGGGGCACCAGAAACTTCATACACTCTTTAACTTTCGGAAATTCAATGATCACCTTATCCAGGATCAAAAGACAGAAGCATTTCAGTGGTTCATAGCAGCAATTAAAGATTAGAAGCATTGTGGCTTTCTTTTGCATTTCAGGCTGGTGGAATTGAAAGGAGGAGGATGCAATCATCAGCTGGATGTTGTCCAGGATTCTGAGGCTGCGTCTATACCTGTAAATTAACTGTAGCTAGGTCTGCTCTCTTGCACAGAGGCCAGCTGGCACAGGATATCCTGCATCTGTACTATTAAATTCTCTCACCCTCCAAAAAAGGGGGGTTGTATCCAAATTGCCTACTGAGAATGGGCACTAGTCTGTGCTAATTCCCAGGCTGTGTCTAGGCATCATTTGGGAACATGCTAGCTGGATTGTGCCAAAAACATGCCAGGTAGTGTTTTAACAACTTGCAATACAGAAGATCAAGTTCTAATGTCCAGGGATATTTTCACAACTGTTCATTCTGGTGGTAAAAATGTACTATAGGAGTTTATTTTAATGCTTTATCTAAAGTATCTCTGGGTTCTCTGTGAGTAGTGCTGATTGGTCTCTTGTCCTCAGGTTCCCTCTGAAGGTCAGTGCACTGCTGGGATTATTCCCATTACCCATCACCCATAAGTTTCCTCTGATCTCCCAGGTGCAGTAACACACACGTGGTTTTGCCATGGTGTGGGCAAAGCAGAGGCAAAGGGGACTCCAGAGAGAATCTGGCAATGAAAGTACTTCAGAACAGTGTTGAGGCCATGGGAGTTGTCAGAAGCTGGTCTTTCAGGTCTGCAGTGTCTTTCCAGATTGATTTATGGAGAGACCGGGGGAGTGCTGAAAATAATCCTGGAGCATGAGGGCAGCACTGTGACTGGCTGCATGAAGGATATGAAACAGAAGCTGTGGGCATAGTTCATACCATAAAGCCATCCCCTCGATAGATTTGGTGATTTCGCTTTTATGTGCTGTCTCAGAAGTCTCTCATCCAAGAGTGTTTCCTATGTTATAGGAAAAGCTGGCATTGTTGTTGGGGATCTGAACTGCAGTGTTCCGTAGGTTGATGGCATCTCCCTGCTCCAAACGTGGGGTGAAACGAGGGAAGGGTCACAGGTTTGACTGTGAAAGCTGTGACAGTAGCTGTTAAAGGCTTTTGGGGAAGGAGTGGGGGTGAGCCGACCCCTGCCATCCTCCCTGACATCCCGCACCTTGCTAATGGCAGCAGAGATGACTTTCTGCTAATGCAAATGTTCACAGCTGTACTCTGGATGTTGCTGAGTGGATAATGGCTGATGAGTTTGCCTGTAGACAGTCACTCCACTACCAGTGTGTAATTAATTGCTATGTAAAGTGCTCTGAGATGCGGTGCTGCTGAAACGCTGGGTGTATAAATGCCATCCCCACACAAAAGGGAACAACATGCAAATTCTCTCAATATATTTTTAAATACGAGCATTTTTCAGCTGTTTGCTCTTTTGTAAAATTTATTAGGCCCCCTCCTGGGAACTGGAAGGCAGCAAGGGCAGTGTGCATGGATGAGTTGGCTTCCAGGGGCTCCAACTGTTCGTGCCGCTCAGCCCCAGACTCCGGGGGGTCATCTGTTTTTCTTCTCCTATTCCCTTAACCTCTGTTTAATTTTTGTTTCCTCTTTCGCTTGCTTGCTCGCATGGTGAGCTGCTGCCTGCCTGCCTGCCTGCCTGGGGAGGGCAGCAGGGAAGAAGAATGCTTTTTTAGCAAAGGGCAGAAGATTGTAAGGGCTTCAGCCTCTGTTTCCTTGTGAACATCCTTGTCCTGCATCCTTAGTAAATGTGTTGTATGTGTTGTCCCAAATGGATGCAAGCCAGAGAGAGGTGGTTTGAGGATAGCAGGAGCTGCAAAGCCAGTGTGGTGGGCTGGCAGCAAAGGATAAAGTCCTGCTTGGCTCTCTGCAGAGGTCTAACACCAGCTCTGAAGAAGCAGTGGGAAGGATAGAAGGTTTTCCCTGGAAATAAGTCTGTCACAAGGTGATTGACAAATCTCAGCAAGGTGGCCTGAGTAGAAGGCTGTGAAATCTGGAGTGCTACAGATTACGTGAAGACAGCAAAACCACCCCCATATGGCAGAGAGGAGAGGACATCCAGTGAAAACACCACACAAGTTTAAAACAAAAAATAGGAGGTAGTTTTTCTTGGGCCATACAATCCTGTTAGAGAACTGATTGTGAAAGTGAACAGCTGACATGCAAATAGGTTAAGAAGAAGTACAGTAATTCAATAATTCAAGTCCACTGCTGACCATAGGACACAAGGGTTTGGTTGCTGTCTCTGCTCCTAAACATCCAGCTGTCAGAAGCAGGGAGAATATGTGGGGGCTTGGATGTGTCGCAGTTCTTGCAGCCATTTCCTAGGTGTCTGTTGCTGTTAATGGGTAGAGAAAGGACATAAAGACTATATGGACTGGAAATATATTCTAAAATTCTTTTGTATTGCTGATATTTGATAGATTGGTGAGGGGTGGTTGACAGATCTTGGACAGAAATTAAGAGGAGGAAATCTGTTTAATGAGCACTTTCCTATGGCATTCCTGAGAAGCAAGTCATAGCTTAGATGCAATTAATGTTTCCATTAATGGTCTAGAAATAAATAAAAACAATGCTGCTGGGTAAATTGTACAAATAACCTGAAGTTTTAAGGATTGGTTGATATGGCTTGAGAATATGTGCAAAGGACATCAGCAGTCCAGGCACATAGAACATACATTTTCATAGTGTTAAATTGGGAGGCAGAATAGGAACCAAGAAGATAAGTTGAAGCTATGGAGTGGTGAACATCAGCATCACAGGAGCAGCTGAGGTTGGATGGCATCTTTGGAGGTCATCCACTCCAACCCTTTCTGCTCAGAATAGGGTCAGCCAGAGCAGGTTGCTCTTGCTGAGTAGAGGAGAAGGATCTCCTCCCTCCATCTGCTGGCAAAGATCTGCCTAGTGCAGCCCAGGAGCCTGCTGGCCTTGTCTGTGACAAGGGCACGTTGATGGCTCAGGGTCAGCTTGGTGTTCACCAGGACCGTCAGGTCCTTCTCTCCAAGCTGCTTTCCAGCTGGCCAGTCCCAGTGGGACTTCTGGAAGGCAGTGACTCTGAAGGAGATTGAAAGGTCCTAAAGGAAGGTTCTTCATGTGGACCTGTACTCAGTGTGGTGGTGGGACCAGCTGATGTCAGCTTGAAGGAGACTGGTGAAAGAACAGGATTAATTCTACCTCAGAAGGGATCAGATAAGAGAAAGCCATCTCCAGTTTGGGGACATGTGCTTTGTTAGGGAAAACAAGAAATTGGAGAGGATGCAGAAACCCACAGAAATCTGGGCTGGAGAAAATGCTTCCAAGAGAGCAATTTGCTTAGCTCATCAGCAAGCTCAAGTGGTGAGTTCCTGCATGTGTGCACCTGCTACAGAGGACTCTTAAATCTCAAGAGAAAGAAAGGCACAAGACAGACCAGTGCCCACAAGCTGAACACAAGTAGATGTGAGCAGGGATCCAGGCACCTGTTTTGTTGGTCAGTGTCTCTAGGAATAAATTTCCAAAGGTTTTGGTAGAGATTTCACCTACTGGGGTCTTTGAATCAAGGCTATGTGACCGTAGTTGAACCCAGCCTGTCAGGTGACTCACTGGGGTACTATGCCCTGTGATGTCCAAGATCTGACAGGCCGTGTTTAGCCTCTCTCAGTGTAGTTTAGCCTGTACAGGCTGGGATTTCAGGTGACTCGGTGGGGGGAGTAGCAGGTGAGAGGGTGGATGTCACAGATGGATTGAAGAGGTGCTGCCATTCGCAAAAGGGCAAGAACCCTACAGAAAGGTACTGGAGCACCCAAGGGGCAGCTGGCTGGTTGTAGTCTTTCTGTCTCAGGGGACAAGAGGCTGTCATTGTCTTTAGGCATTGATTGGGCTACTTAAAAGGAAGAATCCTTGGCATCTTCACATAGCATGAGTGTATTGCAATATTGCGTATTGCAATGCTGGTGGATTTCTCAGTCCTGTCATGCCTCTTTTGCCTGGGTTTTCCTTGGATCTCAGCTGTTGCTGACAATACCAGTAATCCATGGCTAGTACCAGCTCCCCTCCATAAGGAAGATCATTCACCCAGTGATGACCAGACCCCAGATTTTCAGCCAAATACTTCTTTAAGCCAGCAAGGACCACTACCCATAGGTACTGCTTTAGCTTCCTGCAAACGAAGAAGAAATAGATTTGCAGGTCTATGATGGGGAGAAATCTATAGGCACAAATGTCTTTTCCCTTTTTTGTGCTTTTACTCATCACCCACAACAGCTTCTATTTCTAACCTTGTGTTTAAAAAAACCCAAAACAAACCCCTGAAAGTCAATATTTATTTTTCAGTCTCCCTCTCCCCTGCTGTTCGTCTCTGAATTTAATGCTTTTGAAAGGTGAATGATTGACGATTTACTGAAAATGAAGTTAAAATATAAATAATTCCACGATTTGGCTGCTGTATTAAGCAGGCATATGAGAAAAGCCCAGAAGACCAAGGTTGGCTTTTATTATTAACAAGGAAAAAAATTAAATTTAAATAAATGTAATATTTATTAAAATTTCCTTTCACGCTGTTACCTGAGGTTCATAAAACTTTTGAGCTGTGTCAGCTTTGCACTCCCCAGTACATTGAACTCCAGGGAAAACTATAAGCAAATTCTTAAGATCAATGCAAACTACTTCTCCATTACTCAAAAAAGGGAATTTTAACTATTTTTGAAGGCCCCAGGACTCCACTAATCCAGATATAAAGACTTTTTTCACCTTCAAACTTCACAGTTCCAACTCCCCTTTCACCTTCTCTTCTCCCATCGCCACCCCAACACACACAGCCCTTTACACACTGAGGAGTGACTATACATCCTTTAACTCAGTTTCCATCTTTCCCATGGCTAACTGCCAAATGAAATTTGCCAAAAGGTGGAGAAAGCTGATCTGAAGCTGCCCCTGTGCCCAGTCTGTCCCCACAGCAGTGCTGGTGCCAAGGAGAGGAGATGTAAGACTCTGCTAGGTGAGAATGGCAGGAGGAGAAAGCTGTTTTCCTGGGATGAAGACACTGGAGTGACAAAGCCAAGCCATGTGCTGTAAGAAGAACAGAGGAGAAAGGTTGGGGGATGAAGATCCTGTCCTTGGGTCCAAGTTTGCCTTCATGTCAGATGTGTAGATACATATTCCTGGAGTAACTGTCACTTGAGGGAACCTGAGGGCTATGTGGGAAGGAAACACCAGATTGGTCAGGAAACTGGTCTGAAAGGACTCGATAATTAATTACCCTTTTGGCAGAGGTGACCTGCAGGTAGCCTGAGCTCAGGCTGCCTACAGGACAGTGTGGTGGCCACAAGTCCAAGCCTTCGGCATCTCTCTGATGACAACAGCAAGGAGCTAGAGCCCTTGTTTGTCTGGGCTGAGCATCTTGAATGCAGCTTATAAATATAATCCACTGTGCACCTCAGATTTGCTTTGGGAGATAGGAAAAATTCAGAGATGGGACCGTCATCAAAATTTAGCCTGGGCACAGTGGGGTCTACAGGAGCATCAAAAACAAATGATCTGTCTCAGAGGAATTCACTTGTGTGTAAAGCATCTCAGTTCCTGCATAAGGATCTCAATACTGCCCAGACTTTGAAGGAGATTTCACACACAGAGGCAAGTTTTGCTCTTTGTGAAGACAGTGGGTGTGGGGAGAAAGAGTAGTTTGGACTTTGCAAGTGTGGATTCAGAGGGAAAAAAAATGAACTGTAAGAGAATGTGCTTTGATGTTGATAAACGTGCCTTGTGAAGGCCTTAAAAAAGAGAAAAAGCAAGAGAAAGAAGGATGTTGAAAAGGATGATAAAGCAAGAAAAAGATCCATGGGATTTGGAAACATTTGAAGAAACCTTTTTATAAAGCTGTGCTAGGCACGTCCCGTCAAATCTCTCCTGCTGTGAGGAATTTTCATGTTACTTTGCAGATAAACTTGTTGAGAGCATGCTGTCTGCCTCCATGGTGACAGTGCGGCGTCTCGAAGGGAACGGCCCTGCATCATCATTTCTCCTTCAGTTCCAGGCAGCATCTGTCACTGCTGGGCTGTGAGCTGCAAATTAGACCCATGTCCTCCCTTGACTGAGGAAGCAAAGCAAAGCTGCATTTGGTCCATTTTAGGCTGACTTTGTCAGGTTTCCTTTGGACTTGGTCAGGCAAAGTGTCACTTGTTCATGAGGGACTTGTTGCTTAGATACCTGTTCCAAAAACCACTTCCTGGTAATCTCTTTAACTGCTATTTCCTGTCTCAGGTGGCTTTTGGGGGGGCAGAGGGGAAGGGAGGAAGAGGTGAGACTGACGTAGGATATATGATAACTCAGGCCTGGAGGCAGCCAGGCAGGATGCTTGAACTATCAGGCAGAAGGAGGAGGGGATATATGTCATGGAGGTCTGGCTTCTTAAGGATGGAAGGGTTAATGGAATTGTACTGCATGTGCCATTCTGCTGGTTGGTGCCCCCCAAATGCCCTTTTAACTCCCTTGAGGAAGGTTTAGGTAGAGGAGAAAGAAATCTCAAAGTTATTAAGCTCCTGTATGTTTTGTGAAAAAAGGCATCTCCATGGAGGAAGGGTGTCCTCTGAACTGCTCCCGGCATTCACAAGTACTATCCCGTCATGGCACGGAATTCCATAAGACAAAGAAAGACAAACAGATACACACATACACACACACACACAAAAGGACAGTGCATTGAGTCATGGGAGACCAGTCTTGGTTCTTCAGCTCACAGAAAGTCTTATTTTGGGTGGTTCAGCTGAAAATGAGGAGGGGACAAAGGAACAGCAGAAAATGAAATTGAGAAGGAAGAAATGTATAACACCAGAAGCTGATCCAAGTGAGCAGAATGTTTTTGAGTAACCTTGACGGAGTCAGCCAAGGCATACTTGGCTGTGGGGCAGCTGTTTTCAAACCATGCTCTGCCCTTGGGTTGTTCTCTCTGGTGTCGTATCTGTTGATCTTGGTATTGCACCTTCACCCTGCTACTTGTTACACTTGGCTCTTCCCAAAATGAGACTCCAGCTCTGTAAGCCAAAGATTGCTTTATTGTGTCTTTGCACAGCATCTAGCAGGGGGATGTGAGCTAGGGCATCAGTCAGTGATTGAAAGGCAGGTAACAGCTGACAGCCCTGACTGAAATGTATCCCTTGAAAATATTTCTCATCAGAAGATGGACTTCTTTTCATTAAATGGAATCTTTCTATGAAACATTATCAGTTCTGTCAAAATTTTCCACTTTTTTATTTAATAAAAGGTTGTTTACCTCTTTGGTTTCCTTTCCTCTGTTGGTAACCTGAAAATTCTTCATGTTGTTCATCTCAAAACAGGAAAAATCCTGCAGAAATGTCTACCTGACAGAAGTTCTTCCTTTCTTTGTGTTGTAAAACAATGAATAGGTCAAAGTTGCTCCCAGTATAACACTGGCCACACAAAGACAAACCCACCTTCACCTAGTCAATGTCATGTGCTCCAAATAAATGGATGAGGCCATTAGTTTAATAGAGCTCTGTGTAATTTTGACAGAATTGTTTCTGAGTTTGTGAGCTTAGATCCTCCTTTGGACTTCAAGACGTTTGAGCTTTTAGTTTCTACAGAGTTTAAACTGGCACCCTAAAAAGGAGGAAGGGAAAGGGGGAAGGGAAGGGATATGGCAGAGGATGGGAAGGTAAAGAGAATGGCAGAGGATGGGAGGGGACAAGAAGGAGAAAATGTATATGTGTAGGAATTCCAATGCAGGTTTCATGATTCCCACAGCTTGACTTTTAAGGGATCAAGCCTTCCAATTCTTGCAGGATAGTCCCTGAGGCCATGTTAAGTCACCCTTGCAATTACTGTCTTTAAACAGAAAACGTTGAGTGCTTTAAAAGCATATTCCCTCATATTAAGAGACAGTACAGGTATGAAGCAGTGTGCTCCAGTGAGCTGGAGTTAACTCCCCATTTTTCCACCTCTGTGGCTCCGGTGCCAATCCCTGGTAATTTTGCTTTAGCAGCTTGGCTGCGGCGCGTTAACTTGTGCTCTGTGAGGGGAGAGCGCAGGCGGCACTGCTGCGGACCCTGGTGCTGGGCTCTCTCGCAGCTGTGCTTGGCTGGGAGGGGCTGCAGCTCTCCCCACATGTCACACAGAAGTATTTCAGGCAAAGCCTTTATGATAAATTAGGGAATGTGGTCAGCCAGAAACAGCCGGAGCGCTGTTTTATTAATCTGCGGGTGGATAACAATAAAAATGATGAAAGATCTAATCAGCAACATTATTAGCTGGAGGTTGGTGGGGCCAGGAGAGAAAAGGGGTGTGTGGGTGATGTAGGTGCTGGGGAGAGTTCAAAGACAGGGAGAGGCAAGAGCATTGTCTGCCAGCACTGTCAGACAGTAAAATTGAGGGGTGAAAACATTGCTGGAGATGATACTTTCAAAATTTCAGTCTTCAGCACCCCTTTCTCATTTGCTGTTTTACAGCTTGTAAAATCTGGGATATTTTTTAGCTGACAAGTTGCCCATCAATGCCTGATGCTCCCTCTCTCAGTTACTCCCTTCCCTCAGTCCCCTCAGGTAAGGCCATGCCAGGACACCAACATCACATTCCTTTCCTGTCTGGCAGGAGGTGGGGAGATGCCCCTTTTCTGTATTGTATTCTACTGCTGTGTCTTTAGCTTTTTCTGCAATACCTAGGAGGCTTTGATGATAGAAATGATAGGGATGGGCAACTCAGGTCCCTTTGGCATTCATTATTAACTGGAGTGGGATGCTTATGGTGGTGGATAAAGGCTTCTGTGTATTCTCTGGGTCCCTTTTCAATCTTTTTCTTTTGGCTTAGTAAGGTAAACAAATATGATACAGGAAAGCCTTGTCTAAGTACCTGAATATGGAAGAATTGGAAGGCTCCAAATCTCCATTAAAGCTTTGATTTGGCAGCATCACAAAGTCTTGCACTCAACACATCTGTATGCAAATGCATTATGGACAGCTAAAGAGCCTCTGTTCTTCTCTCTCTGTCATATTTTGCGTATTATTTGCTTACAATTCATGTCTGTCTCATAGTCTCTGTGGTAAAAGCATATTGAGGAAAGTCATCTCCTTTCCCAGCAATTTTCTCAGCTTCTCTTGATCATTAACATGCTGGAAACCACTTGAAAGAAACACTGCAATTTTTTAAGGGATTTTATTCATTTATTCATCAAGGTTAAGGACCCTGAAAAACTGCTGTCTACATCTTTTAGCACTTACTTCTTTCAAACCTCATATACATTATAGTCCTCAATCTGGAGTTCTCTTTTGCTATGAGGTTTTCTCTGCCTGTATCTTCTGTTGCAGTCTTAATATACAATAAACCACTTTAAAATTAGTTATACTGCTACAGTTGTCAGGAGAACTCAAGTAATCTGATGAATTTAGTAAGAATTCCAGGCTGTGAAACAGACACAATGAAATTCTCTCCTTCAGCCTACTTGCCTCATTATTAAACCTTCAGTTTATAGTGTGCAGACAGTCGTGCACTATAATTGAGGTTGAATTGCCATTCTCATTATAAATCCCCCTTTCTCGTGTGCTCATAACTTCAACCAACACATGGGCTGAAACTGTGCACGCTCACTTTTAGCCCACAGTAGAATATTTAACTTCATGATCTATGGGCTTTAGCTCTGCTGCCATGCTCTGCTGCCCCATATATTTAACCACAGCAGGGGCTTCTCTAGAGGTTGAAATGCAAAAGCTGAGAATTAACAGGTCTGCCTGGCTTAGGCATCAGCCTTGCATCTGTATTTTAGGTGGCTAGTGCCCTGGTGGGGCCAGTGGCATTTGCTAGCCAGCCATCTGAGAGGGAGTTATTTTTAAGACCCTGTCTGACAGCTTCAGTAAAAGAAGTCTCTCTGAAGCCTTGAAAAACACCTGACCCTCCCAATTGGCTGGGCAGGAGTTCAGGTGTTTCCTTAATTCACTGCTCAGAACTTAGGTTGAGTCCCAGCGAAAGTATTCCTCTGCTTCTGTCCTCTGTGCCAGTGAGATCTGTAAGCTCAGTTTGAATTTCGGTAGGGGATCCAAAACTGTTGACTACATCCACTTGGACCCTGAGCAACTCTGTTAAGCCCTCAAGACCAGGGGCATGGACCTCCTTTCCTCTGTGGGCTTACTCCCCTCTTATTCGTGTGTGCTCTGTGTTCTGACTACGTCTACTTTACTGCCAACTCTGGCAAGTAGAGGGAAGTGCTTGGTTGCGGTTTCACACTGCATGGGCTGCCCTGGTGTCAAATCCTCTGAGAAAGGGTTGATTCAGATGAGCAGTTCAATATTGCATCTCAGCCTGCAGCCAAGAAGAGCAGAAAGGGGCAGCCTCATGGCTGCAGCACTCAAGGAGGAAACAAGGGTTTGGGATTTGGAGCTCGGTTCTGCTCTTTGTCACAGGTTTTGTGTGTGCAATCAGATGATGCAATCAGATCTGTTGACTGGACCTCTGCTGACCCAAATGGTGATGACCTCTGGCTCAGATGCTTGCATTGAAGATAGATGGGACCATTTCCACTGTGACAGTGTTTGAAGCAGTGCTTGCAATGAAGTAAAACAATATCTACAGATAGACCACACTGCAGTGTCCTGGGCAGATGCCCATTCCCTCTCTTGTGCACTCTCCTCAGGCAGAGTTCCCCTGCCCCAGCTTCAGCACAGTGACTCGTCCTGAGGTGCTTCATGGAGAAGACTCAAGAGCTGAGTGTTGGCAGAAAGTCTGGTTTAGAGTTTGTGGAGAGGAGAAAGGTGAGGGATAAAGAAACACTAACCTGTATCTGTCAAGAAACCCAAGACAATAGGATTTATGTGGAGAGTTGTTGGGTTGATTGGTGTTTGTTTCTCATATATTTATAGTGGGGAGAAGGAGGTGAAAGAAAGGCTTTGATTTGAAAAGAAATTTGTTGAGTTGGAAAGTATGAGGTAGAGAAACAAATGACCTCTTACAGCCAGAGAAACCATGGACCAAGACTGGTCCTGTCTCGAGACAGCTGGTGCAGGGGAGTGGTTTTGATTCGTGCCATCAGAGAGGCCTTAGTTGTTCACAAAATCCGTCTTTCTGCCCTCACTTTCATGGTCCAACACTTGCTCAAGGAGACAGCAGCAGTGGGGAAGGTGCTGCCATTTATCCCCAGCAATTTATTACCAACCCTTCATTCTGCAGCAGAGAGGGAAACCTCTGCCTATCTCTGGAAGTCTGTCATCTCATTGATTTTCCTTGATCAACACTCCAGGTCTTTCCTCCATCCCCTCTTGATGTGCCCATGGCAGGGGCTGAGGATGCAGGAGCACATGGCAGGACCTGAGGACACCATGGCAATGTTTGCAGAGCTCATCTGCCAGTGCCCTGAATCCCAGTTCTCCTGCAGGCGAACGGCTTTGCTTTCTCACACCTCTCCCCCACGTTCTTTGCTCTCCAAGCACTACTTGTAGGAGTTGAAAGTGACGTGACGGAGCCTGAGGGAAAGGGGAAAATACAGTCTGTGTCTCTGAAAATGTAAAAGGAATCCTTCTGTGTATTTTGTTCCTCTCCTGATACTCATTCCTGTCCCCAGCTGAACTGCTGTGACTAACTGCACTGAGAATTTTGCTCCAAAAGTGCAGTGGAGATGAGGAAGAAGCTAAAGGGTGGGAAAGAAAGTGACTCCTATGCTGCTACCACGGGGGATTTTCTTTGACATAAACTTTATTTCGGGTGACAAGGCTTAACATCTTCCTTAATGCTATTTCCTGCATTTCAAGTTCGCTCATCAGAGCCTGCACTCTCTGGAAGCTGGTGGTGTTCCCCTGCGTGGTATGTGCGTGTTTTGTGAATGTCGGGCTTCCTGACACTTAGGTAAAGAGCTTTCTAGGGGTGCTTCCCTCCATAGTAATGGCAGGAGGGGCTGGGCAGGACCTCTCCAGGCTGCCCTGTATCCATGGGTTTAATAGCTCCTTTCAAATCCTTTTCCCTAAGAAGTACTTCTGGCAATCACTGTCCACATGTGCCTGGACTGGACAGAGCTTTAAGAAGTAGCTTGGCTGGAATAAGGTAGCTCTGAGCTTTGCTGACAGGAGTTATCCCTAGGAACCATGTGAAGGGTTTCTGCAGCCACCAGAGCTGTTCTGAATTTTTAATGAATTTGAAGATCATGCCTCAAGCTTGGTCTGCTCTGGAGACGGTGTGTAACAAAGAATTACCTCCAGCTAACACCAGGACCAGAAAATGAATACAGAGTGTTTTGGGTACATCCAAGTTTTTCTCCCTTTAAACACTGTCACGAAGAAAATGCTACTGCTCTCTGGTTTTGACTATCTGCTGAAAGTTTACACCCAAGACAACTAAGGACACACATTTTAAACTGAGTGGTTGGCTGGATTTGAGTATAAATTTACAGATGCAAGAATGTAAGAAATACATGAATATGGTCTGTGGACCTAGGCAGACAAAAATTCCTGTGCAATTTTGCTCACCCATCTCCACCTCATTATTCTGTTCCTCTGATTGTTAGTTCTAGTGCACCCTCTGTAAAATTGTGGTAGCAAACAGGAGGGCAGAATATTGTGTCTGTTGTGTGTCAGGCACTGTCTCAAGGTTTTTCTCTGTTGATTGGAACAGTTGACAGCTATTGTTTTCATTGTTGTTGTACCTCAGTTCCTTTTTCAAGCTTTGTGGGTCAGACACCACCAGTTGGTCTGTGTTCCTGCAGTGAAGGGTTTTAGGCACCCATAGAGTGTGACAAGTCAGATTATGACCACTGGAGAACGGCAAATCTTTGCTGCTGAAATATTCCTCAGAAAGACAAGTCTGTCTTGACTCCTCCTCTGTCCTCCATCTCCTTAGTATTTACTGGGGAAAAAAACCACATTTAATTTTGAGCCTACTGGACTTAAAGGACTTCTTTATAGTGTTCATGTGTCAGGGTCCATGTGAATTGCTGCAGTGTCTGACAGAAGACCTAGTTTGTGTAAGATATGCTTCCAACCTCTGCCAGTGTTTCTTTTCCTTCACCGAATGCCATTTCCCATGAAATACTGAAATATCTTGCTAGTGGCAACTTTTCTGGAAAGTTGCTGCTTTTGATTGAACAGTTTTCTTCATTAAAAATTTCTACACTTTGAATGTTTTGGCCCCATCTGGGCTGAAAAATGTAGATTTTTCAGGCTGAAATTAATTTATATCTTTTTTTTTTTTTTTTTTTGGTGAGGTCTGCTTTGGAGATATGTGAGAGATTTGGTTCCTTCCCTCTTTCCCCACAAAGTTCAAGTAGGTCAAATGCTATCAATGTTCTAACTTTATCTTTACTCCTTCAAATCCCCACCAGCCTCCTGGACTTGACTTTACAAGTCCTTTCATGTCACTTCACACTGTAGTGGGAGGAAGTGAAAATTACAGGCCACAGGCAGGGTTCCAAAAAGAGCTCTCTCTCTCAGAAAGGGGCTGGCATCTTTCCATGGGCCTTCATTGTATTTTATAGCCATACTACAGTATTTAACAGCATAATTTAGGAAGTGTCGGTACTCTGTCGTAGAGTGTGGAGAAACTGTCTTATTCAACCCCTGGCGACGTGCACTGATTCAAATAATGCACCATGAGGCAACGTTAATGTTTTCTGGAAATGGAATTGGAGTCAGAAATGCCCTTTGTGGCCATCAGCATAAATACTGTTGCGATCCTGATCAGCAAGGAGAATTCAAAACCTTTTGCCCTTAAAAAGTGACTCTCTCTCATATTTTAATTAAATCTCCACCAATGTATGAAATAATTAAAGAAAATCAAAGTCCTTGCCATGGATTAAAAATATACCCTAAAAGTATCAGCAGAAGACCTACTGCTACGCAAAATCTGAGTGAAACTGTTTCTCACCCTTCCAACGGTGGTACCTCTTCATTTCTTGTGTGCTTTTAATGCCTGGGGGAAGATAGGTCTGGCTGGGATCCTAGATCACCATCTGATTTAGGAATGGGAAAACAATGACTCTTCTGGGCTGTCACAGAGACCATTTCATGTTTACCTCAGCTGTGCAGCTGCCATCTGTGTTTTACCGGATTATCCGAGAGGTCTACTGTCAAATGGAGTAGGAGGAGGCAACAGTAGCATAAGAAGCTGGTCAGATATAACCTCCTGAAGAGATTTTAATATGTTTTCCAGCCCAGAAGGCTGCAATAGTTCCTCATGATTTCTGTCGGCCTTACCAGACTCCGCACTCAGATTAAACAAAAAAGCCAGACATCAAATCCATGTAAAATCACTCTTCACACTTGCAGACACAATGTCAGGCCCTTCCTGCAGGACTGGTGTGGTTTGGTTTATGCTGTATCGACTTTTTGTAGCCTCTGATAGCTTTATTTCATGAGAATAACAAGGGACATGGCCAGAAGGCAGACCGGCTTTGAGTACGAGACTGGATGAGAAAACCACAGAGGTCCTTCCCATCAGCACTGCCATGATTTGGGTTCTACACCTGCTCTGTTGGGGTGGTTCAGAGGGCTGGTGTCTATTGCAGTAACATACCCATAGATCTATGCACATCTACAGCAATCACAGAACCACAGAATCATGAAAGAACCCCTGTTGGACCTAGAAGGACCACTTGGTCCAAATTTTTGTGGGAAAGGGATCTTAGATGAGATTATCTAGCACCCAATGCAATACAATTGTATCTTGGAAACCCCCAGCAATGTGGACTCTACTGCATCACTGGGGAGGTTGTTCCAGTGATTGACAGTTTTCACTGTAAAAAGTGTCTTTCTTAAACTGAGAAGAAACTTCTCCCAGTGCAACTTGTGCTTGTTCTCCCTTGTCTTCATCCTATGGCTCCTTGTGAAGGGAGAGTCTCTGTCCTCTTTGTAGTCACTTTAAATCACTAGCATAATTCCTCTACAGCCTTCACCTCAAATTATCAAGGCAGGCAAAGCTGTATTGTAACAAGAACGAGCTAGCTGGCCAATGGACTCTTCTTTATTTTTAAAAAAATGTCCTTTGTAAATCTCAAAACCAGTATGAGGCGAAGACATATGTCATGTCACAAATGGGTAAAGTGAAGTGATGCAACCCAGAAACGGTGCTGAGTAGCAATGCCACAGGCTAAGCACTGGTCCATAACCTCCTCTCAAGATGGCATGTGGCTTGGTAACTGTCCAGCTCCACCATCTGCAGAGACTGAAACTCAATTGCTGTTAACGAGAATGAAATTATGGCGATATTAGCATAATTAAAATGAGAAGAATCCTAGTTCGAGGATGATTGATACCCATGGAAAGCTTTGGATTTAGGCAGAAAAGGCAGGTCCAAGACTGTTGGCTCAGACGTTATTTACCTGCACGATTTCTCCAGGTATGGGAGGAAATGTCCTCCAAAAAAAAAAAAAAAAAAGAAAAGAAAAGAAAAGAAAAGCTTAATGTGTCTAGTGACTGGTATTAAATAAATGATGCATGTTGGCAGAGCGATAGATGAGAATAGCGGAAAACACATTGTGAAAGGAACCAGAAGAATTGCTGTCATAAATCTCCCCAAACTATTCCAGTCTGAGGCTTAAAAGTAAGCAGGTTACCAGGAGTATAAGAAAGGGGACTTTAGAAGAAACCCATGGCTCTGTAGGTTCACTGACACAAGTTTTGCCGGTGTGTCCACCCTCTTAGGAGAGGAGCAAGGGATGACCAGGGAAAGGAAAGGGTTGTGAAAGTGTGACATTGCCACTTGGGTTGTTTGTCTCTTGGGTTTTATTTTTTATTTGAGGCAGGTTAAAAGAGCTCCAGGTGTTCTCTCTAGAAAGAAAGAGATTAGAAGGCAACATTAATCAAGTTTACAACATATTCAAACAAGTAGATAAAGTGGAGAGAAAAAATACCCTGAAATGCTTTTGTAATGAATGCATATTTTAGCTGAGGAATTCACAGGGGTCGACACGTATATATGCAAAACTAGGGTTAGAAGACAAAGTGGGATTATTTTCAAAGCTCATAAATAATTTAACTGTTGGAACAAAAAATGCAGAGGTTTCTGGTGATCTTATTGCCAAAGAAATGACTTTAGGCCTGATAAAGCAAGGGGCTAAAGGTGTTTTCACACAGAAGAATGACAGAGCATAGCTGTTTGTCTATTACAACTTGTCACACCAATTGTGGTTTTTATTGAGTAAAAGATGGGCATGTTGGGACAGGATATTCTGGCTCCTTTGACACACTAAAATTGCAATTTCTTGTTGACTTTTGTAAGGTGTTAACTGAAAACAGTTGTAAATGTTCCTATTAACTTATTTTGCTGCAGAAAAGAGGCCATTGCTGAATGCTTTTGACAACCCCACTTGGAAAAACATGGGAGGAGCTGTACAAAGGACCAGTACTGGAAAATTTTCTGGAGTAGAATTCCCTCTTAATTTGCATTGCCAGTTACCATGAAGATTGTGCCACTTCACAGTGACCAGGGCAGGTCATATAAGAGCCTTGTTATCTATTTAGCATGTGCAGTGATGCATGCCACAGTCACACCTACTTAGTCTCCATATCTGTCACATATCTGTACAGTTTAGTCGTGCAGTGAAATGGCTGAAGACCTCAAAGCCTCTGTTCCACATCATTTTTGTTCTTGCCGTCTGACACTGACCAATAACTGCCCCTCTGGCTCGAACTCCAGTTTTGTTCTATTGAACTGTTCTATATTTGCCTTTGAATTTACATTTCCAGAGCGTGAGAGAAGCTGGATTGACAGCCCTGGAGCCTGCTTTCTGTGTGAACCTGTGGTCTCTTTGCCTTAACACACCTCTTTGTTGGCTGGAAGCTGCTGCTGCTCAGCTCAGGGTAGAGCGCTGGCGCACACCAACACCCGCGCTTCTCCTCAGCGTGCAGCGCCTGACCATGTGTGCACTCTCTGAGGCTGTTTCAAATGGTGAGTACAAACCATGGCTAATCTGTTTTACTTCCCGCTTCACTTGGCTTCTCTCAGTTGCTACCTCCCAGCTGAGATTTACTGGTTTCCATCTGCACGGAAACTGTTTCCTAATTTAGCCAGGTGTAATGCTTGGCCGTGACCATCCGTCCGTCACCTGTGGGACAGACAAGGCAGCTCCGCTAGCTCAGGCCCTGGAGGAGGAACCCCCGAGAGGTGGCATCTCACTCATTTGTGGGTCCCCAGCAAAAAGTGCAACAAAAGCACCACCTGGGCTCATGAGCAGTGATAGAAACCCCTCTGATCCAGGACCACTGCAGATTCCACATGGGAAGGCTTGCTGAGCAGCTGATGGCAAGTAGCTTCCACTGTGACCTGGATAGAAGAAAAACGAGGTCCAGGCAGGCCAAGTTTGTCCTCCAGCACAAGCTGCAGACCTCTGCCTGCTGTTCTTCACCATTTGCAGTTTGTGGGGCAGGAGTGCTCTTTTAAATCTGATGTATCAAAACTGATCCTAAAATTAGGCATTTGGTGGTATCCGTCCCTTCATGGAAGGAAAAATTCCCCAGTCTCTGATTAAACTGGATTTGGACTGTAAGCCTTTCAGGAAAATGTGTTGCTTTATGTGGCTTCCCTACTTTTAGAAAAATAAAACACCTTAAATGTCCAGTATTTCACTCAAACTCAGCTCCCTCCCAGCCCTGCAAAAGCTTGGTAGTCAAGGAGAGAAAATATTTACTTAGTAAAGCTTTAAGATCAGGCTTTTGGGCTGGAAACTGAAAGGTATAAATAAGCCAGATAAAGGACAACTCCTGCTTAAACTACAGAATGTAATCTGCAGAGACAGGTAGCTCTCTAGATCTTTATCTCGTTTTGGCTTGGACTGCTCTGTACAACACCGTCATCAGAACAGGAATTTTGACATTCACCCGCTGAGCCACGTCCTGAGTGGGATGCTCAGACTGGGCAGAGGAGGCTAATAATGTCCCACACTTAGGGCCAGCCTGCTCTCCTCAGGCTTTTATGTGAATCAGTCTTATCTCATGTTTCTTGTCTTACCCTAAACTCAGCTGCTTGCTGCTTATCAGCTATCAGAGTTATGCACAGGGACTCAGACCCTCTTTGTCTTTGGCATTTGGGCTTTGCAATGCAAATACAGGTGTTCTGGAAAACTGTCCCTTGAGGTTAGGAGAGTTGGGTCCAGAGGGGCATGTGTCTCTTTATTATCAGTTTCCTGGTTCCCCAACCAAACAAGCCTTGTCCCCAGAGCCAACTGCAGTGCACTTGTGTCAAATGTGATGCAAAGTGTAATTTGATGATTATTGAGAGAAATTCATGTAGTCCAGCCTGCTCTGGGGCTGCTACAGGAAGCAGCAGTAACAGAACACACTGAGTGGAGGGAGTTAAAACAAGGCAAAATTGGGCTGACACTTTTCATCTGTGCTTATATGCCATTGTAACAGTGGCTGGGGGCTTCTTTTGCCTTGGCTAAGAAAGACAATGCTAATGTCTAACACTTGATGACAGATGGTTCACCAATGCTCCTAGGCCCATTGTCTCACTTAATAGCTCTTTGTTCTAGCTGAAAGAAGGTAATCTTTTCTTGTAGGAGTTGGTAGGAGGATCTGTGTACTATATGCCTTCGTTCAACTGTTTCAGTTTTGGAGCCTGTTCTGTAGCTCACTGAAGCGGAATCGTCTCTCTTACCCTCTGTAGGAGGGAGTCACAAAGGAGGCATCACAGTCATGATGCCTAATTTGTGGGTGTTTTGCTCTCTGGTAGGACTCACCACACTGAATTAGGCAATTGCATTTTCTGGGCTGTGTATGGAAAAAAAAAAAAACAACCACATGATCTTCTCTGGCTCAAAGTGTGAGGAGGAGTTTAGGGCCTCTGTCTCTCCGAGGAGAGGCACCCATTTTTGGGATGTCATGCTGTGGCTCCCCACTGGGGAGAGTTAACCCGCCCACTCACCAGCTGACTGCAAACTGAGTGTTTGTATCTCTTCTTAAGAGCTGAAAGCAATAACTGCAACCCAGCAAAGGTTACACCCCAGGAAACTGCCAGGAGGAACAGACCGGGGTGTACCAACGGGAGAGTTGCTGTCCCCTTCTTCCAGTGAGGTGTCCTGTACTATGTACATCACGTTCACGGGAGTGATGTTAGGAGCCTGGGTATCCTAGGAGATGTTATGGAGTCACTTGTCCCCCAATTTCATTTTTATTTCCACCCTTTTAAACAAGACGAGGCAGGTCAACGGGAGGAGTTGTGAATACCTCCCTGGACTGCCATCCCTGGACTGCCCTGATTGTGTAATCAGGGCCATCTTCTGTGTCATGGGAGTCTCAGGGGGCAAATCTCAGCTTCCATCTGGACAAGGGAAGAGTCTGAACCTGCTCTTGTCATATCTCATGTGAATGCACTGCACCCTGTGAGGCTGCTGCTCCCAGGAGAAGGGCATCTTACCCGTATGTGTGCAAGGAACTGCCTTCCCTGGTCTGTGCTCGTTTGAAGTGCTCCACGCCAAGCTCAGAACTTACCAGATGGAGACCCAGAATTCAGGGTGGTTTATGAGTGCCGTGGTGAGAGGGTGTTTGATACCAAAGTGTTTTTTTGCCACCAGAATTGGTTGTTTACCAGGAGTGTCGTTATACAGGTTCCTCAGCAGTGATGTGGGGAAGGTTTAAGGTTGGGTGGGCGCTAACAAGAGCTTGTAAAATGATGAGGGCAAGTGGGCAAAGAGATGAGGTTCTGAGCAAGCTGGTCCAGTTGATCTCCTGCTCACTGCAGGGGGGTTGCACTTGATGACCTTTAAAGGTTCTTGCCAACTCAGAAAATTCCATGGCTCTATGAGGCATCAGAGTGACCTCGTACCCTTAATAAATGAAACACAAAGGCTCTGATTTGGAACCTTCTGAGTGTTTTTTTGGGGATGTGTTTGTAGTGAAAGAGAAGCTGTGCAATTGAAACCTGTTTCAAAAACAGATTTCCTCCACAAGTAGGACAGCATTGCTATTCCAAAAGGCATTTCCAGAATCAATATTTGGCTGTCTTGAGACTGTGACCTATTCCCATTTCATCAGCTCTGGAGTGGCCAGGACAAGTCAGGTGTTTTCAAATTAAGTTTGCTAAGGGACATTACTAGGAAACAGCATCAGCAGCTTCCTTCTCCAAGTGGGGCAGTACAAAAGCTTGCACAAGCTGCTTGGGCAGGGTTGGCACACTGCTCTGGAGCAATCGGTGACGTGTTTCCCCGTCTGCCAAACCCCTGTGATGTGTGAGATATCCCTGGGACCACAAACACAAATACCTCACATGGTTCTAGACCCATGGGATGGTCATTGCTCACAGGTCATACCTGGGACTGGGAGAAATGTGCTGTTGGAATCTGGAATATTGAAGGTCGAAAACTCCTCAGCTTGATTTGCAAGAACATTTCCAAATGTTATTTCAGTGTTTGTTAGAAAGGGAAACAGGCAGAGCTCTTGTAGTCTTGTTCAAAGTCCATACCATCTTCTAATAAAAGAAAGTTTTGTAATGGACATCTACCTGGAGTAGGGATGTGATGGAAGTGGGAAAAGGAATTGTTTCCTCTTGTGTGCAAAGGAGGAGTGTCTCAGTGGCTACATCAAGAAACACTGATATGGAAAAGTGACTCCAGGAAGGGATGTACTGCTTTCTTAGAGACAGAAAAATGTGATTATTAGTAGCAGTGTCTCCATGGGACTCCATAAAGAATGGCAGCAAACTATGCCCTGTTCTTGTACCAAAGGTTGCCCTCAGCTACTCATGAGGATGGGATTGCAGTTTACTATAATCACAGTGGTGCCAAGGAGCACATTGGCAAAGGATGGATGTTTGACCTTTAAAAAAACCTTTAGTTTCATGTAATGTGATTTAGCAGCTACAAATAAGAGAGAGAAGCCAGCATCAAATATCCAGTGGCTTTTGAACCTCTGTAATAGAGTGTTCCTGATCTGATGCTGCTGCATGCTGGTGCACACAGACAGGCAGCTACAGGCTCTCAAGTTGACTTGGCCTCTTTCTTCATTTTCATTGCTTCAGATGGGGGTGTTTGTTTTGCTAATTGCCTGCCCCAGCAACACAGTCCCATGCTGTAACAGGATCATACTGCAGTTTGTTTTGCTTTACAGCACCTGCAGTGTAAATGGGTGGACTTCCTTTGGAGAGAAGCATGGAGTCTCCGTAAGGCAAGTACTTAAATGTTAAGTCAGGGCTGGTGTATCTGTACAGCCCACAGAGGGGTGCCTTTATCAACCATAAGGCCACGTCTACATTTGTGCTTCAGCCCATTCTGTTTCAGTCTGTGTCTCTACCATAACCAGGGAGCTGAGTATGTGAAGTACCCATCACTTAGTTTAGGCAGCAATGTGGTCACAGCAGTGCTTTATTCCCCAGCACACCATTGTAAATGACCCTCCAGTGGGCTGACTCCTCTTGTGGTGCCTCCCTCTTTGTTGGGGAGTGAACTTGGAGATCTGACCAGCCTTTGAGCTGGCATGTAATGCGTGGGGATGTGCTGGGAGAAAGGTCAGGGCCAGGCATGGTCCCTCCTGTGTCACTGGTTGTCCCTGCTGATCCTCATATCTGGATTCCCCAATTCAGGAACCCCAATAGTGTCTCTGCAAAGTCAAATATTTTTAGGGGTACTGATGTAAGCCACAGAGGCAGCTTTAATAGTGTTTTCTGGTCTCCTCTTGGGAGCTGGTTGCTCTCCAACACTGGATATTTTATCTCCCGTTTATTGCAGGGTACCTGAAACAAGATTCTGAAATCTTGTCTTACAATCGTCAGTCAACAGCCCCCAACTCTTTCTCATTGCCCAGAAGTGTCCCCAGCTGGATGCCCCAGGGATGCAGCCCATCCTGCTCAGACAACATGGCCATGTTCTTGCAGGTACATGAGGATGTACCTCACACTGCAGTGACACAGCTTCTACCTCAGGGAGGGTAGGGGAGAGCTCTGGGGAGCTTGAAGGTCACAAAGTAGGGTGGGGAAGGTGGCCTGAGTAGTGAGGAGGGATTTAGGCAGTACTTGTTCCCTTTGCTTAGTGCTCCCTTTGCTATGCCACTTTGGGAAATTGAGTCTTTCTTGTTTGTTGTGGGGCTTTCCCCCTTCAAGAGAAGAGATCTTCACCTTCCCTCAGCCCTCCGCCCCCACCTTAGTTCTCAACCCGGCCCAGGTAAGAGGTTGAGTCTCTGTTTGTCCTCTTCATCCCTGCAGCTCAGAACAGGATGCTGAATAGCCTTTGGCACAGAAACCTCTTCTTACTGGAGACCTAGTTCTATCTCAGTGACGTTTGAGATCAGTTTGCACATCTTTAGCCTACTCATCCCTCTACAGAGCATCTTCTCTGTCCAAAAGCAGAGATGGGATTGGTGTATGTGCTGTTCTGTATTTGCCTTTACCTTCAGATGAAAGGCAAATACTGACCATGTTCCCTCCTTGTATTCATCATCTGATTTATATTTCATTTGTTTCTATTGCCCTGAACAGACATAAAAAAATGTGGCAGTTTGAGTATTAATACTCTTAGTATTAATAATAGGAGTTTGTACTAATAGAGCTCCTTCCGTCTGTGGACTGCAAATTATGGACAAGCACCATTAGTCCCATTTAGAGGTGGATTTAGCTGGTGCAACTTGTCCAAATCCAGATGCAGCTGCAAGAATCAGGAAGAAAATGCAAAGGCTCCTGGTTTCAACCCGAGCCCCAGCTCAGCTGATCTGCTACAGCCATTTCAGGGGGAAAAAATAACCGTTCAAAAGGCAAGATGTGAGGCATGCTCAGGAAGAAATTGAGCCTCATCTCTGGAGATTGCTGAATTTCACAAGGTTTTCCCAAAGCAGCAAAAGGAACAATGTCCCGAGCTTTGGCCTCTATACTTATCAGCATGAAAAAACCATGAGCGTGAAATCAAACAACAGGCTTCAAATGGGAGCTACAATGACTCTAATTTGTATGTACCATTATTTGATCTTCTAACCTACTAGGTTTAAGGTAAACCACACTGGAATATCAAGCAGACATTAAATGAAACAGTGTCATTAATTCAATCCAATGAGATACGTTTTATATAACAAAGGGATTTGTTCTGATACTCAAACAATGTATATTAATGAAAGAGTCGAAATAGATTCATTTTGTTCTCAAAGCAAACACATTAAGGGAAGCCATCAAGAAGTAAAGAACACAGCTTTTTTTTTTTTTTTTTTTTTTAAACTGTGCTTTATTTAGGGCTAAGCTGGAAAGCGTCATTCAATAATTACAGAAGATTACAAGGAGTTTTAGGGAATTGAGAGTGAAAGAGCAGTTGTATGGAACTGCAGCTGCGTTACACATCTGTACTTCCTAGCTGTGGGCTCAGTTTGCTTCAGTCCTTACTCTGGCAAAATGCTCGTTATATCCCCATGAGAGTTTTGGAAGAGTAAGGACTGCACGGTTCGGCCCAATATATAATCAAAATTAACCTTAAAAAAACAAAACCAAAAACAGAAACAAAAAAAAAAAAAAAGGAAAAAGAAAAAAAAAAAGAAAAAAGTTCAAGATTGAGATAAAAAATACAGAGAGAAAGAAACAAGAATATTAAACAAGAGTAAAACCAAATAAATAATCAAAAAACAATTATCACACTGCTCAATCGATGCAAACAAGTGTGAGAATGATGTAAATCAAGTTTTAAGACTGTGAAAATAAATTATAATAAATATGATATACTTTAAAATATATGTGTTCTTAAATAATTCATTGTTTTTTCTGAGTCAGATTTTTTAAAGCAATGTCTTATTTTTAACTGCTCTAAAGTCATTTACCAAAGATAAATATCGTGCTTTCATTAAATAGTTTTCCTTGTTTTTTCTCTATCATTACAATTAAAAGTCCTACAAAATATGCAAATTTATTTACAGAAAACAGAGCCAGCATCTTTTTTTTTTTTAAACATCCCCCTGTTTTTCAAAATTCCTTGTAAACAGTTTCAGAAATTCTTCAAAGAGATTGTTTCTTTAGTTTATTTTTATGTTTTTTTTTTTTAAGCTTTTTTAAAGATTTTTTGGTTTTTTTTTTCTTTTTTTTTGTTTTTTAAGATTAAGGTACTAGGCTAATCCCTTGCCCTGAAGGTTTCTAGAGCAAATATGGAAGCTACTGAAGCATAGGATGATGGGAATTTTGCGGACAGCAGATCATGAAGACATGAAGCGTTTAGCTGTGTTTTGTTGTTCAAGATAGAACTAACGTCTGATAAAAAGACAGCTGTTTTTTTTTTCCCATTTGCATTGTCTACAGAATTGAGTCTTGTCTTGTTTATTTTTTAATAGCTGGAATGCTTGCAGTTAAAAAAGCTGCCAAAATAGCCATTTTTCTCCTTTTTTTTCCTCGATAAATAACAGCATCCAACAGCAATTGGCAGAGAGTAGGAATTTATGCTCAATCTAAACTCTACAAAAATTACAGTTCTACAACATCTTTGTTTTTAGCATTAACGCTAACTTCTATGTAGTATTATTTTTTTTTTGCTTTTTTTTGTTTTTTTTTTTTATTTTTATGTTGTCTAATTTTTTCTATTATATAGGTATTTTAAACTTTCTTTTTTTAAATTCTGTACAACTATTAGGATTTTAAATGGGGAGAGTTAGAAGCATTTACAAACCTTTTTGTTTTCCATTTAATATCAACCATCTTTCCTTTCTCTTTTTCTATGCCTTTTTATGTACTTATTTATGTATTTATTTATTTACTTTTTTTTTGCTTTTCATAGATATCCATCTTACCTGCCTTTAACAACGCAATCCTTGCGTATTATACAGAAAACCATATGAAAGCTTCATAGACTCTAATTAATGTATAACCAAAGAACCTCCCAAAGTATCAAAGAACTATTATCTTGCCGTTTTAAAAGCATTTAAGCATTTGATTTTTTTTTTTTAATTTTACATATTTCATATAATCGCTCTCAAAAACTGTTTTAGGAACAGCTCAGAGAAAAGGAAAGAACTTCCATATTTTACATACAGCTACAAGTCTGCGGTAAAAAGTTTTGTCCTTTGGTCCCTATATAGCTAAGGAATGACAGATAAAGATGCTCAGTGACTGTTACCACGGGTTCTCGCATGGTAACCGCATCCTTGGTGGCAAACAGGCACTCCTTTGCCAGAATCCAGGTTTGCATCTCCTGTTTGAAGAAAAGCCGCTGTGGTGATATCAGTGTCTCTTCAGAAATCCCGGTTGAATCTTCCTCCTGTTCTGATTTTACTTATGTGTTTGTTTGTTTTCAAGCGCATGTCCTTCGAAGTCAGCAGATGTGATACTTTTCTTGAAGAAATGTTACAGTCTAAACAATCAAAGAGAGAATAGGTCTGAAGTCTTCAGCTTGACTGATATTTGCTGATATGTCAAAGGTGTAATCCAACAGTTCACGATTTTTTTTTTTAATATATATATACTTTTTTTTTTTTTTTCCTAAATGTGGCCCATTCAGCTGCTGCCCTAAAAAATGAAGAAGATCATTGCAAATTAAATCAAAAAGGGGAGGGGGAAGTAGGGAAGGTGTGGGGGAAATATTTGAGACGGGGGGGGAAAAAAGACCTAAAAATGAAAATGGAATTAAAATCAAGCCTGTTCTTTTGGGCCCAATCCTGCTCCTGTTGAAAGTAATGGGTGTTTTCTTCTCCCTTCAATTGGGACAGGATGGGGCTTCTGCTTTGGTGTTTTGATTTTGGAGGCATTGGCTCTGATTCTGCTCCCACTTAGCATCAACAGAAAGATTCCCCTTGACTTCAGTGGGAACCGGATCAAACCCAAAGTGAGCAAGGTAGTCACGATCATGATAAAGAAAAACACAATTGTTCCTAATAGCAGTAATAATAAATCAAAATAATATTAGGACATGTCTATGTAAATCTGTATCACTACGTATGTGGAGATAGCGGCATTTTGGTTATTTTTAAGTGCCACTTTACAATGCCAGATCACAATCTTGCTTGGCAGGCTTTTGAGTGTGAAAGGCATCAAGAAAGTGTAGTTCTATATTTTAATGGGGTGCCATCTATGACAGTGTATGAGCTTTCTGTGGAGACGTAGCTGCCAATAACATCTACTCCTTTGTGAATGTCAGAAAGTAGGACTTTGAACAGGCAATTTATAGGAGGTTAAATAAAAAAGGCTGTTGGAATAAACTTATTTTTGAAAAAAAAAATGTAAAGCTAACATTTCTTAAATAAAAAAAAATTATTTAAAAAAAATAATCATGATCCGACTAGGCTTGACATTTAAGTAGGATGCTTAATCATTAAGGATTAGCTCTTATCTCCTTCTAGCAAGCAGGTTCTTCTTATACACTCGGTGATTTATTACATCAAGAAACTTAGAAACTGCAAAAGGTCCACTCTGGTGGAAAAGTGTCATGCGGAATATCAATCCATGCTGGCAGGTTTTCACACTGTTGGTTCAACAAACAGCAAACCGTACACAGCAGTCTAAACAATTACAACACCAAAAATAATAATATAATAAAAAAATAAAAAACACTCGTCAAGGACCCTTTTTCAGTTGTAAACAAAAAGATGCATTTTGCTTTTTGATCTGGATGGGTTTTTTTCCCACTCAATCCCTCCCTCCCTCTAAGCAAATAATTTTTGCTGGAGTTGCTGCAATACGGCACCTTAGAATTAGGAATTCTTGAAAAGACATACAATGAGGCTTTTCTTGGGGTTGCTTTTTTTTGATTGCTATAGTTTTCAAACTACTGTTACTATCATTACTCTTTTTGGTTTTGGTTTGGTTTGGTTTTGGTTTTGGTTTTGTTATTTTTTTTTTTAATTTTTAGAAGGTGATTTGAAATATCCTAAGGGGGAAAAAAAAGGTGTCAATTGAAAAAGGCCCCAATTCTCCGGAAAAAAAAAATAATCACAAGATTTCCAGTGCAAAAAATTAACCACACATTTTTTCTCTCTATTTTTTTTCCAAATTATCTGTAGTTATAACAATCCCATTTTTTTTTCTAAAGAATTAGGAATCCATCTTTTTTTTTTCCTTCTATGTGACATCTAAAGAAGCATAAAACGCTGACGAGAAATCAAACGACAAATAAAGAAACCACTGCAAGCACCAAAAACGAAACGAAAATGAGCACAGCAAAAAATTGTGGCAGCACAAAGTCAAAAAAGGCACATGTGATCATGACTGGCCAATCATCAACTGATACAACATCCAAGAAAAATGCTTCAATCACGGCACCTGCACGAAACTTGACGGCATGTCATGCAACCAATTCTTAGCTTGTTACATGACGCCATCATGTCACACTTTCAACTTCGAGTTGATTTGAACTTACGGCCTGGGGGACTGTATTCTCCACTTTCATGTCATTACGAGAACTTTTTTCCTAGCTCAGCGCGAGACTGTGGTGGATTTGACTGGCTCTTGGTTGGAATTTGATTGAATGACAAAAGAAGAAAAGATTTTTTATATATATATATTTATATATAGTGTGGAAAAAGGGAAAGGTGGGGAAAGAAGATATATATAAAAATAATAATTAAAAAAAATGTTACAAACACAGCATCAATTAAAAAAATTCTAATGGAAATACTTGCCATTAAACTATAGAAAATGAAACAAGAATGAGAGCAAAACAAACTAACCGAACGGAAAGAAAAGAAAGGAAGAAGAAAGGAATTAAAAAAAAAAAATGAAAAAAAAAAAAAGGATGGAGGAGGCCTAGCCAGAGACACACACACATAAAACACACACTTAAATGTAGACACACGGTCAACAGCGAACAGGAACAGAGCGTTATGCAGCGGCTGTTGAGGAGAGCATGCACTGAATGGGTGAGCGCAGACACAGATCGGTTTGCGAAGTCTGGAAAATAAACACATTCACTGCCAACCAGAATGCTTTCGTTAGCACCGGCCTCTCCCACACCACCCCCAGCATCCTGGATGCTTTGCTGGATGGCTAACCAAAGTCCTCCAGGAGCCTTCCCATAGCCTCGGATGGGCTCCGGAGCAGGTACCGCTCTAATCTGGTTACATTCAAAGTTTGAAATCGTGGGGGGTGTAATAGGCCAGGAGCTGCTTTGGCTACTGAGAATATTAAAAAAAAAATAAAAAATAAAAAAAAAGCAGCTACTGCTGGTTGCTGTATGTCCATTTATCAGTTCACAGGACGGTGGACTCTGAAACAGCAGTGCTGGTATGGTGTGGGAAGCAGACTTGTAGGAGGACTTGGATGATACGATGGTCCCTAAATCAGCATCATTACAAGAAGGACATTTACTCCTTTGGCATTTAGCTTTGGCCTGAATTTAAAAGATAATGGAAAATAAAAGGGATAAGACAAAGGGAGGAGAGAGGTTTGGAGAGGTTTGGAGAGGTTTGGAGAGGTTTGGAGAGGAAGAGGAAGAGGAAGAGGAAGAGGAAGAGGAAGAGGAAGAGGAAGAGGAAGAGGGTTGGAGAGGAGAGGGTCGGAGAGGGTCGGAGAAGAGAAGAGAAGAGAAGAGAAGAGAAGAGAAGAGAAGAGAAGAGAAGAGAAGAGAAGAGAAGAGAAGAGAAGAGAAGAGAAGAGAAGAGAAGAGAAGAGAAGAGAAGAGAAGAGAAGAGAAGAGAAGAGAAGAGAAGAGAAGAGAAGAGAAGAGCAGAAGGGCATAAAGGAGAAAAGAAACAAAAAGAAAAAGAAAAAAAAGGAAAAAGAAAAAAAAAGAAGAAAAACACCTGCCAGAGGCTGGTTGCTACAATCTGTAGAAACACCCTGTTCCTTCCCTACAAGCAAAAATGTCCCTTTACTGGCCCACAGAATTTTGCCTCAGTAAACACTAAAAATCACTGCACACAATGAAACGCTTGTCTCAGTCAGCAGCTCTGCACCCTGTTCCTCAGGTATAGCCTTTCTGTCCCCTTGGCAGGACTCATATCTCTCCTCCCAGCCTATTTCTGAAAAGCCACTGCACACGACTGAAATTTCACCTTGTTTTGGGGTGTCACAAGAATACTTTTTATTTGTTTGTCTGTTTGGGATGTCTTCACTGTTTCTGTGAACTGAAACATGCTTTCTGGCTGCAGCAGCTATGCTCAGCTGACAAGAGGCGATGCTGAACTAAGCCTCTGATCTGAGCACGGACTTCAGCTCCACACTTTTCCCACAGTTGGTTGCTGTCTTGGTTAAAGCCGACTCCTCCTTGATGGCTTGGCCCCAAAGTCCTGCCCTTCAATGGTCTGGAAGTGTCAACCTGAGCTTCCTGGGGTTTGAGTGAAGACAGTAGACTGGTACTCCCAAGGCAGATGCAAGATCTGTGTCTGCAGTTATTTCACAAGCTAACAGAGAGAAAACTATCTTTTTCAAGAAGGCCCAGGTTAGAATTGTTGTCATCTGTGTCCCCATGTACCTAAGAGCAAGTAGTGTCAGCTATGCAGCTTCTGGCTGTGCATGAGGAAGAGGAACAGGGTTCTAGGATCTCTCTTACCCCTCTGGGCTTTCTGGCCATGTCATAACACAGGAAAACAAGCAGCTGGGACAGGAAGGACATCTGTCAGCACCACAGCAAGACCTATCTCTTTCCTTACCTCAGCTGTGCCAGCAGGAAAAGAAAGGGTTAACAGGCTTTGCTTCCCTGAATAGACCAAGGAGGCAACAGGAATGGGAGACATCTGTTGGAACAAACACCATCCTGCTCTATTCCTGGAAGTAGCAACAACATGCATCTCCTGTCTGGGGTTGGAGTATGGGATAACACCGTCTGCCAGGTCAGGGGTGGGAGCTCAGTGGACAATGGGTTTACATGTGGATGCTAGACCCAGGCAACTCTCAAGCTGAGAAGAGGTTCTTTGGCATAACCTTACTGGGGAAAACATTTTATGTGCACAATGGGAAGGACCAGGCTGGTCTGTCAGTGACCACTGCTTTGCAGGTGATACTACCATCCCTCTGACTGTCCTCCACAGACACCCTCAGACACTGGATGAAACACACACACACACACACACACACACACACACACACATATGTACAAATGAAGGATTAGGACTTGCTGAGGCTAAAAGAACAACAAAAAACACTTGAAAATGTTCTTTCAAACAAAAGTTACATGTGGTCATCCTCTCTGCCTAACTTGGGTCTGTATTTCAAGCACCGAATGAAAGCTGTCCTTCTAAAGCAGGGGTCTACAGCATCTACCCAGTCAGTGAAAGGGAGAAGACCCTTTGGCAGCCTCCAGGGACATGTCCAAGAACTTGTTCCACTGAGCAAACTATAACCAAATAAATCTGGCAAATGCCCAGCTTCTTCTTTGAAGCACAGAAGTGGGGCCTGAGACAGTTCTTGAACATTGGATAGACATAATGGCTTGAAGTTTTAAAGATGGGATTCAAGATGAAGACACCTCCATCTGAGCAGATCACTCTAAGCCAGTATTAGTGGAGACACAGAGGGACAGTAGGAACCAATTCATTTATCCTCAGGGACTGTTCCAGATAAGACTGTGAGTCATGGCCACAAAGAGCTGGTATCTCTCATATTACAATGAGGACCTTGGCTGACTAACTGTGAAGGAGACAGCTATGGTGTAGGTCTTATACCATCAGGGGAAATGAATCTCAGTTAAAGCCTTGGTTAGACAAACATAAATCTAGTCATGTCCTTGTAACCTGTGCTGTCAGCAAAGTAGTCCTAATGCTACGAACATCTCTGTTGCGGGGAAGCTTTTGACAGCAGCTTCTGATTGGACTGTAAGGATAAGCTCTGGATTGTAGGACACATTCAGTGCCCATGTACTGAGGTACTGGGTACTGAGAGAGCTGATGTAGGTTCTCATAAAGCAGCTCTCCATCGTTTATCAGCAGTCCTGGGTAACTGGGGAAGTTCCAGTTGATTTAGGTTAGCCAGTGTGATGCCCATGCACAAGAAGGGCCAGAATGAAGGAGAATCCAGGGAACTACAGGTCTGTCAGTCTGACCTCGATGCTGGGGACAGTCATGAAGAGATCATTCGGAGTGCCATCACACAGCATGTACAGGAGAACCAGGGGATCAGGCCCAGCCAGCAGGGGTTTAGGAAAGGCAAGTCCTGCTTCACCAACCTGATCTCCTTCTATGACAAGGTGACCTGCTCAGTGAATGAGGGAAAGGCTGTGGATGTTGACTTCCTGGACTTCAGTAAAGCCTTTGACACAGCATTCTGGAGAAACTGGCTCCTTATGGCTTGGGTGGATGCTCTGTTCCCTGGCTAAAAAACTGGCTGATGGCTGGGGCCAGAGAGTGCTGGTGCATGGAATTATATTCAGCTGGGGCCAGTCACTAGTGGTGTTCCCCAGGACTCAGTACTGGGCCCAGTGGGAGGCTGAGGGGAGACCTTATTGCTGTCTGCATGAAAGGGTGT
This sequence comes from Pseudopipra pipra, assembly GCF_036250125.1. Taxonomy (NCBI): domain Eukaryota; kingdom Metazoa; phylum Chordata; class Aves; order Passeriformes; family Pipridae; genus Pseudopipra; species Pseudopipra pipra. Next base: position 7,468,687 of record NC_087581.1, on the reverse strand, counting down.
TGAAGACAGGTGGCAGTCAGTCTCTTTTTCCCAGGTAATAAGAGAAAGAACAAGAGCCAACAGCCTCAAATTGCATTAGGGGTGGCTTAGATTGGATATTAGGAAAAATTCCTTCACCAAAAGGGTTGTCAAGCACTGGAACTGGATGCCCAGGGATGTGGTGGTGTCACCAGCCCTGGAGGTATTTAAAAGTTGTGTAGATGCAGTGCTTAGATCCACAGTTTAGTGGTGGACTTGTCAGTGCTGGGTTAATGGCTGGACTCAGTGTTCTTAGGGGTTTTTTACCACCTAATATATGCTATGACTCTATGATGCCCTTGCAGCAGATAGATGACCTAAGAGGTGTGTGCAAGATGTTGCACAAGCCCAACAGAACCGAGACTGTATGGTGAATGCCACAGCAGAGGAGCTGTCACTATATATCTGCTAAGCTTGCAAATGCAGCCAACTTTAGGAGCAAGCTTGCTGTGTGCCTTCACAGGACCACACAAACCGTCCAGCACTGCCGCCATCATGGTGGGCTACCAAGTTGAAATTCTTCTTCCTCTGCAGAAATCTACTGCCTCCAATTCCTCGTCATTTCTGCCATGTCTCTCCCCTGAGTCCTTGTTACTCAAGTCTCCGCTGATCATCTCTACCTCTTTATTCTTGTCTTGGAGGTGAGAAGCCTCTCCCTGAAGAAATCCAAAGGCCCTCACTTCTTCTGGCACCAAAGTGGCAGCCTCCTCTGCTCACACTTAAGCCTCTGATCATGGCATATGCAGACGTCTTCACCTTTATGCAATGCACATTATTCTCCATTTAGACACAGACACACGTGTGCCTTTGCATTCCACCCAAAATCACAGTCAGGATCCTGACCTTCTCTCTGCTGGATCCTGTGCCCAAGCACACCTACTAGAAGGAACTGGAGATGTTTTTTTCTACAGGTGGCAGATCTTCACAGCTATTGCCTCTGAAGCTAATCAATATTATTAAAATTCCAGCCCGTGTTTTTCTCCCTTACCTTTTGTACTGTTTCTATAGCAATTTCAATCTCTGTTTTTTGTCTCTGCGTTAACTTGCTTCCAAAGCTGGATGGCTCTGCTTTTCCTCTGCCTCAGCCCTCCTTTTGACTGCACCCCAATACTAACCCACACAGATCCCCTTCTCCCCAGCTCCTGACCAGACTGCCTGCAGAGCTGGATAAAGGAGGCAGGGCTCTCCAAAACAGACTCCATCCCTATGACAACCACTTTTAAGGCTGTTGTGGAGAGTCCAAGATCAGGAGACCAAATATCTTAGAGTGGGAAGGGCAGTGCAGTGCAGGGGAATTTGCATCCATGCTGGGATTGAAAGAAGCCTGATAATTTATACTAGACAACAACACATTTACCTGGACTCTTGGGATGCTATTTTTGGGAGGGGGGGGGAGGAAGAATGCTTTTGTCAGATGCTTCGATTCTAACATCTGAAGGTTGAAGAGGAGACAGATTGTATATATGAATCTTTATATACATGAATATGCACACAAACATGTCCTACATATGTATATGTACAGAGGTATTACATATACATATATATTAGCAGAGACAAATACACATACACAGACAGAGAAGCCAATGTGATCTAATAGGGAGATGGGAGTCCAGCATTTCAAATGCAAATGTTTTCTGTATTTTTTTTTTGTTAATATGTTTGATGACCCTGCCTCATTTTTCTAATTTATAAATTTAAGGTGATGATAGAAATTAGCTCTTAAATTGCAATGCCCTTCTTTCAAATAATTGTATGACTTACTTGCTGTGCAGTGTTGTTACTAGGGTTGCTCTCATTTAACTATGTTACATTAAAAGCTAGTTGAAAAATGACAATTATTTTCCAGGGGAAAATTGTCATTATTTTGGCTTTCTTTCCTGTGAACATTTTAGTTAATAAACAAAACAAATCTGGGGTGGGGGAGGTGGCCAGAGAAACAGATTAATTTTTGCCTTTTTTTAATCAATCTGAAAACCAGTCCAATTTTAACAGGAATTTAGTGTTTTGAAGCCAATATTTTTAATCAAGATAGTTTTTTTTTATTATTTTTTTTTTCCTGTCTGCATTTCTTTTTTAATCTACTAGAATGAAAATTTGTTGTGGAAACATCCAGTTTGGTCAAAATGTCACTTTTTGGTCACCCACTCCTCCCCCAGCTGGTTTGATGAAAAATTGTCAAGCAGCAATAGCTGTGTCACCTCTGATTTATCTATTTTTCTAGAGCCATTAGTCTCAAGCAGCGGATGAAAAAGCACCACAACGGAGCAGCTGCTCCTGGAGGAGCCATCCCGGATGGTCAGAAAATGTCACTGGCTCCCTGAGTGGTGTTGCCTTTTCTCACTCTGTCCCCAGGCAGTGGCAGAAGAGGTGGTCACAGTGTGGTGAGGATCACAGTGAGGTGGGAGGCATCTCAAAAGAGATGTGAAGGTGTGTGACAGGAGGAAAGGCTGGGCTGGGCAGAATCGGGGTGCAGGGTGGGCTGGTGCAGGAGGGGGCTTCGGTCTGCCTGGCACCAGGGTTGCTGCTGGGAGCAATTAAGGGCTTGATAAAGCTGGTAAGGGCTGAGTGGTCACAGCCCTATTCACCTTCCTCAGTCACACCCAGAATTTACTTGCTCATGCAAACATAGCTGTAAGCTCTGTTCCTCTCTCAGCTGTGTTTTGCCAACCAAGAGCTTTGCAGGCAAAGATCAGTGCAATGAACTCAGGTCATTTTGGGAAGCAGAGTGGTAGTGATGGTAAAGGTCAAATGAATGCCATATGGCTACTTTTCCAGCAAAGCCTGAAGCCTCTTTCCCTCCTGATGGCCATCTCAGTGGGTCTTGTGCCCTGAGGAGCATTTTTCCTGCCTCATAAGGAGTCCTCACCCCTGCTTTTGCTGCAGGTGAACATTAGGTGAGAGAGGAAATTAGGCTTGGTGGTAGCTGCCTTTCTGCACATAATGAAAGGTTCTTTATTACAAGGGGGCCTCAAGGAGTTTACTATCTCCTGAGCATTGTTCCAACAGTTTAATTAAAAAAATGTACATGGCTGAGAACTAAGTCTAATTGGGAAGCTGTAAGAAAGCCTCAGTGCCCACTCTCTTCTGGTGCCTTTATAGAGTGATTAGAGCTTATCAAAATGCTGATGAACCCAGCGCTACACTCTCCTGTTTTTGTTGCTGACAGTTAGATTGGGATGCTCACTCTCCTCTTCCTTTCCTCACCATCCTCCTGGGATGATCTCAAGACCCCAGACAAGCCCAGCTGATGGATCTCAGCAGGTACGATTAAGCTGCCTGTGACCTCCTGGTAGGTTGCCGGATACATCCTGCCTGGGGCTCAAGTACCTAACACAAGACACAATAGCCCACAGCTGTCTGCCAGGCTCTGGGGTAAGAATTTGGTCTGTAGTTGCTCACCAGGTACAGGAAAGGTGTGTTGGAGTGGTGTTTGTGTGAGGTTGCATCCAAGAAAGAAGGAGACCCCAGCTCTTCTCCCTGCCTGAAATCCCTGTCAGGGTCCTCAGTGACTCTCCCAGAGCTGGTCCTGTGCCATATATGTACTGGGACTGTTCCCCAGAAGTGAGACTTCACTCTTCTTCTGCCAAGCCTGTTCAGCACCTCACCTAGCTGCTGTACCCCTCTAAATCAGAATGCAGCCAGGAACACATACTCCCAGCTTGCAACACTCAATTACTCCTTCTGATATTTTATTTTTTTTGCCTGCAGCTTCAAATTACCTTCAAGGTGCACAGTGCAATTAGCTAAAAATATTTCCTGCTTCGTTTTAATTGCACTAAAACTCTAATGTACCTCCAGCGAGGAGCAGTTAGGTGGAAACTGGTGCCCCAAATATTTCAAATTGATTAAAGCCCAGGACGATTCAATAAGCTTACACAGTTCTATTAATTATTAAATGTTATTAATTTTTTGTTAAAAAGCTCAAAAACCTTCTTGAAGCCACATTCTGCATGATGCTTCTGAAAGAAGATATTTTCACTGAGATTATAACTCTTTCTGAGTTGGAGAAAGATAAGGCAAGAATTCCTCCATATAATTGGAGCAGTTTCCATCTGAAGAATTCACATCACTCGGCAAATTTTAGTATCTCAGAGTTTGATTCTGAAAACACTTATGCATGTGACTTGTGTCTGTGACTCATTTCACTGCTATAGCTGAGGTATTTATATGGTCCTAATTTAGAGTTGTATCACATTTTTGTTCCAAACCTTTCTTAGTGGAAAATGCAGGTGATCAGTCAAAAATTATGACTGCTTAAAAAATAATCAAAAACTTTTTGTCTGAGAACTTAAAAAGAAATCCAAAACAAAACATTTTTTTTTGGGAAAGCACTGAAAACCAATGTTCTGATTCCCATGATGTCTGGTTCATAAGATTACTTCAATGTACTTGCCAAAGAGTACTGAAAATAAATCCCAAATTGTATTTACATCCAGTTGAGTTTGATCAGTCTCAGTCCTTTGGGTTTCTGGTTCTTTGTCACCTCAGGCAGCCTGTGCTTATGAGGCATGTCCCCTTGTTCCTGCAGCTGTGCTGGCTTGGGATTGCTATCGTCCCCTGATCCACAGAGCTGAACTGGGCAAATTCAGCAAGTTCCTCACCAGTATCATACAAATGACAGGATCACATTAACCTAAGCCTTTATGCTCCTCCCTGTGCCTAAGGGCTAGGGATTAGTCTGACTGAGGGATAGTGGTCCAGTAGAGGTGGGATTAAGTGCATGTCCCACCCACTTCCATGGCTGTGAAGGAAATCTGCCAGTGATGGTGGAGTCCTGGGCAAACTTCAGAAAGATGCTGCCCATCTCTGCAACTCTCCTTCCTTCTCCTGCACTCATCAGGGCAAGAAAAACCTCTGACCATCTCCACAATGGCTCATGTCCACCACTGATTCTTACAGAATTTTGAGGGAAATTGAATGTGCTCAGCCTCTTGACAAAGGGCACATTGAGAAGATGAGTCTCAGGAAAAGAAATAACCCAGCAGCCCCTCACTGCTGTTGTGCAAGTTCATTCGCTTGATTCCTCTGAAGCAGAACTCCAGGAAGGCAGGTTTTGGCTCCTCCTTCCCCTTGGGAATACAGGAGACAGATTAAAGAGTAGCAGAAAAAAAGTTATTTCACAGTTAGTCTGCCCCGAACAGGAAAAGGTTCCTGACACCAACAAACTAATCAACACTGAAAGCTTATGAGGTCAAGGTTTCCCCTCTCCTCCATTATTCTTCTGATTTTTTCTGACTGGCTGGGACTCAATAGACTGCCCTGCCAAGTCTATAAATATAAAATCCTTTCTTGCCTTCTTCTGGAACTCACCAAAGACCATTTGAATACCTTCAGGGAGAAGTTAAAACTCAACAAAATCAAAGCAACTCACAAGAAACAGGTTGTCCAGCCAATCTTCAAATGGTGACCATTCTGTAAGTCAGTCCCAAGAAGCTTGTCTCTGCTCAACAGGAATTGGGAAAGGCAGCTCTCCCTCCTAAGAGCAATCCCTCTGGATTCAGTGTTTTGTGTAAAGACTTACGGCCAGGAATGCTAACGCCAAATAACTGAACTGGCAACAGGGTGAGAGCTGTGCCTGAAGGAAGCAGCTTGTGACCATCAAGGTTAAGCTCTGACCGTGTGGGCTGCCTTGAGCACCTCAGTGGCTGTGCCTCCTCCCCTGTGTTGCCTTGAACAGCCACCAGTCCACAGCTGCGGGAGTTTCCCTGACCTGACCACCAAGAAGAATCCAGCCTTTGCAGAGTCTGAAAAGAGGGAAACACTTGCCAGTGGCCCCTACCCTTTACAGTGTAAAATGCTTCTGAAGTCAAATGAGAAGAGTTTATACACCCTCTTGGTACAGAGGAGAAGTGGCAGAGGAGCTGGGAAGATCTATGACTTGTGCTGCATTGGAAATGTCCAAAGTTCCTGCCCCAAAGCACTGCCCATGTTCTCTCCATTGCAACGTAAGGAACTTCACTCGGCACTCTTTCCATGGCAAAGGCAAGGCTGCTGCCTCCACCTCTCCTATCCTTGGGTTCTCTGATGGGACATGCTCCTTCCGTGCTTTGGTAGAAAAGAAGGAAAGAAAAAATGCCCCATTCCCTACCAAGATCTGACAAACAGGAATCATAGCTGCAGCATAAGCTTCTCTGATGAATTCTGCCTCAGCAAAATGAAATTAAGATTTCAGCAAACAAGTTCCAATTCCGTGGTACCAGTAGAACAAATGACATCTGATAATTGCTAACTCCTTTTGCTTATTCTTTGCTCTGTTCACCCCATCAGTCTCTTCAGATTATATTTTCAGCTGAGTTTAATGAACGCCATTTATTAAACTAACACCAGGGTTCTGCTTTGGCCTCAGACAGATGTGCCTGCTAATATGAATCATTTTGTTCAATTGGATTATTCTGATGGAGAGCGGATCCCTGCCACTCCAAGGAGCACAAACAAATGGGGAACAGCTCGCCTCCAGTTGTGACCAGCCGCTTGCCTTCATTAGGAGGCAGCTCCAGGCTCTGCAGGCAGCTTGGCAGGATGGTGTCCCTACTGCTCCTGTCAGCCAGCAATTCTGCTCCTTTCCATTTCCGTCTCACGCACAGAGAGAGCCCAGATTTCAGGGTGGCCCTGAGCCTGGTTTGTCCAGGGGACATGAGCATCACTGCTACCTTTCCTGTGTTGGATGTGGGCAACAGGGTTTGCCACCACCTTCATCATGATGAATGGTCCCTGTCTGAATGCAAACCAGACTGCCCTAACTGTGTGTCCTTCCCTTCCCAGTATGGCATATTTGACCTCCTTTACGTTGACACCTGAGAAAATGTGGACCACTTATTTGCTATTGATCCTTCTTTACTCTGGTCTCCAATTATTTGGGCAAAGGGACAGGGATGATATGCTTTTAAAGGTTTGTGTTAATCAGAAATAAGAGATAACATCCATCTGAAATCTCCTAGACAGATATTCCCTTACTCTATCATTTGGGATTTTAGCGTTGAAAATTTTGGGTCAATCTCTGTAATACCTTGTGTTCAGGCACCAGACATCCATCTATCTGTCTATCTCAATACAAATCCTGCCTTCTGTGAACCATAAAACTCTGAGCAGAGTGACATTACCACTTCTCACCTCGACAGAACACACTGAGCACACGTAACTTGGGGAAAAAATACAGAGACAATTTGAAAGATTAGAACAGAAAAAGCAGAAGATTTCTGCTCCCTGAGAATAAGTGGCCAAATCCCACAAGTCTTTAGCTGGCACAAATCATCATCACTCTGTTAATGCCTACTCTTTTCCCAGGTGAAGGACAGGCCCAGCACTTGTCCAGATACCTGTGAACTTCAGGACAACTCCTTTTTTCTAGAGCATTTCTGAACAAAGAAATTGTTTGCATTTTAATCCTAATAAAAATTCTGGGGTTACTTCCAGAAATCCCTGGTGAGTATCAGAAGTCAGGCTGTCAGGAAGTAGGTCTGTGAAAGAGAGAAGACCCAGAGAGAACACTGGTGCCAGTCTGTGTGCCTTTACTAACAGCCCTTTAGCATGCTCCTCAGCAAAGCCATCTACTGAGACATTAATTCCTTCATTCAGGTTTAAGTGTTGGAATAGTTCTCCAGGAGTGAGATATTCCTTTACTCCTGATGACGATCTGTACACCCTTCTCTAAATTGCGTTACAAAGTGCTTCACAGGTAACGGGAACAAGACCTATAGGAATTCCTGTCGGGATTTTTTGTAACAGGGTCTGTACGGTCTGTACAAAATAATGCTCTTGTAAGATAAGAGTGGAAGACAGAAGACTCTCAGATAAACTCCCCTCTGAAAGCGCCAAGTCTCTTAAAAGCTGACATGTAAGAGCCCAGTTTCCTAAAGCTGGAATTGGGCTGCCTGCCCGGTTCCCTTTCCCAGTGTCCAGTCCGTCATGGTGGAGAAATACGTACCATACAAGGAAAATGCACAGAGAAAAATAAAGAGCATGGAAAGCATTCACTTCTCATATGTTATGGGAAATGGGATGCAACCTCTACTCGTGAGTGGAAAAGTTTCAAGAGAGTAAAGAAAAATAGAGAATCTTTTCCAACAAAGACACATTTGTAGCTGACTGCACAGCCCTTGGGTTTAATGGCCCAATCATTTCCAAATTCTTGGAAATCAAGGTGGTGAAAACCTGTTTTCTTGTGGAACAACCTGCTTTTTCAGACTCTACCATAACAACCAGGGCCATGGTCCACAGCACATCCAAATCAACCAACAGATATCTATTGGCTTCAAGGACTGGGCCTCATATAGCCAGAAATCTCAAAGGTAGGCATCTTGTCACTGCGAGGATTTTAAAGTGTTACCCTGCTTTGCATAGAACAGATGGATGTTTCTTACATAGGAAAAAGTGGATATCTGAAAAGGTGGGGAAGGAAAACGTATCTCCCAATAATGGGAGAAATCTGCCTTCTGAAGAGGATTACTGGAGAGTGGAACTGCAGCTTTCCAGGGGTGCAAGAGAATTTCTTCTGTTTGTCAGTCATTATTGTACAAGGGGATTTTAAAATAAGCCACAGAGATGTTTGGAGATAGGCATGATCATTCCACAGTCTCTCTGCTCTAAGAAGACCACAGTGGCCAGAATGGTGACATTGTGCCTCCCTCTAGAGTTGCAAATAATTGAAACATCTCTGCTGGGAGAACATTTAGAGCTAAATAAGTAATAGTGGGCCTGAATCCTTGGCTGCTATAAATCAGTGTCACTTCACTGACTTCAGAGAAGCTGGTGATTGACGCTGCCTGAGAACTTAGCCCGATCATGGTTGTGGTTAGTACCTTTCCAGACAGAGCATTGAGTTTTCATTTACTCTGCTTCTTGCTTGGGGAATGACTTAACTGCTGTTCTACTTTTCCCTCCAGCTCAGCCTTCTACCAAATATTTCAAAAAGGTTGGATGAAGCTCAGCTAAGTGGAAAAACGAACCGTTTGAAATGAAAACTCTCTTTTTTTTTTTTTTTTCTAACTGCAGTCACAGGGCAGGATGAAAGACACTTGAGAAGCAGGGTTTGTACCGTAAACCTTCAATTCTCTGCTACAGCTGAATCAAACACTTCAGAGACCAGAGTTTTGATATTCACTTGTATCTGGCCAAAGTTACCGTACCCATGAATTATTCAAATATGCAATTATTGCATTTGATATATCACTGGGTATAACCGTGGGAAAGAGAAACAGTGTCCTAGTGCAGCTGATTGTATATGCCTTCCAAACCATAAGGACATCAATTTAAGGTGCTCACATTGATGGAGTACTCTGCAACCCCTTATTAAGATTCTTGCCAACTCCTGTAGCAGTTTTCCCCTGCAGAGTAAATTTCATGGAGTTTTTTTAGCCTCCCTTTTCTTTATCTCTACAGTGTAAGTGCCAAACACTACCCCATACAGCTTCAATTCATGGTTCTGCAGAAGCTCTCAAAGGTCAGTGACAAAAAGATAGGATCATTTTCAGCTTACTGATCAAGGCTGCACAAGTGACCTCAGTCCTGTGAACCACATGTTGAGGCTGACTTGTAACTCTAAATTTATTGAGAGTTTCCAGTTTCCTGTGTTAACCTTCTCTGCTGTTCACTTCTACTTAGAGCCAGAGGGCTGCGGCCTGCCTTTGTCCTATACTGTCCACATTATCCCTACCTGGACAAAAAAAAGCATGTTCATGATGCTCATGTTTTCGTTAACTAAACTCACCACAGACAGCTCTATTGACCTTCAAATGTGGGGCCATCTGAGAGGAACATCTCTAAAGCCCTAGACCTTTCTGATTCCATAAAATGAGCTTCAAATGACTTGCCCTTTGCTCTCTCCCCAAGTAGCCTTATTTGATGGTCTTGCAGGAAAATGACCATGCTTGGTTTTTTAAGACTCATCCTGAATTTTCATAAGCCTCTTTCACTGTGGGTCTTTCCCTTCTATCATTCTCTTTGTACATATTTTGTTTAGCAGAAGATTCATTCTGCCAGTGTTTGCTGCTGCTGCTGCTGAAACAAACATTTTGGCTATGGGTGTCTCCTGTGCTTTTCCATCTCTTTGACCCTCATTTCAAATCATAGCTGTTTAAAACACCCGCCCTTTCCTTTTCTTATATTTTCCAGCTTTTCTTCAAGTTGCAGTCCCTTGTACACTGGCCTAGCAAATCTCTGTGCTGAATGAATGTAGTAAAAGGTTCCTTCAAAGGCTGCTGTTTTCAGATTACTGCAGCTGCCCATTAACTAACACAATTGAAGCACACACTGAGCTCAAGAGGCTCTAAAATCTGACTTATTCAGATAATCTGTGTGACATTGTCCACATGAGCTCCCATACTAATCTTGTTGGTCAAGTTGTTGAATTTGACGCTACCACCCTTCAGTCAACCCTACAATTTTGCATGTTTTGCTGTTGGAAGTCTTTGAAGAGGGCACAATCATAACAAGCTCCTGGTCTTTTCACAGCACGGACAAGTCAGAAGGCTCTCTGTTGGCTGAGTCATTGGCAAAAGTTCTCACAAGACTCCAAAATTTTACTTCAGATCATAGGAACCAAGAGCATCACAGTGGGATGAGAAATGGGAGGCTGCTTTCACATCTATTATTTAGTACTGAAATAATTATATTATCTAACATTAAAAAAAAAAAGGGGGGGGACATGGGTTTTAATGAAGAATTCCTGCTCTGAACTGAGGGAAAGTGTTATGGTATTGCATTGTGCTGCTCTATCAGTCCCATGACAAATAGCGCGGATCCGTTAGTGACCTACATGGACTCATTTAGATGCAAACACAGCAATACTCCTGAAAAGCTGCCCTGCTTTGAGGAAGAACAAGTTCCAAATATTGCTGAATGGAACTCAGTCTCAGAGCAGTAATTACTGATTGTAATTTTGGAGTAAATTCAGTAATTAATTATTGTCGTTTTCCATCAGTGCATTATATTGTACGCCAATCTTAGAATACAATAATTAGCAAATGGGATTTTGCATGCTCTGGTATCGAAACTGTGGTTTATAGAACAGACATGAGAATTTTACCATAATAAAGTTACAAGTAATTTAAATGGGCAGGCAGGTTAAAAACTATCAGCCAGTAAAGAGTTTCCTTGTCAGTTTTGCAAACATCTTCAGGAGCTCTGTTTCAGCCTCTCCCACCAAAATTCATGTCCTTTCTCTCAGTACAAGCACAGCAACACAAAGTTGGGGTTGCAAACACAGTGAGAGATGCTTAATTTTATCTCAGTTGTCAGTGGAAATGAAAAACAAAAGTAATCCAAAGATTAGAAAAAAATATTGGCCGAGGTGATGTTTTTCCAGTACCTAAACAGACTTTCCTAAATTAAGCTGTGCTGATTTTTTTCTCTCTTTATTCAGTCACATTAAGCTTGTGCTGGAGTACTGTTTTGATGCAATTATACTAGTGCAAATTTCCATAATGTAAGCAAGTCCTAAATGATCTAAGTGATGACTAAAGGAGGGAAACAACAATAATCTGTGCAGGTGGAAGAGGAGCTGGTTAGCATGATTGTAGGAGGCATAACTACAAGAAATGGGATTTTATCCTGATAAAAGATATTTGGTATGAATCTCAAGATGAACAGTCTAATGGAAAACAGTGAGATCAATGCAGCTGCAGAATAGCCTCTCACTGGAGGTAATAGAAACTTATCTGAGAGGCATAAGCAGCAAAAAAAATCAGTAAAAAATACACTTTCATTAGACTTTGCATTGAAGTCATCTGAAATGACAAGAGAAGCCAGAAATTTTCCATTCACATCTGTTTGTTTATGGGTATTTGGAATTTTGCTTATTTGTTTTATTTTTGGCTGATAGTGTCTACTTACTATAAAATGAAGGGGTTTTTTTGTTTGTTTGTTTTGTTTTGGTTTTGATTTTTTTTTTTTGTTTGTTTGGTTGGTTTTTTTCTTTTATTGGGGAGCTGAAAGAGAAAAACGCAAAGTTTTCCAGTTTCACAAGTTCTGCAATAAACCACACAGGTTCAAGAAGCTGTGAAGGAGGACGTGAACATCTTTTTTTTGGTTTTTTTTTGTGTTTGAACTTTGGCCTATGTTATTTCCCCCGGCGTTTTGGAGAAGTGGGTTGCCTTGACACTGCATTCGTTTAATGCTTTGTCACTATTCTTAGGAGCACAGCTAAGAAAATTGTTGGCCTTTTTCATCTCCACTCTTCTGTTTCCCTTTTACCTCACTCAGTCTGTCTCACTCACACTCACTTTGTCTCTCTCAGTTTCATGCCAGTGTTCCCAGTCAGTCTCACCCAAATGTCCCTCCACCTTTAGCTTTAAATAAAACTTCAACAGCAGAGTATCTGTCCAAGGTGGAAAACATCTCTTTGCTAATGATCAGTCACTGTAATGAAGCCACAGAAGGGGAATGGACAGGATTTTCACTGCTCTTGTGTGTAATGTCTTTTATTGATCTATCAGCTGGATGGTTCTGGGCTGCTCTGTGTTATGTCCTTAAAAAGAGCTGTGACCTATGCAGTTTTCTGGGCAGCATTATCCTACCGTGGATAATACTGACTGAGCATGGATGGGGCACCACAACGAGCTCCCAGACCCAGTGCAGAGGGCTGGAATTGAACTGATCCCATCTGCTCCCATGGGGAGGAACAGAGGAGAGCTCTCCTCTCTGCCTGTCCCAGCAGTGCTCCCTGGCACTGGCTGTGCAGGGGGCTCACACACAGCCCCAGACACTGCAAGTTGTACCTGAAACTTTGTTCACAGCACAGGGTACTGAAGGGCTCCTAGGAATGGCCACCCAGGGGAGCTGTGGATTTCAGGTTGATTTTTTCTTAATTATTTTGTGCATTTTCTATATGAAAGACACACAAAATGCCTCTGAATCTTTGCCTCCTAGTCCTGAGGGGGGATTGGTAATAGAATATATTGATTCTGGCAGAGTTGCCTCAAATGATCCTCCTCTCTTTTGCTTTCTCCCAGCCCACCCTTTCTCTACCCCCTCCCTCCCCTCCCACCCTCCCTTTTGATTTCCCACAACCACCTCTTTAATTAGAAAGAAAAAAGAGAACAGAGGCAGCCATTTTGGAAACATTTTGCCATCTAAATTCTTCAGAGCTTTGCTTGCTGCAGCTTATCTGCCACATCACAGAGACCCTTTCAGTGTTTGACAGCAACTTTAGAGCACTTGCAATGAAAACAAAGGAGTTCAAATCACTGTGGCCTAGACTGCTTGTGTCCCAAAAGGGAGATTTTTACTTTTTTTTTTTTAAAGAAGTGCATCCAGAATTAAAATTGAGTGAAGATCTTTCTCTCTAAGTTAGGAAATAAGCAGTCTGGTGAATTACATCAAACTGGGTGCAACTTTTTGTTGTTTTTGTTGTTGTTGGCATCTTCTTATTTTGAAAGGAATTCAATAAAACGAGGTCCTTCCTTAAAAAAAACCCAATTAAAAAGTTTCTTGAAGCACATGAGTAATTGCCCTGATGTCAATATGGTTATACACATGCTTCAAATTGGAATTAAAGACCCTGAAGAGCTGCGGCGAAAGTAAAGATAGATAAAAAACCATACTGGAGTTATTGTGTTTCTATCAGTTAAAGGAAGTTGCAAATCAAACCCCCGTGGGGGTACAGTAACACCGTGCCGAGCCAGGAACAACTGACCTATCTCTGAGTCAGGCTTAGCAACTGAGTGCTTAGCAAGTGCTGACAGCTATTGCCCAGCCCTGGTGGGAAGCTGACTTGTGAACACCATGAGTAAGAGCACTGTCTGCTTGTAAGGTGCTGGTATCGATGTTTCCAAGCACTGGAAAGCAGATGAGCTGAAGGAAGAGCTGGGTTTAAGCCCTTCTGATCTTTTGGGTACCCTTGCTGTCATCAGGTGTTCTCTCCAGTCTAATGCAGTAAGGTGCTCCCTGTGCTAAACAAAATCCTTCCCTGGGATATGCTCCTGAAATGTCCTCCTGGGGCCACAAGCACTCAGGCAATTCCCTTTGTTAGATGCAAAAATACATACACAAAACTTTTTTCTCCTTTTCTAAAAGCCAGGTACAGCTCCTGCAAAGGTCTCGCCAAGGTGTGAGTATACAAGAGAATAAGGACCTCTGAGACACATTTACTCCATTTTGGCAGGGTCTCTAAAAAACTCTCCTGTAAGCCAAGTATGGAAGTGACATGGTGGTAACAACTCAATGATTTTGCAAAGCATTAAAACCAAAATAAAAGCCAGGAAGGCTAAAGGACTTCCTACTTAGAGGCAATACTTCAAGACTCTTCTGCTTTGTAGAAGCAAAGGAAAGGGAAAAAACTCTCTAAGGGAGACATATGGAATTTTATTACCATTTTACCTACTCAGACCTTTTTATATAATTTGTTGGGGAAAAAAATAACGCAAACAACAAATCTCAGTCCTACTAGTGAGTTATCCTTTTACAGGAAAACAAGCTGAGACCTCAGCATCAGCCTGATCGTGTAGAAGAAGAGCACTTCATAATGATCCATGATAATAAGAATACCATAGACTTAGGCTGATAAATCTTTAACAGCACGGGTGTCCACAGCCCTGTATCTTCTTACACACTTAAGAAACAACCATATCCTCAGTGATCACAGCTATGCTATGATATAAAACTATTTCTTGGTGCCTAACTAGGGACACTTTTGTGTTCCTTGATCCCTTTGCAGGTGCTACTGAAAACCTTCCTGACAAAGACAGTCCTTGCTTTAACAAAATCGCATGCATGCATCTCCCGCTCTCCCCCAGCAAAGCCTGCAGTACAAAGCCAGTGTGATGAAGCAAAAAGCGTTTGGATATGGAAACATATTTTGGTTTCAAGCTTCCAAGAGGCCTTTTCATAAGCAAGGAAAAGAAAAGAGGTATTCGAAGAGGGAAAATGCATTGACAGTTATCTTCATATGGTCACATATAAAGGAGAGTCTAAACTACGGACCTGTTTCTTGCACGTGCACCTGATATGTTTATTGGAAGGTTTCTTAATCTCTTTTACGTTGTCTTCAGTGCAGCACCTCTTTCAAAAACATTTTGATCCCATTCCTTAATTCCTTGGGAACAGGGTACTGCTCTGAAGACTGGAAAAATACATTTTTCAAAGATATTAGAGATACCAGTGAAAAATTAAACCACTCCATTTTTCTTTGGGAAAGTTGAAGATAGGGATTTCCTGCCTGTCTTAGATGAGTCAAAAAGGGCCTGAATCAAAATCACGGAATCTTAGACATTACAGCTAAAATGGCATAGAAAGGTCACCTAACCCATCTCTTTATCACTAATTCAGGAATACAAATTGCTTGCTACAGCTTAGGGCCTTCCTAGGTCCTGCGTTTATCTGGTGTGGAACTGTCTTAACAATAGGGAGACTTCCTGTCTCTGCAAACAAAAAAATTAGGGGTCAATATTTCTGTTTCTCAAAGAATTATCTAATGGAAGAGCCAGCCAGTGGTGGAAAATATTTCCATTTTTGGAAATATCTCCATTTTTGTTATTGGTGATAGGTTGGGATTCCAACCTGCTGCTTCTGATACTTTTGATGCTGTTACATGTATTATAAGTTCCCTTGGAGCATCAAGCTGGCTTCTTTCCAGCAACACATAGTACATGAGTCTAACAGTGAGACCCTAGGTCCTCGCTTGAGCTAAACTTCCTTGGCTTTGGTTGGGTTTTATCTACACACAGAAATTTAAAACAACTCAGGAAGAAGTGAACATGGATCCCTCTATTAATTTCTTGAGTTTGGGAAGAAATAAATTACGAGTTATTTGGTTGTTAGGGAGACATATTTACATTAAGTTATTATGCTGGGATGAAATTGGATACAGACTTTACCGCATGAAGAATGAAGAATGCTTTGAAACGTTTGCAACACAGAGCTATTGAGACAGACACTGTCCCAGTCCAGTCACCTGGGATTAAACCGCAGCCCAGTCCCACCTCTCAACTGCAGATTTTCTTCAGGCACTAAAAATGCTCTCTTTGGCTGAGCAAGGAGAATTAGCACAGTTGCTGACTCTCCTCTAGTGACCAGAAACACTTTCTAGAGATGCAGGATGCCGCTGGGGTGAGTAACTTGGCTCATCCCTCGTTAAGCATCCTTCCACCTCTTTTTCTACAGACATACACACACAAACAGTCCCTAGTTTATGTGTGGGTGTGTGTCTGTGCAGAGTGGCTCTAGCCAGAGTGAAAAAGGCAGAAGCTAGAGAGTCACAGAACTGTATATTTCTGAGGGTCTACAACACAGAGAGACGCTACAACTGTAGCTGACACCCCTTTCCCCATGCAGTTACCTGTGCTAGTGCTTTGTATCCAATGGTTCCCACAATTCTTCAGTAGGGACGATTAGCATCCTTTGGCCTCTTCAGCTGCACCTTCAGCCTCTTCATGCCAATCTGGAATCCATTCATGGCCTGGATAGCAGCTTGGGCACTGGCAGGATTGTCAAAACTCACAAAACCTGTCAAAACATGAGGCAAGGCAGGGGGCTTAATGAGCTGAAGGGTGCCAAGGCACGTACATGCAACGACCACTGAGAATGAACATGGGGAGGGGGGTGAGGGCTCTGAGAGGGAGAAATGAGCAGGTAGGAGGGTGGGCGGGTGGTCAGGAGAGTGAGGAGAGGATGGTTGCCAATGTGGGACAAAGGATAGGAGGGGTTGTTACAGATCAGTGTCCCAGGACACAGTGCCTGGTCTGAGTGCTAGTTTGAACACAAGACTATGTGAAGCACAGGGATCCAAATGTTGGTGGCACTGAACCAGCACACACAAAATTTGGGTCACCTTTGAGCTGGGAGTCAGCAGATGTAACACATGGTCTCAAGGCACTCTGTCTTACTCTCTTTCCCTCTATCATGATTGGGGTAAGCCTCTAGACCCTTCTTAACTTGCCAGCATAAATTTTCCTTTGCCTTCCAATCTTAACGAGGAGGGGAATCTGATATACCTACTGTAACTTCCTTATTATGACAATATAAGTAAAATGTGAATTTAATAAGTTCTCCATTATGATATTGGCATGAATAGTTTGATTGTTGGCCAGCTAAGCAATATAAAGACCTTTAATAACTGGCAATTTCTTCAGACTTTATGTTGACTCTGCAGTTGAGAGAGATGAACACTAGTACCTTCCTAACATGGTTTCCCTAAGTAGTTTCCTACTTTACCAGCAAATCATCCAATCAACCACAGAGCATATCCAGCAGTAGAAACTACAGTGACTGAATGTTGTATCTATGGGCCACTTAAAATGACATTCTTTGTCTCAATGGAAGACTAGTTCTCTGGCAATCTGACAAGTCAAGATAGGTCAGAAACACAGAGGATGCAATGGCTCTAATGAATTTAGCTCGAGAAGGGTTTTTGGTGTGGGTTGATTTTTTTTTTTTAATGTTAGATCTAAAAAAAAACCTAATTTGTTCGTTCTGTGTATGACTGTAGCTGGAGTGACCATGGGTCTGAGACATTAGTGAGGCAGGGGGTCATCACTCTGTACAAGAATTGCCTCTGCTATCTTTGCCAGAAACGTCCCTGTGTGCCAGCAACATTTCTGAGCACAAACGCTGGGTGAGACTAGCCCGGACCAGCCTGCACTCCAGACAAAGCCATCTGCTTACCCACCCCTGCAAGGCTCTGGCAGCACAAACCAGTCCTAGGAACCTAGTGTCTCTCAACAGACAGCCTGAAATGAAGAGACAGTTTCTGAGCCCCTCAAAAAGCTAATGCTGAGCGTTTGCTGCCAGGTATACACCTGCTCCTGACAACAGCACCAGGCCTGGCTTACAGCCTTGGGCTGTACTGTGAATGCATTCAGCAGCACCTCCTCCCTGGTCCAGTTCCGCCTTGAAAACAAGTCTCACAGGGTGGCTTCCATTCGAAAATGACAGAGCTGCATATGGAAGGGCACCTTCTCACTCCTGGATTCCAGCTGTGCCCTTGGCTAATAATGTAACTTCATGACAGGTCTTAGACTCCAAGTGAGATAGCTCAGGTGTACTGAGTATGGCACATGTGGTTTTACAAGGGAGGCACATGGAATAAACAGATATCCCTCTTTGTCCTCCCCTCTTGAAGCCAAGGCTCCAAGTAACTGGCTGTCCACGCAGTTTTCCTGCCAACCACCTGGATGAGGGGGTACCAACACGACAGCTCAGAAGATGTCATAAAAAGTACTGCTCAAGCCTCACAGCAATCATCAATTCCTAGGCAGAAAACTGGAGAGTAATGAGCTGGGGTATTATTCAATAGCAGTGGATGTGCTCTTGCAATCACTTATTAGCCAGTAAGTGCCTGGTAATGTTCCCAGTTCGCATCTGACTAGTTGAATAATCTATTAGTCAACAAAGTCCTATGATTCAATTTCAGTGAAAGAATAAACTAAACACCTCCTGATTTCACCCAGTTCATTCAGACTCCCTTGAGAGTGCTTTAGTTGATCTCCAGCTTTAAATATGTTGTCTGGATACCTCATATCTGAATATAGGATGTAGTGAAAGCCATTTCTTTTTAAGATCATGTTTGGATTGCTAATATTCGTGACCAACAGACATCAGCTGCATCAGTAGACTAAAACTGTGCCTAGGAAGTTCAGAGAAACGGGAACCTAATAATCTGTACTGCTGAATTTTTTGACTTGCGCTTAACTCCAAAGAATTCCTAGACAAAGCCTGAGTATTAGCACAGAACAGAGGCTGTTTTCAGAAGTTAACTTGGATGTGGCCATGATACTCTAAGTGAGAAAATTTAATAATTTGGGTGTGGGCCATTTTGTGCCAGCTGTTCCCAGTTCTAGGGGAAAGTGCCAGGTATGTTTACTGCACTAATATATATGTAGTGATCAAATACCAAAACCGAGTTGGCTGCAGCTGAATAATTGCTTAGATCATGTCTTTAGAGAACCTATCTTGCCTGGGAACTTTAATTTCTACTCTTGTAACTACTCCTGTTTTAACATCCCTCCTACTGACTAGATTGTGCCTACATGTTCATCCACTTGTGAACAGAACACCTTAGGACCCTACAATAATCAGTGGAGATCTAGTCAATAGAGTGTAGAACAATATTTCTCTCTTTTTTCAGGGTACTCTTAGCTGTGCTCAAATGAATCAAGTCCCACTTGGCTGTGTATCAGGGACCAGTGCTGGCTGCAATGAAGGCAGGCACCTTAGCTTAAATCAAGGTACCTCTATTGTAGGATTTACCTGGTTCCATAACTAGGAGTGATATCTCAAGGTAAGATGTTGTTAACTGCCTAGTGCTTGGGTGAGGCACTCCCCAAAGTGATGTTAATCAAACTCCTAATGTATGCAACCCCCTCCAGAAATGTTGCCTAGTATGACAGACTATTTGTTTACTTTTGCCATGACTAGACCTTAGTGGGATGACAAGCCCTGGTGCTGAGATGCTCATATAGTCATACCTCTGCAAGAACCTTGCTGTGAGATAAGCTCACAAAGCTACACTAGTTTTTATCATCACTTTGCTTTTGAAATGGAATTCTAACCCATTTCCTCATTCTGTGCAAAGCTGTAAATAATGCCGCATTTTAACAAATGGGACTAATAAGAGAGATCAGAAGTGCATTTGCTCACTATATTTCATTTAGACCAGATAATGAAGCTGGGAGTTGTACTCTGATTTTGGTATTAGTTGCCTGCAGATTTGGACCAGAATTTTTCTCCTTGGTTGTTCTGATATCCACTGATGCAATATAAAAATCTCCTCCTGATAGAGGAGATGAGATGGGAGGCCTGGTGAAAGAGAAGGAGAAGGGCAAATGCTAATAACTGTGCACTTTCCTTGTGAGCACATTCTAGAGACGGAGCTAACTCCTCTAGCTTCTTTTCACTGTTTTAATTTTTAGGGGGCCTGATACGCTCAGAAGTTGCTGGTCCATCCAACTCTCTTGCTTCCTGTTATTTATGTGGAGTTGTACTTCATATCATTGAAGGTATTTAGATTAACTAACTCCAAAGAGAGGATGGCTTATTCTGAGAGTTGAGATGGCACAATTATAAGGGATAGGCAGATAATGGGCATATTCCTTTCTTTTCTCAGGTCAAATACTTACTGGCAGATTTGACTTTTTTTGTTGTTATATTGGCACTATTGCCAGTTAAGCATCTAGGTTTCTTCTCATCTATGTCAGCAGGGTTAATGGTGCTGTGAGAGATTTAAACATGTATGATTGGGAACAGAATGTATGTACTGGGAGAACAACTTAAATACTTGTTTCCTAAATGGCTTTAATGTTTGAGCCCATGGGCTCAAAGCATAATGGTAGTACTGCACCTGCTATGTGTTTTTAACACCACCCCTGCATTGTCATCTACACTCTTGAAGGACAAAAAAGAAAGGGAGAGGTTAAAAAGCTTGAAGCTCTTTCTGTGCATCAATTAATTAATAATCAGAGAAATATATGTTCTGATCTGAAGATGGTTGGTAGGAGGACAGCATTTTGTGATAAATCTATTTTATGGGGGGGATGTTGGTGTTTTTTCTTTTCTTCCTTGTCCCCCCTAACCCCTCCCCCAGCCCCAGGGATTATCTAAAAAGGCTGTCCTAATAAATGATTTATTAAAGCAGCAAAGGAGGGAGAAAGCTGCTAGGATGGCAACTGAGGGCATCTAAACTTTCTGATTCTGCACAACTTCATCCAGGAAGGTAGTGATGTTGAAGTGCATGACTTCTCCTGGCCTGCTCTTTTCCTGCAGGACTATATAAACTATTAGCAGACAGAAACTGGGGTAGCATCTTCAAATTGTTTTATTTTGTCCCCCTTTCCTCCATAGGAAGTTCTGTTGGTGAAGCTTGCAGAGGGAGCTTTATGCCTTTCTCATGACGTCAGCATGATCACCAATGGCTTTATGTAAGATATTACTTAAGGGCTGTTTTTCTGTTCTAATCATCTGAGATGATAAAGGAGGGAATGCACAGTCTACCTCAGAGTACATTTGAAGACTATTTTGGAATTGTAACCTTTTAGTTCACAGTGAGTATTGTCTTTGCGTGTCCATGAATTATTTTGTGCACTAAGTGCAATCCTGAACAAGCCCATCATTATGTTCCTGTGAATCCTTAATTGGTTTTTCTGAGTTTTCTGTTTCTCTTTGCATCCAGCAAGAGGAATTAGTGGTTAACGTGCAAAACAGCCTTTTGATGATCTGTTACCAGGCTGGAATAATATATTGTCTCTCTTCAGTTGAAGGTTTCCTCTGGATGGAGCTCAATGCTTGGTAACTATGCTGAGCATCCCCTAAATCAGGAGTCACGACCACGAATGAGGTGCAGATGCAAGCTTTTAATCCAAACCCCTGAACTCAGGGCAGATGGTCCTACAGCAGGTCCATTCATGTAACTAGGCTGCCTTCAGGCAATGGAAAGGAGAAGAAGGACCTCAAAAACCCAAATGTTTAACTTGTCTTAAAGCTAAGAAGAGTGTTTTAATCTATGTTCCAGATACTTTCTACCATCTCAGAGATGCAGTTTGTGAGAGATTGCAACAGAGACAAGTAGGGATTGGTGCTTACTAGCTTTTTTAGGCCAGATTTAGGTTTTTTTTGTTTGTTTGTTCTGGTTCTGGCTGTCAGAGTATTTGTCTGACTGCCATGAAAGATCTTTCTTGGTATTTCTTGTTTATTCAATTACAAAAGTCATTAGCTAAGGAGAGAATTTCATTCTTCTGAATGTTTTCCTCCTGACATTCAACCCATATTTTTCTTACTGGAGGGAAATAAGAATAACAGAAGAGCAAGAGTCTGGTGCTCAGTCTGTGGAAGGCATATTCCAATAGAGTGAAAGAGAAGAAATGCCATGCAAGTGGCCTGGGCACTAGCACTGGACAAGTCCATGTCTCTTGCTTCCCTTGTGTCCAAAATGCTTCTACCCAGGCTATAAGAAGAAACCTTGGCCAGACTAGAGCCATAAAATC
Source organism: Pseudopipra pipra (assembly GCF_036250125.1). Taxonomy (NCBI): domain Eukaryota; kingdom Metazoa; phylum Chordata; class Aves; order Passeriformes; family Pipridae; genus Pseudopipra; species Pseudopipra pipra. The sequence continues at coordinate 7,446,761 of NC_087581.1, read as the reverse complement.
ATAGAATACCCTGAGCTGAAAGGGACCCACAAGGATCACTGAGCCCAGCTCCCAGCCCTACACAGGACAGCCTTATGAGGCACACCATGTGTCTGAGAGCATACTAAAATGGAAGAAGCTACAGAAAGCACTGACAATTGATTAGATCAAATCCTTGCTCTCCTGTCCTTCCCTCAAGCATTCGAGTGAGTAATTAATGAATTAGTTATTGATATAATTGATTATTAATATAGCTGTCCTTTTAGTGCATGGCTTCCTTGTTTTTGTTACTGATCAGTGATGGGTGAGATCTAGGAACAGCAGGGAGGCATTTTTGGCTGTGAAGGCAGTAATAAGGTGCTCACACCAGAGCAGTGTTTCTGTGAGAATGATGCTGGGTAGGAGCTCCTGTCCTTCTCCCCCATCAGGACCTGGCCACCCACTCCTCAGAACTTCCCTGCTACTTCAGTCCATTTCAGCCTTACAACTGCTCAGTTTGCTTTTCTCTGTGTTTATTAGTCTTATCAGAGAAAGGAGGTTTTGCTTTAATTGCCTTGCAAGGTCTTTACCTTGCTGTGTTCTTTACACAATGTACTAGCTGCTGTCTTGCAATTTTTTAGTGCTGTAGAGAATTTCAGGATACAATCTGTATGTAAGTAGCTCTATAATGTATATGTGCATTGGAAGGTATTGTATTGTAAGGTGATTTATGGGTACTGGAATACTCAATAAAGGAGTACGTCTGCAGATCAAGGGCATAGCACTTCAGCTGTTTTCCGGTGTCTAATAGGGTTGGATGACTTTTTGGAATATTTAACCTTCCCCTGATGTTTAATCATGTCCAAGAGGGATCTGTCTATCCAGTTATCCATCCTATCCATCCATCCATTTATTTTTTTAATGTATGAACAGTCAGTAACTGACGACTATGCTAAACAACTACTATAAAATATTTCACATCTGCAGGATGAGATAATTGAAAACTCAGAATATTCGAAGAATTGGCTCAGAAATTTGCTGAACCACTAATGTTCATTTTAGAAATTTATGGAATATTAGAAAACCTTCAAAGTGTTCCAGGAAAAAAATTCTGATATTAATTTTTAAGGATGTAAACTAGATGACCTGGTAAACTTAGTTAAATTTTCATAAGTCTGAGAAAAATTATCAGAACTTTGATATGAGATAATATGACAAAGAATTTAAAGATATACAATTAGTACCAATCATCATGGTTTCATGGAAAATAGCATCTGTCAAATGAAACTGATTGCATGAAATTGCAAGTTTAGTGAATAAAGTAAGTTATCATAAAGTGTACTTAAACTTTACTAGAGAATTTGAGAGACTCCTTCTTTACAAAAAGTGAAATTAGCCCAGAAATGAGAACACTAAAAAAAATCGTGAATTATGATAAACAAAATTTGCAGAGATTCTAGTAGGTTCCTTCACCAGTGTGCTGAAATCTCTGTGCTATTCAGCTTCTCTAATATTACCTGGAAGACATTTGAAGTAATTACTGGTAAAATTGGCCTATCATATAAAAACAGTGAAATAATGACAGAGGTAAGTCATGTTGACGTGGGTCACTGCATGGGCTGGACTCAGGTAGAGAGTTCCATTTTAATCCAATCAAATGCAAATTTAAGTATCCACAGGAAAAAGCAAGTGGGTCACTCATAAAAAGAGGAAATCTTCATTAGAAAACAGTGCTTCTCAAGAGAAGATGAGTGTTGTGATAACAGCCAAATTCATGAGCTCTCAGGATTGTGCTGAAATACTCAAAGTCCCAGGACAAGGTAATGTTACCTCTCAGCATGGCTCAGGAAAGTTTTTTACTGGAATTCTGCATTTTCTGTTCTAGTGATTTCTCTACTAAACAAATAAGTTTTAATAATTATTCTGGACTAGAAGAATAATTCTAGGTCTGAAAGAGTAATGGGAGTGGCCATAGTTTATTGAAGAGAAGGTTAAAGTCTTCTGACCATAGGCTATAAATAATACCTAATAAAACATATGGGGGGTTTAGAATAGGTAAAAAAAAGAAGAGCTTGATGATTTCTTCTAGATGGAAGCAGATATTTGACAAATCTGAAGTGGAAATAAGACATTGAGTCTGCATTTTTTAAATAGTGAAGGTAATGAACTATTTTGGAAACATCTTGTTTAGCAGTACGGTAGAGCACCTATCACATGAAATATTGATTGAGAGATTTTCTAAAAAGAATGGTATGACTCAAGCAGAAGGTTTTACCCTGTCACATGAGCTGAGGAATCTGGCATATGTTATTTCAGAGTTCGGTCTGAAGGATGAGAACAGTCCCTTCTGATACTGCATATCTGTCTGTCTGTCTGTTGTTCATTTTGCATTTCAGATATTTAGAAAATCAGTTCTTGCCTACTAATCTGGCATGGATTGAGGTAACAGTCATGATAGAGGTGACAATTGATGTTAATGCCTTATAATAAATGGCCCCAAAGTGTGGGCTGCAGACCACTGAGACAGCTGACTGGTACTCGTTCTTCATCTTGCTTCCAGCTGAGAGAAACTGAACAGATGGGAAGGGGAGATTAAATGAAGAGTGAAAGTAGATGGCATGATTAACTTTCTCTAAAGGTCACAACACCCAATGCAGAAGGTAGCTTGAAATACACAAGCATTTTCTTTATGTCACCTTCCCATCTTCCTGTGTATGAAACTACCTCCATACATCGAGTCAGTGTGAGCTGGAGTGTGCGGGGAAGTTGGTCTCTGTTTTTGTTCATTGTCTGCTGGACGCTCTCCAGAGAGTACCTCTGTCTGGAGAGGTAGAGAGAAGTAGTATCTTCTCTGAAGAAAGTAGAGTGCTACAGATGCTGACCCTGAATATGATCCTTAAGACCAAGAAGGACTTTTCTTCCTATGAGTCTTCATTTTCGCAATCTATATGGTGTTAGGTTATTTTTCATAGCAAAATTACTGTCATGACTCACATTGAAAACACAAGGTTAGGATTCAAGATTAGATTAGAATTTTGACAATCTAAAGTACTGCATGGTCAGATCAGATTAAGGTTCAAACTGAAAGAGGGGAAATTCAGATCAGATATATGAAAGAAATTCTTTACTATAAAGGGGATAAGGTCTAGTGGAAGGTGTCCTTGCCCATGGCAGGGGGGTTGGAATGAGATGATCTTTAAGGTCCAACCTAAATAATTCTATGATTTGGTGTTGGTTTTGGCTCATGCATACATCTGGGCACATGATCAGGATCAACTTTTTCCAAAAGGATGAAAAGAAGTAAAAATCTGATATAGAAAACCGCAACAGATCTCATCATAAGAATGGAGCTAACATTAAAAACTCTTTTTCCTGTAAACAGAACTTGTCTAAAGGATGAGCAATTGCTTGTCTGATGCTATGGACTGTGGTCTACCCATTCTTATAAGTAGAAGTTGAAGTTATCCAATAAATTGATGGAAGAAGTGAAGGATTCAGACTTCAGCCGTTCTTTGGAGTCCCCATTAATCAAATACTGGACCAATACACACGCATGTCTGCTGTGGTTCTTCTGTAAGAAATATAATGTTCCAGCCCAGGTGATGATGATTATTTTTCTCACAAGGAACAAAGTAGCCAGTGACGAATTACGCATAGATGAGTAAATAGTATTTGTTTCCTTTTTGAATGATGAGTAGAACTGAAGCAATTTCCTAACTGCTTTCAGAAATGAATGGAGCTCTTCTTGACTTGCTTTCTGAGTCTTCTTGCAAACATTTGATGGCATGATATGTCAATACAACATTTATGGGGAAAGTACATGTTTGGAAAAAGCAGGTGAACTTTTGAGGAGATGTTCTTCTCCAATGGAAATTGTTTAATGGAATTAGTTTAATGTAGGTTTTACACATTAAATGCTATTTTTACATTTGTTTTGTTGGAGTTTCCAATATAAACAAGTGAAAATAATTACTGAAGCTCCCACCAGCCATGTCACAATCTATTTCTCATCTTAATCTAATTTCTTTTCTCCCAGGTTCTCTCTTGGATCCTACCTAATTTGTGACTTTTGATACGGAAGCCATGTATGAACACTGCAGCTACTGAAATTGCCAGTCATCCTTCTTGGTCTATAAGAGACAAGTGTCATAAAAGGTGACCTTTTCTTTTGAAAATATTTTGTTGCAGTGAAGAAAATTCCTCCTGGACTCATCAAAGAAAAAAACCCAAACCCCAAAACACCCAAACAAACCAGGAAATCCTACCAAGAAGGTATACTGTGAACTGTACTAGTGACTATTTTTGTAAGTTCTCTCATGTCCCAGAAACTGCCTGAAATAAATCCATTCTTGATGCATCAATGCACAGAATCTCCCCATCTTGCTCTTGCTGACCATTACTTAGATGGACAACTAACCACCTCTTCCCTCCATGTTGTTAACACCTGATACCTCATTATGGGTAGTTTGGGGCAACTCGATAAAAAGACCTGAAACTTCTCTGGTGGGACAGTCTGGAAGTTTCTGTTCAGAAGCCAGAAGTGATGATGAACAGTTTTTGGCCACAATTTTCAAACCAATATTTTACTTTCTGTGGAGGCGACTGTGTGAAAACCATCTAACAGAACTGTAAGTGAACTCAAAGGAAAAAAAGCCTCCTCGTATGCAGTGAGTCACTGGGAAGGGAAAGGAAAGAAAAACATCTCTTAATATTGTGAACTGGCACTGACCTATGCTGGGTAGCAAGAGGGGAAGGGAAAGAGTTGTACAGCTATGTTTTAAACTGGAAGATAATATCTCTTCTAGATCCAACCAGCTGTAACATCTGTGGTCCTTTCAGTGTTAATGTAAGACCTCCGTGTTTTCAACTACCCACAATGGACAAGGAAACGATCATCTGGCTTCTTTTTTCGACAACATCAATGGGAATGAGACACCATCATGTTATAGTATAGCTGCTGATAGATTCCTGTGGTTTGCCAGCAGAGCATCCACCATTAATGGTTTTCAAAAGAGTATCCTGAATCCTAGAGATCTCAGTGAAAACCCACCTGCAGTTCCTCAGAAGAGTTACATTCAGTCTGAGGGACTTGAATCATATCACAGATTGACTAAATCTTGATCTAGTTCTGTCTTCTGGGGCCCCTGCCCAACGATCTGTCTGAGGTCTTGATTCACCCTTGGTTAGGAGATGGGAAAATAAGCTTGTGTATTAATTAGTGAAATAGGAGGAGAGAATTATTGCTTGAAAATATGTTTATGAAAATGCCTTTGAATAGACAAATTGAAGACCTGAGAAAGGCATGATGTTTATTGATAATCAGAACAGGAATCTTAGTTTGAAGAGATGGGGAAAAATATGAGTCACCCCTAAAAAAAGAAGTCGCTCTTGCACTGAATTAAAAAAATCCAGTAGCAAAAATTCTCTTATAAATATTTTTAAAAGCTCAGTAACACAATAATCCTTCTGGCATCTGTTCAGCCATGTCAGAAGAGACACAATGACTAGGCTTTACAATTTCTGGAAATCCTTCTAGGGAATGATTTTAAAGGGTCGGTAGAGACCTGTCTTTAGAAAAGTCATCTAATTTCACCTTTACATGGTCAGAACACAATCAAGTTTGTAGGTCATGTTGTCAAAACGGGAAAAATCTGTTGCCTATGAAGTCGCCAAAGACAGCAACCCCTCTTAGATGTTAGATGCAGCTCCTCCCTTTTAGAACAGTAAAGATGCTTGGCTAAATATCAAGGGCACTGAAGTTCAACTGGTGAAAGTGGTATGGTCCTTATGGGTCCCTTCTAACTTGAGACATTCTAGGATTCATAGTCTTGCACAGTGGTAGAATGAGAGATGGGATATAAATGGAAACAACTGGGGTTCAGACTGAATACAAGGAGAAGCTTTTCAGCTTGAAGGCCAGCAAACATTGGAGCAGGCTGCCCAGATTCAAACCACTTGTTCAGCAATTTTCGTTGGTTTTAATAACTTGTATCTGCAGTTTGTTTTTACAGAAATATATATCTAGTATGTATATGGTGCACATACTTGTACATATGTGATATGACACATCAACACTGTGGAGAGAGAGGAGCTGATACTGAATTTTTGGGGGGATTTGAGAAAGATGATACCAGAAATGGTTAAGAAAATGATACCTGTTTTTATGGGGATCTGCAAGTTGTTACCTTGCTGACAATCTTCGAATATTATACAGTCAATGTATATTATTTGAAGATATTAATCTTGTCTGGAGATCTTTTTGATTTTGGTTTACTTACTTGAAAATGGAAGATATCACATGCGCCCATACATTTAAACAATGATAAGGTTGCAAAATGAAGCACTCGAGTTAGAAATGCATGAAATTATGTTACCTATAAAATTTTAATTCTGTATTGTTTTGTGTATGCATAAAGGCATTGCTTCTAACCACACATTTCTGTATTTTTCTCTTTCATGGCATCCTTGTTTTAATTACTGTCGAGAATGAACAACATAACAGGGTGAGAAAATGGCAATGTATCAGACTCATTATTGCAAGTGTTGGAATGTAGACAGTAAATAAGGCAGGGAAAGGATAGTTTTGTAGTTGTACAACCAGATGCTGCCTTGGAAAACTAGGATTTTTCCTTATTTCTGCCATGACATCCCATTTATGCTGGGTATATCATATATCACAAAATTCCTTTAATGAGATCTCCTAAACTGTTTTTTTACTATTAAGCAAAATAGAGCAGGCTCTGAGTGCCAGTGGTATACTGTGGCTTGAATCTGCATCACTTAACTTTCTTTTCTCTCAAAAGAGGGTGGCCAAGAGACAGTCATTGCTTAGTCATGCCCAAGCAACGTCCAGCCGTGAGTTGTCATGGCCCAAGTCAAGACAATGGTGTTTAAAAAAAGTTAAAAATACATGTATAATTATGGCATAGCATTTGACCAGATACGTGAGGCCTCTTTAGTTTGCCAGTGAAGACGAAGCTCTACTGTGTGTTCTTCTTTCCTTGGTGTTTGGTGCATGACCTGAGGTTTCACTGGCAGAAGGGCTGATGCCTGTACCTGTATCTGAAGCAAACATAAACATAGCATGCCCTGCACTGTGCTAAATACTTAGAGAAAACAAGCAAACAGACTGACCAGGCTTGCGGCATCTCAGATTAGGAATCCAAGATTAACAAATGGTCTTGGATATCTTTCTCTGCTTTGTGAGCCCCTTGGTGAAATGAAGACACCATGAGCACTGTCATAATGCTGTTACTTAGCTCTGGGGATCTTTCAAGTGCTCTGCTGGGAAGGGCCTTAAGAAAAGAGATGAGGAAATAATAATAAATTTACATTCGTAGCAGGGTTTGAATATCTTGTGGAAGGAAGGCCTGAGGCCAAGCACAGGGATCTATTGAAAAGCTGCTCATGACTATCTAGCCAACAGACTTCAAGACACTGAAGCACAGTCCTGTGCAGTGGATAAGAAAGGATGGATAGATAGCTATAGAGGAGTTGAAGATAGATATATATGCATAGGATGGCTGGATGGTTGGATAGACCGATAGAGACTCATCCACTCTACAGCTTGAATTTGACCTGCATCAGAGAGATCTTGGGAAAGCAAAAAATAAATCAGATATAATATGTAGACAAAATACTATAGTGGGTCTGCAGTTTCACAAGAGTAGGATGTGTTGAATCTGCACTCTGCAAATCCATGACTTTGAGTTCAGAAATGGGCTTGCCCCCTGGAGGGGTCGTTATTATGACTTCTGAACAGAAGCTTGTGACCATAATGAAAGCAACACTAAACTCCCTCCTCTGGCATTTCCAAACCTGAGGGTGTTTGCATGTGAAACTATAATATCCTTGGAGCATGTGTAGGACCAGCTGTACACAATTCAATTTCATCTACTCTATCTAATGTCATAGAGTTTTTAGAAGAGGTGGCTGCAGATTCCACTCTGTGCAGGCACACAAGAGCCCAGTCGGGTTCTTCTCCCGTGCTGATGCATTGATTTAAAGCTCAGAACATTAAGCTTTTAAACTATTTTGAAAGGTCTGGGTTTTTTTTTTCTTTCTTTCCTCTCTTTACTTTCTTCTGGTGTTAACTCTTGACATTGGTCATTTGTATTAGCCACATAGTGAACATTTCCCCTTTGAAGGTCATTAAAGAGCTAGCCACAATGACCCTGCAGTAATGAATTCCTCCATCTAATTACCTCAGGAGTAAGAACATCTAAAATTGTTGTGTAAGTGTGCATATCAGTAGGTATGCATCTATCCATAACTTAAAAAAAAAATTCTGGATAGACTTTATCACTTGTGGGAAGAGATGGATAGAACAGTGATAGACACATGGACAGTCAGATAAACAGAAGACAGATTCTGCTAACATATCCTTGTCTAATAAATTGTTGAGCTACAAAAGAAAGCAGAAGTCCCTGTGTACAATGTATAGATTTTCTTTAATGTGAGTTATTGGGAAAAGACAGAGCTGTCCCTTTAACTGGAGAACTGCAAACAGCTGTTCCTTATGCATACATGCTTGCTTGGTCTGAAAGTTTTGGTAAGTCAGTGCATAACTGACAGTTAGATTTATCTCCCCAATAAGCAATCAACATTATAATAAAGGAAAAATGCTTTCAGTGCACCTTTGAGAGTGCATCAGAAATTAATCTAAACATCAAATTAATTATAGTTTGTAAATGAATAGTGGCTCACAGCCCTAATACTTCTCCCGCTCCTCCTCCTCCCCCTAAAGCCTCCCCCAACCAACTGCAATGGCTGGAGGTGCTGTGCAGTAAGCTTGATGAACAGCTCCTTCTCTTTCTTACTCACAAAACTCTTCCCCTTATCAGCTGGAAAGGAGTTCCATCGTTACTTTGCAGACCTGAAGTCTCAAAGCCTGGCTGCTTTAGAGTATAAGAGAGAGAGTAGCTAGCAAATATTAAACTTTTGTGCCTCCTTCCCCTTTCCTCTGGGAGCTCAAAGCACACCAACAACATCCTCCTCCCCCTGGATCAGTTTCCACCAAGCTGGACACCTCATGATCTTCTCCTTGGCTGTCTGCCTGTGCCAGGTCCTTCAGAATGGAGAGGACCACAACAAACTAGTGCTGATCTGAACCAAAACATACCAGGGGTCTGGGATGTTTAATGTGCCTGGAAAATTGTTTTGGTATTGTCTTGGCTCAGGCATTCAAATTAGTGGCTTCTTCCATTGCATTCTGAGCTTTGATCTGCAGGCTGTACCTATATGAGAATGACAATCTGAGATTTTCCAAGGACCTGAAACAAAATGTATTGCCACTAGATCATGAAAAGTAAAGAAGAGAGCCTAATTCTATGAGCTAAAGGGAGGAAGAATCAGGTAGAGACTTTCCTGAGGAAATTTGAAATCAGTTTAGCTGTAAAAAAATAAACTTCATCATAGTACTTGTAACAGCAGCAAACAGAGCTATACCTCTCTCTCAAGTCCTTTCTAATAATGCATCTATCTGGTAAGAATTTCTGTTTACCAAAAGAAGAGTCAGAAAAAAAAAACCCCAAACCTCTGATCTGATAAATAACTCTCTTCATCTATGCATCCTAAAACGCTGTGCAAAGGAGTCAGCGTACTGCTACAAGAAGAGGAACCCAAGCAACACTGCTAGGTTGACCCATGATCACCTATATGGGGTAGGAACATGCAACTGGAATTTCTTTCCCTTACAACACCTTATTCCTGCACCTGCTCATTTCTCTGGATGAACCCAAGGAGAATTGTTGGCTTTTTTTTTTTTTAATATTTTTTTATTAAATGAGGAAGTGCCACATTTGGCAGGGCATATTGGAGGCACATTGTCAGCAGGTGCTGAACAATATTTTTCTAATGTACCTCTGGGTCCCTTGTTCCACTCCTATGTCTTATGGAGTGCTGCCAATGCACTTTAGACCTAATATGCAATGCCCCTGGTCCCAGGGCCCTGCATAGCTTTGTCAGTGTCCTAGTCTCTTGATGCGTCTTTCTTCTTTTTGTTTCAGCTTCCAGATTGAAACCCTGTAGATCATCATGACCTGCCTGCTGCCTTGCATCTCCCACTCCACCTTTTTACCACCACACTGCAGCATTTAACTGCCACAGCATGTTTTTAATAACATGATACAAGCTCTACCCATCCCTCAGCCCTTCTCCTGAGCTTCGCCCCCTCCTGTGTTCAGTTCTCATTTCTCACTGCTTTTCTCACTTTTAATCTCTCTCCTTTGTCTCTTCAGTTTCTCTTCATAAGCTAGGAGGAGTTTAGTAGGTAATAGAAATATTTAACAGCAAACTTAATTAACTGTTATGACTCTCATCAAGTGATGTTATTTTCTCTATTTTGGCATCTTCAGAGAAGATTGGATGCTTTTCCAAATGAGGTGGCCCATTAGTAACTTTCAACTTTCCTGCAGAGCCTGCAGAAATTTGGAATGAAACTAGATGTTCATGTTGTAAGAGGAGTCAAACAAGATATTTCCTTTAGGACGTGTAAATCTGTGGTCCTAAGAAGCCCTTGTATTTTGTAGTCAAATCTAGAATGCTCCTTGCTTTGTTTATTGTGGGACATTTCCAAAAGGGGTGGGACATCCCTTCTGCTGATGGGAAAGTGTGTCTGGAGTGCATGGAAAAGGAGGAAAACATCTGGTGGTTGTGGTTGCTTACACCTGGGGTGTCAGAGCATGTCGAGCTGAGTGGAGGGAAAACACAGTGTCTCTCTGGGCATAAGGCAGGTTGTTGACATCCTTCTGGAGTCATTGGCCCATGGAGAAAAGCTGAAGCTGCCACACCACTGGGTATGGGAAACAGGCGCATGCCAAGGAGACATGTGGGGAACATGGAGCAGAACTGGCCTGTCAGTGTCTACTGTTCAGTGGTGTGCAAAAAGCTGGCAGATTCAGGTGCTTATTGCTTTCTGAAAGAGGTGACTTGAGGAATGAATTTCCAAGTGTTCCGGTAAAGCAATTCCTCCAGCTTTAATTTATCTACATCTTATTTGACACTTTGGGATAACCATTTGACCTCTTCTGCTCCATCCATGTTCTCGTTTTTCTAATTTCTGTCATGCCTTTCTAATTAATATTTCCCAAACCTATCTTTTTCTCTCTCTTCTCTGTTAAGAAATTTTTGTAGAAGATGTCTGTCTCTGTATTTCACTAATTTAATGTCTTCAAATTCTTTCTTAAAATGTGTCTTATGGGACAACAGTAAGTGATCCCGGGCTGTATTGTTGCATCACCCCATGACAGAGGTAGAGTTAGCCATGTGTGAGCATGGTGAAGAATAGCTCTTCTCAGATTGCTTTCTTGTCTTAGCAACCTTAATAGTGTCATTTTTTACTGGAGTTTTCTTTAATCCTTGTACACAAACTGCTCACATTTAAACTATCTGCATAACTGAGAGGAAAATTATCACCAGAACCATTGAGACCAGCACAAAGATGTTTTTCACATCCTCTGACATTTAGCATACCTACACACAGAACAACCTACATGCGTGTAGTGGGAAGGTGGGAGACCCAGTGCAATCTCTGCCTTGTGCAGAGACAGGCTCTGGGGTCCTGCAGATGTTGACATTCAGGCTGTGCGCACACTGTACCTCCATGCAAGACTTCCTGGACCAGCCTACTGTGAGAATGGGAGTCACTGTCTTCAAGGAATATCCGACTCAGTGTAATTTTTCCCTGAGTGAGACAATGATATCTGCTGTGGCACTGCTATTTCAGTGGGAATAGGCAGCACGGCTCAGTAGGAGAAATATGTTGGCTGCAAAAGAGGTGCATGTACCAGCAGGGCATTGAGTGAAGGGCTAGTGAGAGAGGCGAGAGAAGGGCAGAACATCGAAGAGCTGTGAAGGTGAAATCAGTAATTCTGAATATAAGAATGTGGACAAGGCAGAGCCTGAGGAGAGACCCAAGGAGATGCTGATATGGTTGGTGTGATGGAGGCTCAGGCCATGGGGATAGACAGGGTGTTGTTGAATGGAAAAGAGAAGGGTGGTCTGCACTTGGCCATGTTACAGCTGCATCAGGGTAAGGGTGGAGGGAAAATAAAAGCCAGAGGTTGGAAAAATTGTAAGAGAGAGTGAAGGATTTGGGTCTAGCCTGGATTTGTGCAGTAGAAGAAAAGTCAAAGGCAAAGAAGCCTTCCAGTTTAAATGACTTTTTTCAGTGAGAAGTCAGGGTGGTTTCTCAGGCAATCTTACACACAACAGCAGGCAGTCCCACTATGGAAAAGCACAGACATATTTTAAGCACTTTCACATTTTATATATGATATCAGTGTTTTTTTATACATTATATTGGTCTTTTATATATGATATTGATGTTTGCTGTTTGCCTCTGAATTGGGAAAGTCAAAGGCTTCCTGACCAGGCATGGTTTCTTTAGCACATGCAGGTTCTAGTGGTTCTCTGCAGGGTCATGGACTCCATAAACCAGGAGAAAGGCTTGTGGCTGATCTCACCTTCTTTCTAATATGCCCACAATTGCCCATCCTGCCAGTAGTCACCAAAGGAGATAAATTTGTACTTGAAATGCAGGGCCAAATAATAAGGAATAAAATCATAGAATGACAAAATCATAGAATGGTTTGGGTTGGAAGGCACCTTAAAGATCATCTCATTCCAACCCCCCTGCTGTGGGCAAGACACCTTCCACTAGACCAGGCTCAAAGTCCCACCCAGCCTGCCTTTGAACACTTCCAGGGGTGGAGCAGCCACAGTTTCCCTGGGCAACCAACCTATGCCAGTGCCTCACCACCCTCACAGCCAAGAATTTCTTCCCAATATCTAAGCTAAATCTCTCCTCTTTCATTTTAAAGCCATTCCTCCTTGTTCTATCACTAAATATTCTTTTCAAAATCCATCTCCAGCTCTCTTGTATCTCCTTTAGATACTGGAAGGTGCAATAAAGTTTCCCCAGTGTCTTCTATTCTCCAGGCTGACCAATCCCAACTCTCTCCATAGGAGAGGTGCTTCAGCCCCTGATAATCATTGTGGCCCTTCAAAATTCTATTTTGACATGCTGCTCTACTGACTCATTCAGTTTGGGCCAGCTGCTTACAGGTAGTTCAACAGTGAGGTGAAAGCAAAAAATGAAGTTTTTTCTATTCCTATGGAAAAAAACATGGTGACATTTTTCTTCATAGAGTTTTTTAAGTTTGTCTAAAGCAGGACTTCTTGACAATTTCTCGACAACCTGGGGCTAGACTCTGTTACAGCAATTTATTTGGGATCTGCATAGCAGATATATTTTAAAAGGTCATATAATGGTGGAATATCTTTCTGGGGCCAGACAGAATTGTCCCCCCAGGCTAGCAGTTGGAGAGCTTTAGCTGGGTTAAAAAAAAGTGAAACAGAATGCAAATGCTATGTTCTTACATGTTGAGTTTTGGGAAATGTTTAAGCAAAAAAGGAAGGAGTTTTCTTACTTTCAAAGTTAATAAAATGCCTTTTATTCCTTTAGGAAAAAGTAATTTATTTTTTTATTTAGATTTACTTCCTGAACAAAAATTTACAATCAGTGCCAGCTTCAGCAGACTTAGCAAAAACAAATTAAAGGCTTGATTTTCTGTACCCCCCTTTACATTTTTACATTGCTTTAAAGCAGGATGGGGGGTTTTGAAAAGCATCATGACATAGTAGTGATAATTGGATACCTGTGCTTCTGCTATTTCTATCCTTCTGGAGTTGGTGCACATGGCAGCATAGACAACATGTTTGGCTGAGACCAACCATCACAGCAGGCACTCAGCTCTATGGGTAATTAAGTTAAATCCAAAGAAAACTGAGGCTTGACACCTGGGACCCAAAACTGAACTTGGGTTTTTGCGTCTCAGAAGATAATATAAGGTGACAAAGATCCACTAGCAATCTCTAATTCCTTCTTTTGCTGGCCTGTGAGCTTGAGCCGACACTTCCAAAGGGCACCTTCTTATTTCAGGCTTCAATATCCCACAGTTAATTTTGGAGTTTACTTCATCTAACAAGCTGATGTTTAGTCTTTCCCAATGAGACTCAATATTAAGAAAAATTTCTGCTAAGATCTCTCAATTCCTACTCACTTATCAACCTTGATCTTGCGGTACCTTGGGAACAGCAATAAATGCAGCCCCAAAACCCTGCCCCACAAACTGGGTATGTGTGGCTATCCTCATGAAATCTTGTAGTTATCAGCCTTTGAGCTGAGCTGGGATAAGGATAATACCTGTCCAGCAGAAGACATTCTGTCTTTCTGCATTCAACTCCTACCTCGTTTCTCCATATACCTTTGGTCTTCCCACTTGTCAACATGTGGAGAACCAGGCTCAGTATTCCTCTAAATATTGACGACAATTTCACTGCCAAAAGTCCGTTTCTAATCTGTGGATCTCCTTGGAGCATTAGTTTTCGAGTCACCTGGATCATTGGTGGTCTATTTATCTTGTTACGAGCTCTTATATGGTAGGAGCTCTATAAAGCAGGTGGGCTCTGGAGACAAGAGGGATAATTCATAGTTTTGGATTCTAATTTGAATTTCTCAACTGCCTCTACACACCAAACTTTTTGTCCTTCATTCCTCTGGTGCTTGAGCGTGCAGCAACCCAATGACTCCTGATGAAGGGGAGCTCTGTGTCCCTCTCATCAGGGGTCAGGGCTCCTTCAAACAGAGGGGAAAATATCCTATTCAGAACCTCTGTGGATGTGCAGGAGGAACTGTGCATAGAGAAAGGGCACAAAACTCTTGAAGTACTGTCTGACATGCACCATAGCTAGCAGGGGATGAGGTAAGAGTTTTGGGAGGTGGGCTGTTCAGGAGGGGAAAGGGGAAGGCAGCATGGAAGGGAAGCATAGTGTGGAGATTGAGAGTGGCTGTAAAATCAAATGAAACTCCAATGAGTCTTAACTCTGGAAGTTTGCCTGAGAGACAGAGTCCAGATTAGCTGCAAGTAACAGGAAAAGAAAAGCAATAGTTTGTTCTGTTGCACTTCTCAGGGAAGGTCTGCAAAGAGTGCAGGATGGCAGAGAAATTACAGATCCCAATGGTGGGCACATGGATGGGGGAGATACCCTGTCCACCAGGTGGGATGGGATCAAATGTGACAGGGTCCCCATTCTGCTGCACTGCCATAAGTGAACGTTTGCAAACAGCAGCATACCACTGAAACCCCATACACACATTACCCCATGGCTCTTGGCTGGCTCAGCCCACCCTCAGGGTATTCCTGCTTGCTGCCCCACAGCCAGCTCTGTCTGTGCTCTTTTCCTGCTCCAGCTGGCGAGGTTGAGCCAGTGATGAGGCCAGAGCTATGTAATCCCGGTACAGCTTTCAAACCCAGTCTCTAGCACAGCCTGTCAGCGAGGCACAAGGTTACCTTGGTCTATCTGTATCTGCTGGGGTGCTGCCTTGGGTCCAGTGGGCTCAGAGCATGTCTTACTGTGATCCTTCAAGCAGCCATCCTTCCTTCCCCTCCCATCCCATCCCCTCGCCTCGCCTTGCCTCGCCTCCCCGCCCCTCCCTCCCCTCCTCCCCTCTCCCCCTCCCCTCCCTTCCTCTCCCCTTCCCTTCCCTCCACCCTCCACCCTCTCTCCTCCCCTCCCCTCCCCTCCCCTCCCCTCCCCTCCCCTCCCCTCCCCTCCCCTCCCCTTCCCTTCCCCTCCCCTCCCCTCCCTTCCCTTCCCCTCCTGCATCCCCCTCACCCCCCCATCCCCCATAAGACCAGGATTTCAGCTGATGGTCAGCCCTTATCCCCTTGCAGTCTAATGCATCACAGCTGTTGAAAAGCTGCCCCCACAGCTCTGTCTTCCCTTCAACCCCATGACCCCATGTTTGTCTTTTTGACTTAGGTACAGAAACTCCCCTTCTGCCACAT
Organism: Pseudopipra pipra; assembly: GCF_036250125.1. NCBI lineage: Eukaryota > Metazoa > Chordata > Aves > Passeriformes > Pipridae > Pseudopipra > Pseudopipra pipra. Next base: position 7,430,952 of record NC_087581.1, on the reverse strand, counting down.
GCTCCCTCTGCTGATCTCATCAATACTTCACCTAGCCCCCAGTTCCGCCCTTTTGCCCCAGGTTCTTTAGTCTTTCCTATACCATCCCCACCTGCCCTTACAAGGGGGGATATTTTCCAGCCCACTACCAGCAGCTGCAGCATCTTGCTGCTGGTGAAACGCCAAACCTTCACCTCTAAGCAGCGCACACAACTCTGAACATGAGACAATCAGGAGAGAAAGTGGGAAGGGGGAAAGTATTGACAGGAGTAAGTTGAGAGAAATCATAAAGCTTAAGCAGAAAGAAAGCAGTTTGAAAGGTAAAGTATTCAGAGAAAGCCCTTTCCTGGATGAATCTAATTGTTTTGTTATCTTTACCCACCAAAGCATTTACTTTGGTTTGTCGCCCGATCCACAAACACTTTCGAGGAGATGACATTACCGAAAGGCAGGAACATCTGCATCAGCTCAGCATCCCCAAACTCCTGGGGCAGATGGTAGATAAACAGGTTACAGCCCTCTGGTCCTATCAAGAGAAAAAGAAGACTCATGAATGAAGAGAAATAGGATACGAGAAAGCACATGGTGGACATTTACTTTGGCATCCTCTCTCTCTGACTGGTGAAGGGTCACCTCTAGGAAGCAGCTTGTAGACTTTCGGAGGAATGACAGAGCACAAAACCAGGAACTCAAAAAGTTACCTACAGGCTATGGTAACTTCATTAACCTTCCCAGGACAGACAACAGGATAAAATATAGAGACAGAGGAATGCACTGGCACATGTGGCTATGGAAAGGCAGAATGGAGGAATAGTAACACAAGAATGAAAGAATATGGTTCATAATTTTCTTTTGTTCCTTGTAACCCACAGGGTCATTTTGTTCTGTAGAATTTTGCATTCAGCCCCCAGTGTGACTCATCTTGATAACTCCCCCAGATCAGGACAGTTTGGCCATGTTCTCCATTCTAGAGGGTTCTGCAGGAGAGACTGCAGAACCATCTCCATCTCCAGAGAGATGGATGTAAATCCAGATTACTAGACAACAGGGATTGGCTTTTTTGCCTCAATGCTGTAACATATTCTCTTACAGATTTCAAAAGGTACTTGGGAAAATATCCAGAGAGGAGTTAGTTGGAATATGAAGTTTTGTTAAAGTAGAGACCCTCAAAAAATGTTCTGTTGAAATTGTATTTTGGGACAGAAGAGGGAGAACCTGCCTCTGGTCAAATAGTCTAGAATGAAACTCTTCAACCTGGCTTTTATTTTTAAGCATGGTGTCTTTGAGCAACAGTCTAAAGGGGGCAGGTCTGTCCAAGAAGTTTTGTTGAAAAAATTAAACATTTAACACCCCTACAGTGTTCAATAGCAGAAAACTGTACAGTTTGAGGAGACAGGGATTCTTTTTTTAATCGTCTTATTTCCAAAGGTATTTCCAGGTGATGCCCAGCTTTGCATTGGCCTCGAGAGGTAACTCCAGCCCTGCTTTGCTGAGAGGGGATACAGTACATGCCCTTTGCCAAAAGTATAAGAGCTCAAAGAGAAGGAAGGTTTCCTCCTTCCCCCTAGTCCATGTGCCTGCAACCCTGTGACCTGACTCAGTCAACTTTCCCCCTTTTACATCTGTGGGGAAGGAAAGGGTTTTTTAATACTCTCGTTTTCTTCATCAGGGCATAATTACAGTGTCATAACACAGCAAATTACAACTTTGCCTTTCCTGTTAGGGAGAGGAGTTCGCCTAGATGCTCCCACCTTTTATTAGCCATTACTCATCCCCCCGGCTGGCAGGAGAAGTACGGTGAAGTCAGGATTCTGGCAGATGCCCATTTAAAGCTCATTAAAATTCCTGGGCCTCAGCATGATTGAAGTCACAGGCTCTCCACATTTCCTTTTGGATTAATGGAAAATGAAGCCCTAATGAATATTTGCTAAGCACAATTTTCCCCACTAATTTGCTAAAAGGACTGTCATGAAGGAACAGCTGATCCTTTGCATCTTGTGCATTTCCTAAAGGTCATGGGGATGGTAACAGGGTTTCTTCCAAATGTGGGGGATAGTGGTATGGTGGGATAATTAACTAATTAGGCACCCGGTCATCTGCTTAGCTAAATTACTTTTGAACCTCAGTGGCCCACAATCAGGCTCCCCTATTTCATGCCAAGCTTTTCCAGTTTCCCCCCACCTCCTGTCTGCTTCTTCTTTAGTCTCTTTACTGAGCAACTATCCCTTCTCCAATCCTTGCTGCCATTTGCTTCCACACAATACAGAGTTATTGGCATGGTAAGCTAGATATGAAACAGTCTGAAAGTGTTAAACAAACACCAACCCCCTTAGATGTCTGTTACAATTGAGAAAATTCTGCCCAGGAGAAGACCATGGTCCAGAATAACAGGGAAAAAATTCATTCCTTCATCTGAACATGCCCCAGAGCACTTCTGCTGTGGGATTTGAGATCCACATTATAATAGAATGGGTAAAATCTTGGCTTTGCTGCAATTGGTGGCAAAATTCCCACTGACATCACCAGAGCCAGCAGTTTGCTCTGTAAAACTGGCCAATTCTTTCAAAAATACCAGCTGCATTTCCTGGGGTCTTGGACTCGTTGTGCATGAGTACAGATTCTGCCTGTGTGTGCTGAGAAACACCTACCAAGGCATAAGGCAGACCAGGAGGCACACAACTTCATCTAGACCATGTTTAGAGGCTGGGCTCAAGGAGAGAACAACCCTTAGGTCACCTTGAAATCAACTTTTCCTCACACGACTCAAAGACCAAGAGTAAGAGACCAGTGAGGGTGTGAAAAAGCAGGGACCATCCCCAAAGCCCAGCTCAGCTCTGAAATGTGGCTAGGAAACCTATGCTGTGGCTTCCCATATTGACTCAGACATGCAAGGCTGAACTCACTTTGTTCCCGACTACAGAGGGTTTTTGGCTAATTTCCAGTACTGAAAATGCCACCTGCTTCTGAGAAAAAAAAAGAAATTGGGATAGTTTGACTTGTTTTGTCCCCCTCACATATGAAAATTCTGCCATTGGAGTTTAATAAGCAGCTTTTTGTTGAATCCATCTGTAAGTTACCTGTTGCAGTTAGAGTCCTTGGTAAAGAATTCAAAAAACATGATCTGTCTGCCTCAACCATTCTACCTTGTTGGATTTTTTTGCCTGCTGCAAGTTAATATAGGCACTCCATAGTAGACTATGGGTTTGTGTATGTGGCTGTCTCGTTGTATATACATGTATATTTTTAAGAAACCGAAGACAAGACATCAGGAAGAAATTCTTCACTATGAGGGTGGTGAGGCACTGTCACAGGTTGCTCAGAGAAGTTGTGGATGCCCCATCCCTGGAAGCGTTCAAGGCCAGGTTGGATGAGGCTTTGAGCAGCCTGGTCTAGTGGAAGGTGACTCTGCCTGTGGCAGGGTGTTGGACCTAGGGTTTTTAAGGTCCCTTCCAACCCAAATTATTCTATGATACTGTGAGTTGTTCATCTTAGAATTCTCTGAAAATCTAAGTTAGTTCTCAGTGCACAAATGCGATGAGTTTTGAGGGACTTGCTCAAATCACTGGAGCAAGAGGAAAATCCCAGTGGGCACGGAAAAACCTTACTGAAGACTCCAACTAACTTGCTGGAGAGAAAGTTCTGGTTTTGAACAGAGTTAATGGATTGTTGGAGATCAGTATGCTTGGCAGTTCAGGGCTGAACACAGTAATAAAATTATTTACCACAGGCTTTACTTTTCTTTTTAAAAGGGCTCTGAGCCAACTTGAAATCTAACCCTCATGACACATTATGAGAAGAAAATGAAGTTTCATTTTTACACTGATGTCTACCATGGCTCTTGGTTTTATGACTTTAAGTTATATATATTTCTGTTCGTTTATACACAAGAAGCACAGGTAGCCTTGATTTGGACAAAAAAGAAAGAAGAGCTTTAAGGAGCTCACAGTTTATGAATCATTTGTAGATTACAGATGAACCACGCTGGATAATGGAAAAACCTGTTACTCAGGGCACAGAACCACATGGTTGATTTGGCTTGGTTGGACCTGAACTGCTAAGCCATTGCTCTGTCCATGCTCTTCACACTTCAGCTCATTCTTAGTTTCTTAGCACCGGGACAGCTACAGACCCAGCCTATCCCTTGGTGCCCACTGTCAACATGAGTCAACTCCACATACCTGTTCAGATATCAACTATGTATCATTGCATCCCTAACACCGTGAGGCAATGTCATAAGGAAAGGCTATGATTAGTCTGGTTTTCCAACAGTAACTAAAACTGGGCTGTCCTGTAAGATTGTGTGAAGTTAGCCTGCAGCACTTTGGTCAGCTGCACACCTCACCTCTACAGCAAACACTCAGAGGCTGGAATTTCATTGCCTCTTCTGCATTTGCTTCCTATTCAGTCCCCAGAGTGTTTGCGAACAGGGCACGTGAGAGTCACAAGCCTGTACCACTTTATTTTAATGTATAAGTATACTTCTGAGTTTCAGAAATTACATTAAGATGAGTAATACCATTCAAATGTAAAATTACCTCCAAGTTTTCTGTGGTTGACATGGCCTGAATCAAGATTTCATTTCAAGTTTTGATAGCTTTGGATCTATTCCACCCCATGCGCCCTGTCAGCTGCTGTCAGCCTCAGTGCTTGTGTGGAAGTAATGACTAATCTCTACAGGAAGGTTCCAGCAGCCAAACATTTCTGGGCTTGTTATCCAACTGGGATCCAGGAGCGGAGAGTTTAGCATTGTTATTATCAATGTGATCATTGGTGTTACTGTTGTGGTAGGGCTGGTTCACTAACGAATCAATGTTTATGCACATCCTTGCAAACATAAAGTACTTTTCTCAGCACTGGGCATTACCGTCATTATTAGAGTTCCCTCTTGCTGTGTTTTCCTGTTAGAGGTTAAAGATTCTTAAAGGTCTTGACCCTCTGCTAAAATGGAGTGTTGTGTCTCATAGATTATCCCTCCAGCAGCAGAGAATGCCACAGCATCCTAACACTACAGGAAAATGAGGGACACTGGGAGTGCCAACTTGCATTGGACTGGTTGTACATCTCTCATCTCTGGCCCCCAACCACCTTCAGCCTCAATACCAGCTGCTTACAAGGAGTGAAGAGTTATGAGATAACTTGTCCACTGGGTGACACTCACTCCCAACCCACAGAGACACACCATGCCTTATGAACACAGGGATCTTCAGGCAGAGGGTCTTCAAAGAGTGCACCACAGCTTTCCCCTGCTCCTGACAGTTCCTGGCACTGTGCTGTGCTGAGCAATGATCTGCTCGCCATTTTGTCCTGTGCTTAATCTAGCCCCAGTAAGTAATAAAAAGCAAAGTCCTTCAGCATGGGGGAAACATCTCTGTAATGATATGATAGGTCTGTGCATCTGTTCTCACAGCAGGGACATGCACTGGAGCTAATCAGGAGCTGGAAGTTGTGTTCCCCAGGAAATTCTGACATAGGGAAAAAATTAATTCCAAATTAGATGGAAATGCCAACATTTCTAATTTTCTTACAAAATGAGATTTCTCCCCGAAAGTAGTTCTAGGCCATCAGAATGTTTTAGCTTGATAGTGTAATCTTGATCCATTTCATTCTGACTCTTACACTATATTAAAACATTAAATGTAATTACATATATATAATAACACATATAATATAGAATATATCTGAATTAGTGATCTAATAGAGGATAAAATTTAAATTGTAACTATTTAAAATGAGGGTTGCTAAGCTGGAGCACCTGACTTTAAAGCCTCACTCAGGCAAGCAGTCCCTTTTTCTTGTCAAAAGGGAGCAGTGGACTCCTTGGAGGACAACTGGAGCTACGCAAGTGGGTTGCCTCTGAGGATTCCACTGCTCCCCACTGACTCTAAAGGGAGTGGGGAGTGGGACAACATGGCACAGTTGTCTCCCAAAGTGTTTACATGCAATAATGTTACATTTACCTCTCCTTACTTTTCGTGTCTTCAGTGAAGCCATCCAATACTGTGAACTAGATTACTCAGGCTCCTCTGATAGTGAATGTAAAGAAATAGGTACCCTTACTACATGATTTTTCTCATCCTGATATAGAAATTGTGCTCTACAGGATCTGATTTCTCTTTCCAGATTACCAGTGGAGGCTGAAAGGACTGGATAAGCTACTCTAAATAGCAGGTCCTTGATCTCCAAATAGCAGGTGTCTGAAATCATGTTACTGGCTTTTAATGAAGGAGTTTCCTACAAAGTTCTTTATTTCAATGCAATTGCATTTTTGTATGTATTCTCAGACACAGACCCCCACTGGACGTTATTCCCTATGTTGCTAGCAGGTCTTTCCATGGCCTGTGCACATCAGCGTTCTCTTCTCCCTGGGGACTGAGGACATATCATCAGCAATTCCCCATGAGCATGTTTCTCCATATTATCCTTTGTGACAACGATGTTGTGCCATATATGGAAATGGAGAAACACTCAGTAGACCAGGGATCCAAAGCAATTAGGCGTTTAATGGATACTCTAGGTGTACAAGGAGGGGAACCAACGTGATGGGGATGGCTTGCTGGGGTCACAAAGGAAGACGTCACTTTTACTCACCTTCTCTCTGTTGCTGTGGGATCATGGGAGGTGGCTGTGGGAACGCTTGGCTAATCTGGCCATAAGCAGCAGGATAAGCAGCTACAGGGGAGAGAAAGGGAGAGAAGAAAGAAGGACAGATTTCAGTGCTGGGAAGTGAGGAACTTTCACTCCAAGCCACCATACCAAGCTAGAGGTGGGCTTTCACCCTGCCTTTTGGCTCTGTGAGGGGCCATCTCGTGCAGGCTGAGATGCGGCAGAAGAACCATGGCTGTGCTCCAGGAGGTGCCACATGGCCTTGAGCACCCACCCTCCCTTCAGCTTCGTCAGCAGTAACACCGAGGAGAGCCATGCGGTGTAAGTGGGGGTCTCTGCTGAGATCTTTCCCAGCAGACATGCGCAACCATTCCAGATGGTGACACAAACACATCCATTCTTGAGCTCAGCGTAGAGGGGCCCATGCTGACAGCCACGTGCAGAGAGTGAGCACATGTTTCCCCTGTGTAATCTCCCTTGTACCCTGATTAATTCCCATGCTCGTAAAAACAATCCACACGCATGTTTCCTGCCTTCATATGCCCACACGCTGTACGGACAGAGTTGCACATACACCCTTGGATATACATTTTCTTTCATGTCCATAGAGACCTCCTCTCTCTCACACAAACACAGTGGAAACAGTGAGCAGCAATTAAACAATTTTCCCCAACTCAGCTCCCCCACCAAGCAAACAAGGGGAGCCATTCACTACCACAGATGGTAGATGATGTGTCTTGCTGCTAAAAATACAGAGTATGGGTCGGCTGTGAGACCAGAGAGAAGGGGATAGGGGCCATGTGTGTGCAGAGGGGTTAATTAACAGCTCAAAGGGTTGAGCTGCTTCCCATCTATCAAACCTCACAAGCAATAAATGACAATAACTAAAACACCGGCAAATGAAGCCCTACATGGAGAATTAAATTAAGTTTCCAGATACAGTGCTGACATGAGATAATAGCCATTCCTCAGCGGGAGCCCATGATCGCTCCAGTTACCACAGGAAATAATGACTTTGGGGTGGCAGCTTCCTCGCAACGTTGGCCATGGACACCTCGTGAGGGGAGGCTGAACACGGCGGGGTCGTGGTCTGCACCAGGTCACTTTGGCTGGTGTCAGTCCATCAACTGCAAAGGAGCTGCTCAGCATACAGGGCAACACGAGTGGAGGCTGATCCACTGGGAGCTGTGGAGAAATCTGCTGGGAAGCTGGGAGGATGTCTGTGTATCTCCTAAGTAAGTCTCAGACTAACTAACTGCGGTATGGCGAGTACACATATCCTAAAAAAATGGGTGTGTGCAGGCATTACATACCGTGCCAGGTACAGCAGCAGTGGCTTTGCAGGGCCTGGCTGCCTATTTTCTCTCTTTGCTACAGCATTCAGGAGACCTGTTGTAGCAAGTGGCCTCCAAAGCAGTGGCTTGATTTTGGACTTATGAATTGTGCTAAGGCAAACCAGACACGGTCCTGCTGATCAAGTTTCACTGAGGTACAGGCCAGTGGGACCAATTCCCTGGGAAAAAGGAGGAGGTTGCTTCCTCTGTGGGAGAAGACCCTGGGCTTGGTGTTTGTGCAAACCTAATCTGGGAGCCTGTGACCCCCAGCTTGCCCCTGTATTAGTAAACACCTCCCTTCCCTCAGCCCCCTGAGGTGTGTTCAGAGATTAATGGCTTTACAGAAGAGAAAGGTTTATTGGGAGAAAGTGTTAATACTAACGACCTGCGTACTGCTGCACTCCAGCGTAGGCTTGCTGCAAGGGGTCTGCTGCAGTGGGGCTCTGTGCTGTGGAGACATAAGAGACAGAAGGAATTAAGGGGTTAAAATATGATAGGCACTCTCCCTTTCTCTTTCATCATCAACATGTGTTGTGAGACAGACAGACCCAGGGGCTGAGGGTTGCGGAAGAGGAGCAGCTTGCCTTGCCCTACGGACAGGACTACACAGAGCCCCCCAGCATGGCCAAGAGGGTTCTGTCCCCCAGCCATCACCCTGTGAGACCTTGGAGCAGAGGGCAAATAAACCTCTCTCCTCCTTTCCCAAGCTTAAATTATGGATCTGCACTGAGCATGCAGATTTTTGGCATTGCAGTAATCAACCCCAAAGAGCCCTCATCTTAAGCCAGGACTGACACTGTGCTAGGTGCTGTGCAAACTCAGATCTCAGTGACAGCTACAGTCACATGAAACTTTCAATCAGAGCAGAAAACAACAGGGGCATAGCAGGAGGAAGGAGAAGAGAACAAAGCAGTGGCTCCTGTCATCCCCACATCCCTTCGAAGGACTGTGTTGCTGCCAGGCAGCCCCCTGTGAGAGAGAAGAAGCTGGTTGGGGGGGGGGGCAGGGGACACCACTTGTCTGCTCCAGGGAGGATGCTGTGAATCTCTCCACAAGGCATGCAGTCTCTTGCTGGCTTCAAAGTGCATTTTCTCTCTTTACAAGTGAGCATTCCTCCCCACTAAAACTGTTTATTTTTGTGAAACTTTGAAGTCTTGCTCAAATACAACCAAAGCTAGTTAAGATTTTTTTTCTTTTTCTCCTTTGGTTGATAGGGAGGAAAAAAGAGAGAAACGTGTTGGATAAGCTCTTTCTTTATCTGCAGCAATAAAAAATTTAAAGCAAAGCTTGGCTGAACCTCCAGTCCAAATGTCACCTTGGCCCTAATATTTCACTTCTTGTTATGAGTTTAATTTGTATTTATTGGTGCTGCACAGTTCTACATTTACACAGTCCCTTCGGCTTATTCCTTGTAGGATGATCCCTTAGGGAGCTGCCACTTTCCCACATCCATCCCACCTTTTTCCTTCTTACCCGCACAGAGGTGTGGCTGGAGGCAAGGCTTGGAGGATGCAAAGGTGGGGGCCTCTTGGAAGGAAATCTGGTGCCATACACCTATCCAAGGAGAGACACTGACTGTATGGCAAAGTGTGGGGGAGGTTGTCAAACGTGAGTATTACAGACCCAAGGAACATGGATTAAGTGTTTTCTTACAGATAGATATACCAGCTTGAAACTTAACTTTAAAGATAACCATTGGTCATGTTAGAAGCTTGCAAGGTGTTGCACTTTTCTCCCAAAATACAAGGAGGAATGATGAGAAGACCAAACTTTGAGGCAGCAAACCCAATTAGCTGGCTAAAGCTTGGAGGCTTCTGTTCATTACAGACATTACTGGACACGTGGGCTTTGAGAATGGGGTAGTCACAGGAAGAAATAAGTGGGATTGCAGCCTTAGGTTGAAATAATTACCTAGATGACTTTTGGCAAGTCCCTCAATATGTGTGTATGTGAAATGGGAAAGCACTGCCCTACTGTAGGGATTTTCACTTCTTACAAAGGGGTGTGAGGAGGATATATTAAAACCTGTGGGAGATCAGGGGAGGGCATAGTAGAGACATAAAGCTACATTTCTAAGGAGTAGTTGTTCTAGGAAACTGGAGGAAGTGGTTGGAAAATATAAAAATTGTTTCCACTTACTCCTGTACTCTTGAAGAAGAAACCAAATAAAGTCTATTCTTTTTAACCTCTGCTCAAAATAGTTTTCCTCAAAAAAAAAATGTTGATCATATTGCTCCAGAAGAAGGCTCAACAGCTATGAAAGGTTGAGTCATACACCAGTTCCCACACCCCTTTGGGAGAATGTATCATAATAACTTGGACCCTCCAGAATAACCAAGTCCTGTCAGATAGAAGATATCTCCTGAGAAAGGTGAGGGAACCTGTGGTGAAATAAGCAAATCTTTTCTGAGACAGCTATGGTTTTGCAGATTGCAGTAAAGGAAATGATCTCCCATCTCTGCTCCAAAGGCAACTGCCCTTCCTTCTTTGCACTCATCTGTTTATAGAGCTAGAAGAAGAAATTGTCTTTGCTGCCCAGGAAATACAGTGACAGCATTTCATTCCTTTCCAAATGAGTCTAGTTTGGGCATGTTTGTTCTCTCTCTGACCTCCTGACAATTAGCGATGGCTGTCGCTTCACTGACTCAGGAGAAGTCACTAAGCAGGACCTGTCTGACTGTGGTCCTTTCCTTAATTTCTTGCCTCATCTGGGAACATATGGGAACTGCCCAATCTCCCAGCTACAGCTGAGACTGTGCTGAACAGGACCACGTGGCTCACTGGAGAGCTGCTCTCCTTCCTTACCCCACCTGTGGATATCTCACCTGCCTTTGGAACCTCACTTTGACCATCAGAACAATGACATTCTGCTTAGGATATATACACTGAAAACCATGGTTCACCTTTAAGATTGAATATTAGAACTGGACAAATACTTTATTTAAAATGTTTGGGACAACAGGACATTAAATGCAGCCTTTCCCCCTTCCACATTAAAGCTTTTAGAGTTAACTATTTTCCTGAGTATTAATGACTTGTCATCAAAGGTAGCATCTAAATGGGTGTTTCTTTCTCACAAGGGTGCCTCATGCCCCAGATCATGCATGGAATTTTGTCTTGGCTCACAGCACATGCAAGCCAGTAGGAAGACTCTGCCTTGGTTTCAGTCAGCTTTGCTCCAAGTTGGAAATCACTTCCTCATAGGAAAAGAAGATGCAAAGTGACTGTTCTAACACACAGGGCTCTTACACTGACCCAAACTTTCCTGGATGCTCTTGAAAAGGAGAGAATTTAAAGCACCTCTGGGGAGGCAGCAACTTGTGGCTTGGGGCTCTGTGTTTTACGTGTAGTCTCATACCCCACCTTTGGCCACTTGGGAGAAGTAGTTGTGGTAAGTCACAGCCAGCAGGAATTTAACTTGGCAGTTCTTAAAAACAAAAGTGATTATCTCTGCTCACTGCAGAACTCTCCTTCCTTAGCCTGATGATTGTGTTTACTGAGCAAATGAAGATGTGTCTCCAGTACAGTGGATGTGTCCGTGCTGGCCAATATGGCCTATGAAGATGCAGGGACACAGACTCCAGTGTTGGCTGGACACCCTGGTAGGAAGCCAAGGCATCTTGGGCAGCCATGAGCATATCTTCATGCTGCTGCTTACTCTGCCAGAGGAATTAAACCTAGGAAAGGGCATAACTGCCTGCACTCCCAGCTGTAGCATGTATGAAGCCAACTGTTGATATTGATCCAGAAATCTCAAGACACAGATTAGACGTTTGAGGATGTTGTGTCCCTACTGTGTTCAGTAAAGTGACAGCCTTTTTACATACTAATGATCCATGAGAAGTTCAGCAGGGGCTCAGATGTAGGAGATGTATGAGAGTCAACCCACTGCAGAGGTTTTGTATGGCTGTAGCACACCACGTGCTAAAATTCAAAGTGATGGGGAGATACAAGTCACTTCTGTGTCCCAACACAAGGAGAACCATGAGTTAAAAGTTGCTGTATTCCTTCATAAGATACACGTCATAGGTTGTGTGCCCCTGTGGCCTTCACATAGATCATTAGGTAGGAGAGTTACCCTGTCTCAGCCACCCTTTCTCCCCATCCAGCTTGCCAGTCTTTGTTACTGCAAATAATAGTTGAAAACAAGCATGTGGGGCTGGGAACAGACCTCAGCTCCTCAGCTCTGTGTGCTGCCTGTGCTAGGCTGTGACCCCACAGTGGCCCGTAAGGTAAATAACTCAGTAAGAGCTGGTAAGAGCTGTAGGGATATAGGAGGCACTAGATGAGGGACATGGATTACATAAAGCACCTTGAAGGGGCTTTTGGGCCAGAACTAGCATGTCTCTAAGTTGTGACATCATCCAAAAACCTCGGATGTTCTGGTGACTCTCTGTGTAAATACGTCTACAGATAACATCTGAAGCAGCTTTCCTTCTGGCCAGACTCATGGAGATGTCCAACATACGGACGTTTCTGAGATTAAAGGTGATGTAATGTACATGCTGAGGGTCACCCGGTGAAAGGAAAAATGCAGAGAGGTTCCTGAGAGGCCAGAGGACAACTATCAATCACGTCAGCTCTGCTGAAGTCTCTGTGGCCTTGCTGCTTTGCAGGAGCTGAAGATCTGGCCTTGCTAGGGCAAACTAAAGGTATACTGTGAAAACAGATGCTAATAGTAACTTCATTTGTCAGCTCGGGGCAAGAGCCTTATCCCTGGACATCTCCTCTATATTAATTTGATCATTTCCATATCTCCACGGGAAAAATCCTGCTCAGATACAATTGTCTCTTTGCAAGATGATCCCGGCCAAGATGCCACAAGGTGACCATGGCAGATAACCTTCCATAAACCTGGAGACATAAAACAAGCCAATGACCTACTATATGGCCATAAATATAAATTTAACGAAGGCAGTACTTATTCATTAGGCAGAAGTCAAGAAATGACTCCCAAGTCCTTCAAAGAAAGTAGATCTGTTAATGTCACTTTCCAAATCCTCTGCCTGATGCCAAAAAGTGAGGATGATTTCCCAAGTCAGCATGAAATACCAGTGCTTTAAAATTAACACCAGGAAGGTTTCTTACTGCTGATATATCTCTAGATTGAAATCCAACTTTTTAAAGGGGCATTTAGTTATTGTTGGGCCTGACATTTAGCTTTTGTCAGAGAGTGAATGAATGGAGGTGGCAGAGTGAAGCACATTGTTAAAAATAAATAAAATTGGTTTAAGTGATGTTCTATAAAGAATCTCTCCTGAGATGTCAGTAGCCCTGCTACAGTGTCTGGCCAAGACAAGCTGTTATATGGGTGCTTCAAGTGAAAATGGCTGCAGGGGACAGAGGGCTGGAGTCTGCTGTGATAGTCAGGAGTGTAAATCAGGAAGATCTGCACCTAAACCAGTGGGCTGGTGAGGAAAAAGGATGATGGTTACTGTCTGAGGCATCAAAAGGGGGTCCTCCATACCCCTCAGTGGACTATGGGACAGCCTCCCTGTCCCAGCTCAGGGTATGAGAAAGCCAAAGTGATCTGCTCTCTGAAACCAGAAGGGGCCAGTCCTTCTGAGAGACAAAAGCAGGGTCTGGCTCATTTTAGGCCCCTAAGGCACCTTAGGACTTCATTTTGGTGGAAGGAGTCAGCTTACAACTGTATGATACTCTCTCCACTCCCTGCTTCTGACAGTTTGTGCATTTTTTGACAGACATGCTCAATTCCATCTATTTCACCCTGTTTTGAAGAGATGCTTCCTATAGGGGTCTGAAACAGCAAGTTATCAACTGGATCCACAGCTTTGTGGTCTGCCCCATCTATTCTTTCCTCCTACTGTCTCAAAGGTATTTTACACCTCTCCCAGGAGCTGCAGCTTGGCCACTATCACCTTTGGGAAGGTGGATAGGGGAGGAGGGTGATCAAAGACAGGCAGTGTTGTTTAGTTAGTGTGGGGGTTAATAACATAATGAGAGGAAAAAAAAAATCTATGTGAAGGCCAGGATTAAAATAAATAAATAACTGAGTGGGAGGGCTCTATTCACCTTCTCCTTAAATCCAATTTAAATCACTCTCTACAGCCCTAATCTATATCCATAATTATATCATTTCGTACAACAAGCTTGTGAGAGGTCTTAAGAAATTTATGTAGATTAAAATTCATGGGTGCCATAGTACAGATTCCATATTATTAAGATTGATTAGGACAGCTGATGCTGTGATTAAAGAAGCCAGCGTTTACTGTTGTAATTAATTAGGTATTCAGACACAACAATAACTGCAATAACGGAAAGAATGTGCTGATCTGGCAGAAAACAGAGGCTGATCCCGTGTTTTATAGTCTCGTTTTGCCATTTAGGGGTGGACACCACTCAGTTAAAGTCATGTTGTCCCACTGTCTCTTCCCCTACGCATCAAAAGAGCAAAGAAATTGAGGGCTTTTGTGCCCTCTGCTTCATCCTGTTAATAGGAAAAGCCATTTTGGTAGCATCCCCAGGTATTGTAGATGCTTGTTTAGGACAACATATAGTCCTACTATAAAATTCATATAGTTCAATTTTGGAAACCAGGGGTATTTTTATTATTTTCTTGATAGTCCCACCTCCAAGCCCCCTCCCTAATTGGGTCCCTTCTGAGATGGAGGCCAAACAAAAACATGACAGGAGACATGTCTGGCAATGAAGAGCTTTCAGTGAGCAAAGCAAGAAAGACACAGAAGACCCAGAAATGCAGACAGGTGGATGTGGCTAGTCAAGGTGATGAACTAAATCAATAGCAAAGCCAGGGCCAGACATCCCTCTCTTTGTCTAAGGCCATAATCTCAGAAGTCAGGGTCAGGTTTTAAAAGCTATTAAGGCACTCTAAATCCATATTTTTGGGGAGCTTTGTTTAAGTCATCTTTAAAAAAAAAGCTCAAGGTTTTAACTCACATAGATGCTACTGAAAACACAGCACAGAACCTGATTTGTGTTTAAACTTTTTCCAGATCAGAGGAGAAAACACTTTGGCTCTGGAAAGGCTTACACAACAGCCTTAAACAACCTCATTCATTACAGCTGCAGCACGGTCATTGGAAGTACATGGCATCATTAAAGTAGCTTAGACTACAATTGAAGATGGCAACTTGTTATTATATTTTTAATGAGTGCATTCCTTCACTTATTTATTTTACCAGTAAAGTGTGGTTTATGGCACAAGGCAGATTGTTACAAATGGGTCAAATAAATGCTTTCTAGTCATAATGATGTCTCAGGTGCTCTCTGTTGCAGTTTTGGAACTGCTGATACAAAATATGAACAGGAAAGCTCTCATCTGGAGATTTAGGGTGGACAAACAGAACACAGCCAGAGATTTCCTGTAGTGAAGAAGTTAGCCCCAGGGTAGCCGAGCCAGGCACAATTCTAGGGCATAGTGTGTGCCTGGACCAAATGTTGTGGGGTTTGATTTTCATCCTGGACCTTCTAAAGGTGCAGGTGGATCACTCTTTTTCTATTCTCCTGATTCATCTTGTATCTAAACTCTTGTATCTAAACTATCTAAAAAGATGTTGGCTGACATCTTTTGGGTCTGAAATATCAGGGTAGATATCGGGGTGTGGGAAGCCATTTCTTTTCTTTCTCTGCACAAGCAAAGTCCTAATCTTGCCCGGTGCCACTGGATGGATGATCAGGACTGACACTGGACTCACTTGTCTGGAGCAGCAGCTTGCCCACCAGCAGTGCTACTAGTCATTGACAAGCTAATAGATAAGGCTGTCATATTATCATGCTGGGCACTCCTCCCCTACAGAATTAGTTTGGATGAAAATAATAATTACACTTGGAATTTGAATCCTGTCTCTGCTGGCAATGGCTGAAGTAAGTGCCTGATATCTCTTCATTGACCCAGCTAAAATGAATTGATGGTCTTGGTTCAGTTACTAAGACATGAGTTCCTGCAGAACTCGGTGGGGGACACCCTTACTGCCAGTCTCAGCAGTGGCTTGGAAACATGTGGGCATAAAGGCTTGTCTTGTACTGAGAGCTAGTGCTCACAAGAGAGGGCTGGACCCCAAACAGGGTATGAAGTGGAGACTACTGTCTTGCTAGCCCAGATGTACCCACTGTGCAGCCAAAGGAGGGGGTTGGTGGAGAAAATTCTGCTATGTCTGCAGAGAGGAGACATAGAGCTAGTCCTGTCAGTGGTGGGCAGTCAGAAGGAGAAACACAGTGTGCCTGAAAATAGTAAATGAGATGATAAGTTTTTAATGTATTATGAGGAACTGAGAGAACTTAGCTTTTGTTTTCCTCAGCAACCTAAACCCAGAACAAATGCACTGAATCGGAATCATAGAACATCCTGAGTTGAAAGGGATCCATAAGGATCATCAAAATCCAACTCCTGGCCCTACACAGGAGAACCCCAGGAATCACACTATGGGCCTTAGAGCACTGTCCAAATGCTTCTTGATGTATGTCAGGCTTGGTGCTGTGATCACTTTCCTGGAAAGCCTGTTGCAGTGCCCAGCCACCCTCTGGGTAAAGAATTTTTTCATGATATCCAACCTAAACCTCCCCTGACACAGCTTCATGCTGTTCCCTCGGGGTCCTGCCACTGGTGACCAGAGAGAAGAGATCAGTGCCTGGCCCTCTACATCCCCTCACAAGGAAGATAAAGAACTCAGCATCTGTGAAAGCATTCCCCATCTAAGGCTTCACAAAGCTGACACACCACTGATCCATCCCTGGCTCTGGTTAAGCTGTAGATCCCTCAGCTCAGAAGGAATAAGGTTGTAGGATGTTATGTGGTGTATTTCCACATTTTTCTGGGCACATCACTGGAATATCATGGAGCAGTCTTCACTTTTCTGGGAGCTCTGCTTTGTTCCCTCTTCCAGTTTCCTCATTTCACTGATTCTTTGACAGCCAATCCCTTCTCTCTCTTGTTTGCTGCCCTTTGGTCTCATGATTTTCTCGTCTCTCCCTCCCTTTCTCTTTCCAAAGAGGCTTTATCTTTGAAGAGAGCATTTTGGGCATTCCCTCACAATGCAATTCAGTAGGGCAGGACCTGTTACCAGAAAACAGAATTCTGATGAGGTGAGACACTGCAGAAACCATTGCAGATGGTCTCTACTGTTATTGTACATCACACATGGTTACAAGAGAGGCTCTGGGCTCTGGGTGTCTAAGAAGCTTTGGCAGAAGAGCACAATCCCTGCTACTATGACTAATGTGGAAATGGCAAAAGCTCTTGTGCTGCTGCAAAGTGACTCACAGTATCATGGCACAACAGATTATGCTCTTTGTCCCCACTATATATTGTGACACATTGCCACGTTCAATAGCTCTGCAAGCTGAAAGATTAAAGGGCAGGAATTAATATACAAAAAGGTCAAATCTCCAAAGGAGCTCAGGCTAGTGAAAAGGGAAATACTTGCTGCCTTGTTATTCACTCCATGCCAAAAAGTGCACTGAGGCGTTATGTACTGGCTGATCTCGGAGAAGGTGAGACCTTGGCTTACAAAGAGTATGTTTGCAAGGAATGGTTTTCTAGTGCTACTGCATGAATCCATAGACTGATCAGATGCACAGAAAAAGCTAATTCCTGCAGGGACAAGGGCTGTGATGAAAGACCTGGTGAGTAGGGATGTTCTACCTACTCTGGCCTTTGCCGCAAAGCCATGGATGGTTTGATAGTCTAACTCAAATGATACCGTGTATGACCCTTCTGCAGTCAGAGGGAATCTTAAGAAAAGAGCACAGGGGAAGACAGAGAAAAAAAAATTGAAATTAAAGAGTAAATACAATTGCATCGTGTGGACATGTTTTTACAAATATTGTGGAATTCTGGAGTCCTTTAGATGCAGCATCAAAAATATTACGGCTAGTCACAAAGGTGAACATGTAGACAAACTGCACATTTAATTGAATTTATTTGGGTCAGAATGGTATGGATGTCATGCCTCTATAGATGTTCATTGTCCTGTTTTGCTATTTTCAGACAACAAAGAACATTCTGCTACAGGATATAATGGTGTGAACCCACATTTGAGGATTTTTTTGTGGAGCGTGAGAGCAACATTCAGGCTTTAAACAATATATGGCGAGTCATAACCATAGCAAGACTATGATTATGTACATAATACTGCAGCAGTCTTAGCCACTTTCAGAATGAGAGACATACTATAAAGGAAAGTTGTTTGGAAGATGCTGACTTTGGACGGGGACTGTCATGTTCTTTTCTTCTCTATAGTGTTAATGGAATTGCTTGCTTGGTTGTAATATTTTATTTTTACCCTTGCATTTAGAAACAGAGACATGCAGAACTACAGGGCAGTGCCAGTAACAGATGCAACAGAGGAAAGTGTAAAAAATCCCATAATGAACAATGATGGAATAAGCTGCCCAGTGATGAAAATTTCTTTCTAACCCCAAGCAATTAGTGGCTGGCTTATATTATAAAGCATGAAGTTTTGTGTCCTATCTACATTTTATCCAGTCTAATATGGCTGTGGATGTTCTCATTACCCATATAAATGACTAATCCTTTTATTTTTTATGCTACTAAGCTCCAGGACTCAATAAAGCCTGTGGCAAGGAGTAGAGTTTTGGAGAGTGCATAAACGCTCATGAGAAGGAAGATAATTAGATGGAGCAAACACATGATGTAAGCTACATGGGCTTGCTTTCAGTGTTTCAGGGACAGACAAAAGTAAAATGAGAGGTGAGGGTTTGACCTGCCACTGTTCCCTTTACACCTCTACTATAACTTAAGATGTCACTAAGTTATGGGGAAGCTGAGCACCAAGAAAGACAAATATATTGCTGAAGACATGCTGAGATAAATTCAAACTTTACACAGAGCAGCCTATTTAGATGTCAGCTTTACTGGCAGGAAGGAGTCTCTCTGCCTGCAGTGAAGAGGAGCAAGGATGGCTGTTACCTTTTAGTGTGTCGAGCTTTTGGTGTTTGTGCAGGGACTTACTGTGAATTGCTGGCTGAGCAAGTCTCTCTGAAACTCAGAGAGAATCAGATTAAGGCCATTGACTTTTATATAATCATGGATGAAATACCTAACTGAAAGGCTTCTTTAATTATGGGGATAGTTGGGGGTAGCAACAAAAGCTCAAGTCATTAAGATTCATCTAGAAAGAACATCTTTTCTCTGATATCCACAGTAATGGATCATGGAAGATTAGCTAAAAGGAGCTAGATAAACCAGGAAAAAAGACAGACACATAAATGGATGAATAAACAGAGAGATGATGGACTGGCAAACAGGTAGAAACTGAAATAAATGGACGGTAGAACAGATGGTTATGTTTATGTAACCTTAAAGACAGCTTTCTTGATGCTGTGGTTGAGCTCACTGAGCATACTAAAGGCTCTTTGCAATCTTCTGGTGCCTTCACAAGACTCCAAAATCTCCCCTGCCCTTAAGCTGCTACAAAAACATATATACATGCCTACAACTTTCAGTAGAGTAAGTCCCTTGATTTCAATTCTGCTTAGAGATGAACTCACAGCTACATATTTGCAAAGTGTTTGTTGGGAGAAGGATATTTATTTGTCAATATGTAGGTAAGGCTTTTGTGTTTCTATGTTATGTGGTATTTTTCCTTTTGGCACATAAAGTCCCCTGTGATGATGACTCTTCTGAGTTTTCAGGACTGACAGAGATCTAAATAATTACTTTTTTTTCTCAGGGTTTTTTTGGGCTTTTTGATTGGAGCATCTGACTCAGTATTTGATTTTCTAACAGTCTAGATCAATCTACGAGCACCCCAGGGTAATATACTCCTTTGCCAGCTGGTGATTAGGATCAATTAGTAACATTTACTTAAATTTTTATTGCTATGATTGTTACTATTAGTATGTATACAGCAATGGTAAAAAATGTCTTCCTAGCAGAAGGAAGAAGGGAGAGGGCTATTGCAAATCTTCAGAATACCAAAAAAATGCAGGTGCACATGAAGAAATGGTAAACTCCTGAGTTCTTGGTGATTGCAGCCTTAGACTGTCCATATCTTTGTAAACAGAGGCAGATACATGTCCTTTAACCTCCCTCCTTCATCCATGACTGCCAGTGCTTGCAAAATCACTCCTTCAGTGCTGGCATCTTTGAGCTAGGCACAGTCTGAATCCCAGCAGTAGTTCTCTGGCAGTGTGACACAAAAAGGTGAACCTGAGCCCATTCAGTGGTTATACTTAATGGAGCTTCAGTCTCCAGGCCTGGTAAGGCAACAGGATTTGGATGCAGTGAGCAATTCAGAGACCAATACCTGCTCTCTGCACACATGGAGCAGTTTGGGTCATCAGACATGTGGACCCTTTGGACTCATCCTCCCAGAGCCATTTGGCTGCAGAGGAATTCCAGGAAGAGTTACCAATGGTGGGTGCTAGCAGATGCAAACAGGCTTAGCACAGCTCTTTCGAGACCACTCAGGAGCAAGACCCTTGGGTGTAACATCAGGAGATCTACCAGCATGAACTGGTCAGGACTAAGCGCAATTTTCAGCTGAAGCAAAACATGCTGGTTGTCCTGACTATATTCACCAGACACGCTATCAGCAACTGAGCACTCAAATATTCAGAACCGAGTTTTTTCGCCTCCAACATGCCCTTGATGTTTATCATCCAGATTGAACTTTTTAACTACTGTAGCTGCGTAAGACCTCAAACAGCGATGTGGGGGTGAGTCCTGATGGTGTGAGGCATAATCCCTCTGAGGTCTCTCTTGTTGGACAAAGCCTGTGGATGTGGACAGGCTTCCCTAACACTGAGGGAGCAGGTTGTGGGCACAGCATGGGTCTGGCTTACCTGGATAAGGGTGAATGCCATTAGCAAACACGGCTTCTGCAGCTGGCTGCCCATTAGCCTGCGGCGGGAGGCCAGTGAAACCATTCACCCCAATTGGAGATGGGATGCTAGGCACAGCTGGTGCAGTTATGCCAGGAGGCGTGCTTCCACCTGCAAACAGGGAGGACACAGTGTCAGAGCTGGTGAGTACTGGAAACAACAACAACTACACGGAGAAAACTGCTGACACAACAGCTGTGACCACCAGACAGAAACCTCCCAATAATCCAAGAAATGAAAAATCTTCCAAGCTGTTGAGCAAGTGAAGGGACTGCTTGCCATTGCTCCTCTGTTCAGGAAGCATTTAAGAAAGGCTTGCAAATCTTTCAAAATTTCTCAGCTCTACCTTTCTACAGCAGTTCCTCTCAATTTCCCTTTGGAGCTCTGTGTGTGTACTGACTTCCAGGACTACTCTCTCTGCAGACTCCCAGGATACACCTTTCACATACAAACTCATTCTGAACTTTCTCAGCACTAGGGATCCTTACAAGGCTTGGCAAGTTGATTCACAACCTAAAGGTAGCCAGCGATACTTTTTTAAAATGTCACTCTTTGGCTCAAACTTGACTTTATAGAGTTTTGACAGACTTCTCCCAGTGAATAGGGGCAAATTTTGGGTTAGGTTTGTTCCTATCATGGAATCATACTCCTTTCTTTCTTTTCTGATGCATCCTATCGGGGACTCTAATGCTGCTGTTTCAGAAGAACAAATTAGTCTTTATGTTTTGGGTGAGATCTTGTCACCCACTGGTAGAGAATTCTTGAATTTCTGGGGATAGAATTAAATCCCTCTGCTACCTCATTGTCTGCTCCTGTATCTATGTTTAAAATGACTGGACAGTCTGTTCTTCTTCTGACATAGTCAGGATAGTTTTAGGGACCAAAAATGAGTTTTCAAACATGCTGAAATAGTATTTTTCTCTTGGTGGCTGTGTGTGGGTAGTTTAACTATATAATCTTTAGCAATATCTTTCTGTGTCAGGGTATACTACTGGTAGAAAACACCATTTTTGCAGTAACCTCTTTTTTAAACCAATTGCAGATATTTTCTTCACCACAAGAGTATTCCATGATGGGTAAGTCTGGTAACACAATTTAATGACAGCTTAAATCTGTGTTGGTGCTTTAAGAAAGCCAATACAAATGGATGAGGTGGTTTAATATGTTCAGATTTGAGTAGCCCAAAAAATAGGCAGTATTTCAACTCATTTCTTATACCCTGAGCAGACAAGCTGCTGCTTCCCCTTTGCTTATTTAAATGGTGTTGGCCTTTAAAAATGCCCTCTGTGGAGGTACAGGGAGCCAGCAGTGGCAACTGAAGTCCAAAGGCAATGCTCTTAGCATATGCCATCAGCTTGCAAATCACAAAGGCTACTTAAAATTTCAGTTGCTTTTCTGGATCTCTCCTTTATTTGCATAGAAAATGTAAGTAATTTTTTTCTAAAATTGCAACAAGGGATTTGTGCTAGCTATTTTGTGCATGTCTAAGGAAGTTTAGGCACATTCATTGGAATTTTTTAATTTTCTTCTTATAAAGAACCCCCCTGGAGAGGTCAGATCTGTAGCTGGAGTAAAACTGGCATAATGCCACTGCAGAGAACAAATGGTGGTGGTGGATGCCAGTTGTGGATTTCATCCCTCGTTTGAGATCTCTTGCTGCAGCTACACCAGGTGCAGATTTACAACACAGAGGGAGGGAGGGAGGGATGCAGGGAGGGAGAAGAGAAGGAAGGAAGGAAAGCCTAAATGAAATTTCATTTCTAAAGTCTCTTTGCAGTTAACAGAGTAGCAGATCCTCTGCCAGACCCACTTTTCACCCAGATTGTAGCAGAGATGGGAGAAATGTAAAACCTGAACCAAACTTTCAGAGATGTTAAATTAATTGCCTCACAACTACGGGTGGTGTGGGAGATAAACCTGAGTCTTGATGGGGAACTGTTAAAATGGCAGCAAACAGCATTAAATTTTTTCTGGTCCGAATTACCCACTGGGACTGCCTATCACCACCCACACTGACTGCAGGCCAGCCAGGTGGCTATATTAAATGAGAGGTCTGACTTTTGCATGGTCACAGCCAGGTAAGATGGATATTGTCTCTCATCTGTTGGATTTGGCTGGATCCAAAACTCTCTGAGTTTGTAGGTCCCATAAGCCTGAATGAAGTCATGGCCATGTTGCAAGGAACCCTCTCTCCTAGAGGTGGGACACACAGGAAACCAGCTGGATTAGGAGCCCTGAAGATATCAGCATAGAGGCTGAGCCAATACCTCCAATGCCTCTAGGACTCCTGGGTTACCAGCATCTTTTTTTCTAGCACAATTTTTCTTTTGCTTAGGAAAGATCAAAACACTTCCTTTTTACTTTTTCAATGTTCCAAACACTTTTTCTGACGCCTGTTTTTTTTTTTTTTTCAGAGAACTTTGAAATATTTCATTTTCATTCCAAGGCAGAACAAAGATATACTTCAATGACTAGAAATCCTGCTATGAAGCAGAATGATCATTTTCCATTTGGCTTTCTGAATGCTAACAAAAAGCAGCAGGAGAATTCATGTTAGGCTTCAGATATCTCCTGGCCACTCAGAAATCGCTGCTAGTGTTGTAGGCTTGCTTGCTCAGAAATTATGTGAAACATTTTCTATGCATCTTATAACATGCTTTGTGAGTGTTGTAGTAATACAAGGAGTAATTTCAAAGTCTAAACATTTCTCCTAAGGAATAATTGTCAATGGATATTTCCACAACCCACCACTGAGGTTTTTCATGAAGGAAGTTACTCATTCAAGGTAAATCTGCAATAATACCAAAGTGAATAGGCTCTGTGATTGAAAATATGTCATTAGGAGAGTGCAAAATTGGCCACCATGAAAGACATCAGGGGATCATCTAAACCAGCATCTTATTTTCAATAATGACCAGTCATGAGTGATCCAGAGAGCATGTAAAAAACATGAGTTTCCTCTCCTGTATTCTGACAGTGAGAGTTTAACAGTCCCCTCATCCTGTCAAACACTGAAACTGCCTGCCCAGGGAAGTGATGGAGTCACCATCCCTGGAGATATTTAAAACGGGTAGATGTGATGTTTAGGGACACAATTTAATGGGGAACATGGTAGTGCTGGGTTAATGGTTGGACTTGATGATCTTAAAGATTTTTTACAACCTAGGTGATCTAAGATTCTGTGACTCTGAAAGGCACTGGTGACAGCAGAAGAGGAGCAGTTTATAGCAAAGAAGAGCTGGGATGCTTTTTGTGTGCTGGATATCATGGTAGGCACATAATTTGGTTGTTTTACAGGTATTTTCGCATCTATTGCACAAAACTCAGTCGTTTTCAAGACTTATATATATGCAAAAGAGCTTGTGCTCTTTTGTGGTGGGTCCATCACAAACCACTGCCTGGATTCAGCTTTCCAGGCCCTGACAACATTTGAATTCCAGACAGTCTTTGTTTGATGTTCTTTCTGCTCCCACCAACACAAAACAAATCTAGCTAATGCAAATATGATAATCTTTCCAGCAGTGGGTTTAAAGGGTGCACATATAATTAAGCCACCTTTCTGTTTGGTTTTGCAGTAGCTCCATCGACTCATTGTTTATACTTTTATCATTGTGTAAACATATATTTCGAAATGTGTGTGGTATAAGATTTTTGAGTCAAGTGCTTTTCCTTGGGTCTCCATAAGTTCATGTGGAATGAGATCTGTCTTCCTTTCTCTTCCTCTCCCCCCCACTTATATTCTAATACAAGCAAAGGAAAAGATATGTATATGATCCAGTAGCTGCTGATGCTGTTCCCAGCTACAGATTGCAGAGAGATGCTGTGTGCAGTCAGGGATATTTCCTTTGGTAGACAGGTTAGCACAGCTCAGTTCATTAGGAACAGTGCCCAAACCTGCATTGCTTTGGTGCCTTAATTCCCTGCCATCCAATGTTTCTCAACCATCAGGCATCTTTCCTGACTGCTTTGTCAGATGGCACTTTCCCACTCCGGGGCTGGTGCAGATCTCTCTATATTCAGCAATGAAGCTGCCTTTTTCCTCTCTTACTGCTCTGCTCTGGAGTCCCAGTTCCTGGTCTGCCCAACACTGCCTGCACCATAGCAGGCTCAGACATATCTCATTCCTTCCATGTCTCATCCCAAACCTTTGTGAAGCTGGTCCTCTCCAGGCCAGCTGGATACTTCCAGGTTCACACATCTTTCTGAGTACAGTCCTATTCCCTGTACCTCTCATAGAAACAAGCTATGTCACCCCAAGGACCCTTTTATCCCAGCCTGTCTCTTAGAAATGGTCCTCTGAAGACGTACCTTTGAGAGCTCTGCTCCCCTACCAGACTCTGGTAGATTGCAAGGCTTTCCAAATTCTCATGTCTTTCAAGGTTTGGTCCCACTTTCCTGCTTTCCTACTTCACTGCTATTAGGCCATGTATCACTCCATGACTACCAGTCTTGATCATTCCTTGACCTCTTCCTGCCCAAATGATATCCCTGTGCTTCAAGTCCCAGGAAAGACAGACCTGTTTGCATCTCAGCTTATTTCTCTGCCCATGGAACTACATATTGCAGCTCCTAGAATGGGCTTCTCACAGCCTAGACAGATCCTGGCAGCCCTTCATTGACTACCT
Source organism: Pseudopipra pipra (assembly GCF_036250125.1). Classification (NCBI taxonomy): domain Eukaryota; kingdom Metazoa; phylum Chordata; class Aves; order Passeriformes; family Pipridae; genus Pseudopipra; species Pseudopipra pipra. The sequence goes on along the minus strand of NC_087581.1, from coordinate 7,405,586 downwards.
GTCTCTATTTCAGCAGCCTGAAACCCTCTCACCAAAGGTCTTCATTCCAGATAGGACCAGATATCTTCCCTAAATACCTACTGTCCTATCTCATAATAGGGGAACGGCTTATGTGTCCCAAAGGCAAAACTCATCTTGTTAATGATAATGCATCTCTCCACCAAACCTATTTTGTTTGTCTTTAGACCAGCCTGGCTGTGACAGCACCAGCACTGACCAGCTGGACACATATACACCAATAAACCAGTGCAGGACACTGCAGAATGTTTTATGACATTTGGAGGGTGCTCAGACACAAAGAAAAGTTGTGTGTGGGATAAAACTGAGAAGGAAGTGTCACAGAATCATAGAATTGTTAAGGTTGGAAAAGACGTCTGAGATCACAGAGTCCAACCATTAACCCAGCACTGCCAAGCCCACCACTAAACCAAGTCCTAAAGTGCCACACCTACATGTCTTTTAAACATCTCCAGGGATGGACACTCAGCCACTGCCAATGGCAGCCCGTTACAAAGAAATCTTTTCCAATTCCCAGTCCAAACCTCCCCTGGTGGAACTTGAGGCCCTTTACTCTGGTCCTGTCACTTGTAACCTGGGAGAAGAGATCGATGCTCGCCTGGCTGCAGGTGGGTATAACAGAGAGCTAATATGTCCTGCCAGGTCTCCTCTGGGATGGGACCAAATCTTCCCACCCTTTTCCCTCTCCGCCCCTCTGTCCCCTTACCTGAGGTTGGTGTCATGGGGGCGGCTGCCAGGCCGTTCATGTTCAGAGCTGCCATCTGCTGCATCTGGGCCGCGGCAAAGGCTGCCATGGGGTTCAGGTATCCGCCCTGCGCCACCGAGGCCATGATCGCGGCCTGCTGCTGCATCAGCTGGAACAAAGAGAGCAGGGAAAAAATATCACGCGGTCACTGGCTGGGCAGCCTGCGGCACCAGCATCAGGGTGTGGGCCTGGTGAGGGTGTGATGCACCCCTCTCTTTTGAGATGTCAGCACACTGTGCCTGTGGTACCCCCCAGGCTTGGCCTTCCTCCTCGCTACAGGAGCTGGAGGCAAAGGTTATCTTTTCATCTTGGAGTCTTTGTGGTCCCCATCTCCTCCATGTGTTCCCCCATTGTGGAGATCTCCCGTGAGCTGGACACAATCCTCTGACTCCCCGCTACTTTTCTGATAAGAAGGGCAGACAAAAGACTTTATACATAGAAAAGACTATATACTACCTGAGCAAAGAGGTTTCATGGCTTACATTGCTTATATCAAAGTTCTGGGAAAACCCTGGTGGTTAGTGATGGGAGACCAGTGTATGTAGGGAAAGTGGATTCCTTCTCGAAAGCAGCAAACTGGCTAGTTCTCTAGGGATAATCTGATTTTTTTCCACCTGTCAGTGAGAAAAATCAGTTTTTCTGAGGCTGCTAGGAAGGGTATGGTGGGTACAGAGCAAAACCATGACCAAACCTTTTGACCAGATTATGGCACATATTTCCAATACAACCAAGCAGAGACCTCCAGAAAAGCTGTACAAGAGAAGGGAGCTCCCCTACTTTAGCAAGATTAATATTGCCTAATGGGAAAACCCCTTTCCCATGGTTTTGATCTGGGCTGACTTCCTCTATTAATTTTTTTCCAGAAAGTGGTCAAAATACTGCTTGTTTCAGGGCACCTAGCAAAAGCAGAAATAAGTAACCCAGGCTATATTTTCAGGCATTCTGGAGGTAAAAATTTTGAAGCAGAAGGCTGGTGAATGGTTGTACATGCTGGAAATGCTTCTTTCATTAAAACCAGACTTTGTTATCATTATGTTACACTCCAAACCTAGCACACAGATGGTGCAGTTCATGTGTACAGTATGGCTGCAGTGGGCTTATAAAATGTTCCTGGTGTGAAGGATAAGACAGTTTGGTTGAAGCTGCCTCTTGTCTCCTTCCCTGTAGCTGTACAAAGAGTCAGACAGGGTACGTCCTAGTATCCAATCCCCAGCTGTGACCAGTGGTGGATGCTTAGAGATGGTATGGGGGAAAGAAGATGCACAGAGAGTAAAACCTTACTCTGTACATTGCCGAACCTCTGGTAATCTGTGCCTTGATGATAATAGTGGAAAAGAAAAATGTTTTCCTGTAGTGATTTTAGAAGTGACTCATGTCTGTGCTGTCTCCAGAATTGGAGTAACTCTGTTTTGCTGCTGTCTGTCATTTTACTCTCTCTCTCATCAAGAAATCACCTTCTGATGCTGTTTTTTAAGCACATGGGACATGCTTCTCAGCATTAAACAGATCTCAAAAGTCATGGCAAGGAACACGCTGTTCCCTACTGTTAGCTTTAATACAGAAATAACAGCTAAATTAGCTATTCATACACATACGCACTAAAAGAAACCAATGAGTGCCTTGAATGAACCCTTGAAAATGAACTGTACTCATTCAAATACTGAAACTTGTCACCACCAGTAAAGGGTGCTGTGCCACTGACCTGCTGAATAACCATGCACATGTTGTGGAAACTTGCCTTGGTTTCTCCAGCAATAAAATGGGACACAGGATACCTGCCTCCCCACGCAGGAGTGCCTTCAGATCTACAGATAAAAAGTGTTGTATTGGAGTTGAGTATTATTATTTTTTGAAGCCTAATGCAGATTGGAGGCAAAGTGGTGGCTTTTCCTTTGATTGTTAATTACCCTTTTTTATTATACCCTGCATAAGACACTTTCACATTTTAATTAGTGATATCCTGTTCTTTGTAATTACTGATGGAGTGATTAGACAATCTTTTCTATTATAGCACAATGCTGATTCCCCTTTAAGGAATACATTTGTTTCTAGACATTATTTGGGTTTATTCTGCAGAGAAGGTACTGAGCAGGTGATTTTAGAAAGTATGCCAATGAAGTGAATGAGGAAGGGGAAATCCATCCATCTTTAACACTGGATCGACTCCAGCACTAGGTGTGCTGACTCATATCTCATTTTCTGTGCTGGGTATTTTTACCCAGGACAGAGGAGTCTGGTTGCAGAAATGATGGCCAAGATCTATGCCTATAGGATCTCTGTAGCTCTGCAGACCCAAGTAACACCTCTCTGAGATGGATGCAGTTGCAAGGGCTGGGAACATTCCCAGTCTGGACCTTGTCAAGTTTTCTCTGCTTTTCTCCAAAAGTGACCAGAGCTGCATGAACAAGCCCACCTCAGAACAGAGAGTGATGTATGGTTGGTTGTATGTGTACCATAATCTTGCTGGCAGATATCAGCCTGGTATTTGAACCAGAGACATTCTAGAGCAGGCAGAGGACTATGTTTTTGGCATTTCCCACTTTCAGGTTCAGTAAACTAAATACAGATCGGGTTTGCTGTGAGCTGGTCACCCACCATGGTTGATGTGAAAACAGGCAGAGGAATCTAGGCCAAGATTCATCTCTCCCTTCTGTACCCAAATGCCTCTGGGCAGATGGATTGCAGCTTTGTTTCTCCCTGTGGACTGGATGTGGAATCTCAATTGATTGGTTCAGCTGCACCTACCAACACAGTCAGATGAAATAATTTCCACCCCTTAACTGGTCCTCAGCAGATATTTTTGGAACTTGGTTCACATCCATTTAAAAGAAAAGTGTTAATCCCATTTTTTGAGTTTCACCTGTGCTGCTGAGAAACAGGGCTCAATCTAAAAAGTTGCTGCATTGGCAATAGTAGTACAAATGATTCTAGTGCTCCAAAGAAAATCTCCATTTTGCACTCAGCAGAGCTACGCAGTCACTTGTGACATTAATTATGGCTTATGCAACTTTTTCTCCTGCTTATGGATATCTCTAAGCTGTTCAGAGTTAACAATGGCAGGTGCTCCTCCTGTTTGCAAATCAGGTAACCTCAGTGTGTCACTTCTTGTGCTTTTGGAGGGATTATAAATTTGCACTGGAAGGTGCATGTTTGCAGAGTATGCCTTGGCTACATTCATGTTCCTTTTTGCAATGCAATGTCATTCATGCCCTTCTGTCACAGACCTTTGGAGAGAAGAAGGTATTTTCTCTCTCCTTATGAGAAGAACTAGATGTTCCTAATCTACTGATCTGTGCTGAAGGTGCAGGGTCTGCAGTCTAAAGCCTGGTGAATTTCAGTGAAACGGTCACTTAAAACTGGCCATACTCCCACAGAGACTGAATTAGGACTGTGAGGAGCAAAGAGTTTAAATTTAGCTTAGGGTTAAAAAGCTAAAGCAGAAAAAATAAAGTCCTAAGCTGTGTTTTGGTAAACTAGATCAAGTGCTTCGACTACAACAGAGATCCTGCAGAGAGCAGTCACCCACTTTCTGTTATGCTCAGTGCTCTGTGGAGGTACTCTCCAAGATGTCCTAGAAAACTAGCATGCTGAAATAAGCTGGAACCCTTCATATCATGACCCAAAAGACACAGAGCTCACTGCAGTCTCTGGGTTAATGTAGGGTTCCCTGGAGCTGGGAGGAGTAGAGCTTCCCACATCTGAACACAGATGTGTACCCCTGTTAACTGGCTTTGCTACTTTGGCTAGAGAGTGGACCCCGACTTGTCCTAAAACTGTCTGGACATTTCAACTCTTGACAACCCTCCTGTCTCCTTTCTAAGGTCACAGGTCCCATTCACACCTGTCCTGCTCTTGTTGGATGTGCTCAGGGGTGAAGGTTAAGGGGAAAGAAGAGGGAGCTCCCACCCAGCCCAGTGGTCAAAGCCTGACTGAGTGCAGTGGCACAATGCAGGTAAGGAGGACAGGAACTCAGTCACACTGGAAGAAGTTGACAGGATAAGATCTACCTCCTCCCCTCCCAGGACGGCTCCAGGGAAATTTACAAAAGAAGAGCAAGTCCTGTAAGGGTCACCAGTCTTCCTTATAAAACCTCCAGGGCATTCCCAGTGAAAGTCACCCCACTCCTTCCCCAGCTCCCCCGGAAGACAAATGTCCCATCCACTCTCTTTTCACTTTGAAAGAGACCCAGCGTATGGTCCCAGTTAATAAAACTGTAGAAAGTGAGGCAGTGACCCCACCAGAGGCAAATCAATAGCAGCAGGGCCCCTGGGTATTGTGTACTTTAAAATATGCCATTTGAAATGCAGATTTTCCCTGCCTGGGCTGGGGCTACAGAGCACTAATCAGGAAGACAGCAGCCTTATTGTCTCAGACTGATCCAAGGGGATGTAGAGGAGCTTTTCCCTCCCTTAGCTGAAAGGACGTATTTCCTTTTGCTTCTCTTACTTCCTTGGCATGACCTTTGCCTCAGCATTTAGAGCCTTTTCCCATCCATTTTAAAGATTCATTCCTTCTTTCCTGCTAACTTTTCTTTTGCTCAAATATTTATCTCCTGAGGAGACCAGGAGATGCTACCAGACTGGTTCCTGCCACACCTCAAGACAGCACCTCAAGAGGTAGAGAACCTGCAGTTGCCATCCCAATGCTTGAGAACTGGTGGGGCAGGTGGAGAGGCACTGGTAAAGCCATCCAAACCATGGGAAGGGGTGGCAATGATGGTTGATCAATAGAGGGAGATGGAAGGATTTGTCTCACACATCTTTTTACTACCTTGAGTTGCAGCTGTACTCAAGGGCAAGAAATACTCTCCTTTTTCTTACAGGAGGAACAATTGCATGGAGACATGAAGGAACTTTCTCAAGGTCAAAAACTCCTGCTGGAAACAGGACAAGAAAGCACAGCCTGCCTTGCTCAGCCCCCAAAAGAAATGCGTGTGACAATGAAAAGGGGAAGAGGAGAAAGGAGGATTATTTCCGATGAACTCTTTTTGAAATAGTGTGATCATTGCCCTTGGAGAGGTCTTACTCTGAATGATGTGATGACCTTCCCCTTTTTTTTCAGTGTTATTTGCCATCCTTGTCTCTGAACGACATGATTTTTTTTGACTTTTAACATTCTTCATTTAGTATAATAAAAGTAATGACAGCATCCCACACTTTCCACATCTAACAATCTATATAGACACTTAGCTAATGAATACTCATGGCAACCCTGTGATAGAAAGAGCTAAGCAAAGTGATCAACCAAGCAGCAAGAGGACTTGTATCTGGTAAAGTCACAGAATTGGCAAATTCATGTCTGTTTTACCTAACTGGCCATTAGAAGGTAAAACTAAAAATACCTTTCAAGCCTTCAAACAGGCAGAAGATGATTGGTAAAAAAGCCAAAATAGTCTTTCATACATTTTTAATGTCTTCAAGAAAACAGAAATTTCTGTTTTGAAAGTAAAATTTAAATTTAATTAAAATTTTTTTAAAAAAATCAAACAAATGTGCAACACCTGTATTCATGTGCCTTAGTGTCTTTCCAGTCTGATACACAACAGTTCAGGTTTCTGATTTCCTGTGAACTGTGGAAAAAACCCAAAGCCTAAAAAAGATTGTACAGAGAGCCCAAATGTGAGTGTTCATTATTTCTGAATTACCAGGGAGCTGGTGGTCAGAAACATGGTATTAGCACTGCTACAGAGTATTATGGCCTCAAAATAGCTTCCTCTCCTGGAACAGATCAGAGCGAGTGATTTGCGTACCAGGTAGTATTTACCAAATATACCGTCTCATTTTGGCTATTTAAATGTAATAACTATTATATCTAGAAGATAGCCTATAGTCAGTAATTTTCCCCCAATTTCATAGGGCTAGCTGATTTTTTTTTTAAAGTATCTTTCCAAAATAATTTCACAGTACAAATTGAATAAATTTAGGAAGAAGAGATCCTTCCCATCAGCACTACCTCAGATTATTTAGCAGAAATATCCTTTCATCTCCACAGGAGCTGGACAGCGAGGTAGAAGGGGACACCTAGGCTTTTGTGGTCAGTATGGTAGTCATTGCTGCCCTAACTTCCCAAGAAGACCAGCTGTGATGATGACTGATAGCTCTGCTGTGCTGGACATTCCCAGATTTGTTGCAGTTTTTGTCTGGAGTTTGGAAGCAGCAGCCATTTGTACTTTTTCAGAGTGAGGGGAGCTGGGATTTACCGATGGGAAAGGACTTGCTCCAGGCCAGAGAGTAAATGCTAGGATTGCCTATGTTGTCTCTGTCCCAGTCTGTCTGTTTTTACTCACAAACTCTATGCCTATCCCTGCCGCAGGGCGCAATCAGTCCCAAGGCTGGAGTTTGGCCAGAAGACCCTGGCTAACACTCCCACCCCATTTTTTATGCAAATTTGATTTACGACTTTGATCTTATCTTAAATAATTTAAAAATTAAATAATTTATAATGTATCTGTCACTTTCCAAGGCTCTTTCCTTTGTTCTTGCTTTGCTCTTCTGCATTTTCCCATCTCCCTAACCCTTTTTTGATCTGTGAACATTTCCTTTCTGTGTGGTGGGGCATCACTGACACGAGACAGCTCCTAACTATTCCTTGCCACTTTCTGCACAAAAAGACCTACAGGAACTTTTGCCACCATTGTTTGTTTGGGCCAGGATTGTACTACGACTATTCACAGTCTGTTTTGATTTTCACTGCTTGTGATTTTGGGCTTGGCCATCCCACCTCTTACCAAGATCTAAGAAGGTGTGCTGCGCTCCTCTGAGGTGGAGTGTGTCCCTGCAGGTTCATTCTTGTCTGGCAGCAAATCAAGGTGGTGCCAGCTAGCATCACTCTCCTCTCCAGACTGAGTTCAAATCTATAACTCAATCTGGGCTTAACTTAGACTGCAGAAACAGCTATCAACACCCAGCTAGTGTATATTCACAGTAACCCGACACCAAAAAGAGCTGATGCTCTGTACACGTGTGAAATAAAAAAAATAATTGCCCCATAAAAGGAGAAGTTAAATGAGTATGGGAAGATATTGCTAAAAAGAAAAAACCTAAAACAAACAAACAAACAAAAACCAACCAAACAAAAAACCCCAAAAAAAACAATTCCAAAAAACCCCACCAAACCAAACCAACCAAACAAAAAGAACAAACCACCAGACTCTGAAACAAATTAGTGTAGGGCCTCTGGGAGCTTTAGGAAGCCATGAAATTTGACTTGCCTTGAGCTGCATACAAAAGAGGTGAAGTGAGTCTGGTGTGGCTTTCTGTGTCAATGAAACAGCACACAGGGTTGGTACTAAGCTTTGTCTGGTCTGCTTGCAGGTGGCACGAGGAGAGGATGGAAAACCGCACACTGTGGAGAAGTCCCTTTGCTTCCTCATATTTTTTACCTCTGGGTCTGAGGCCATATGGCTGCTGAAACTGAGGACTGCTTGGCTGATGTGAGGCTGCCACTGCTATAAAGGTTAAAGTTGTTTAAGCTGAGGCTAAGTGGGTTGACAGCGTGCAACAGCAGTAGGGAGTGAACTGTGACATGGCCAGTTGCTGAGCAGTAAGGTAGGTAACTTAGGGAGGAGCTGGGGCCCAAATCAGTCCTGATGGCAACATTGAAGACTGTCAGTCAAACACTGATGGATTGAGATCCTCTTTGCTTCTCCTCAGAGGGTTTGCAAACCTACAGGTGCCCATCAATCTATCATGTGTGTTTCTGATGCACTGGCCACCTTGATGGATTGAGACCTTTTTGCAGGAGCTAATCCAGTCACAGTGATGTGCAAGATGCTTCTCTGGGGCAAATACAGCAAGAAACTGCAGCATATGGGACTTGAACAACTTCCTCTCTGGGGACAGACCATTAGAAACTATTGATAAACTGCTGTCATGGGATTGCTTGAGAAGTCTTACATGGAGACATGAGTCAGGTGTGGACTGTAGGGGGATAGCTGAGAGTACAGACTACAAGTATGAATTAGAGAGCCTAATGTCTCCTGCTTGTTCTGACCTTACTACCAAGCACTGAGGCACTTCTTGCACTTGTGTTACTGCCCTACCACTGTGTGAAAACACGGAGGGACTGCTCAAGAGAGAGCCGTCCCCCTGAGGGAGAAGAGGAAATAAATAAATCTGATCATCAGCTTTACTTGTACATGTGGAAACAAGGCCAGGGAGTCAAGTAATTCACTGAGTATCACAAGAGTTGCTGGTGGCTGTGGCATCACCCATCATGACAGTCCTGATCCTGATGTTTCACCTTCCCTCCTCTTGACTTGCATTAGCTCTTTGACTCCATTTTGGGCCGAATAAAACTGCTCTCTCCCTTTTCCTCTTCCTTATCGATCCCTCCATCTCCTGCTGGCATTTGTGAGGTGCCAATCATCTTGATATATAAGAGCCAGCAGTCTGAGGTGGATTAATCAGGACCAAGGGAATGCCACAGAGCCTCGAAGCTCCCTTCCTTCCCTTTTATGTGAGACTGTGAGATGAAACAGATAGGGAGGTTGATTGAGAGACAGCATCTGAGCACACTCTGGGTGTACAGGCGCCAAACGGGAATGTGATCCCATCATTTAGACAGCTCTGAAGTCCCCAGGGTAATTGGTGTCACCAGCTTGTCATATCCAATGGGTCAAGATCTAAAACTTATTCTTTCCCCATTGTTAGCATATTTATCAGGGGGAAAAAAAAAGATAATGGGTCCAATTCTGCTTTCGCAGAAATCAATATGAAATATATTCATTTGTTTCAATGGGTGGGAGCAGACCAGGAATTGTTTTCACTCTTCCTTCAGCCATAAATCCTCGCCTACCATCATAAAATACCTGTATTATCTGGTGAGAAATGGAGGAAACTTTTGTTGTGTATGGGAGCAGACTTGCATTCTCTCATATCAAGATTAACCTAGGCTGGAAATTAGAAGAGTTACTCTAGATTAAAAATAATGCAAGAAGAGTTTTTGGACCAGAGCATCAGGACAGTGGCATCTTTACCATCTCTCCAGCTGCCTGATCAATGCCTGTAGAATAACACTGAAGCCACATCTCCTGCCTGACAACCTCTGCAAATGTTCATCCCAAGCTACTCGTGGGTTGCCTCCTGTTAATCTCTCTGATGTGTAGGGGCAAAAATCCTGCATCCCTCTGCCAGGCTACTGACCACTGACCTGGGCTCAGATGGGATTTACTGTCTCTTTTCCAATTCCTGCAGCCTTCCCTGGCCAGGAGGACAGTTAAACACAGGCAGGCAGGGGAGGGAACAGTTCTTCTATCATATGAGGAAGGGAGAAGGGGACAAAGGAAGAGACAGAGATTGACTTAGTCTGGGAGTAAAAATGGAGACAGAAAAAAAGAAGTAAACATTTTTCTAGACAAGAGTGAATTAAAAAGTCCAGAACTGCATCAAGAGGTGAAGCTGGGAGGAGAGGGGGAACTTCTGTGGAGCTCTACAGCACATCCTCACACCTCTGCATGGCTCACACAAGGGGTAGACGGGGTTGTACCAAGGGTTCAGTGAGGCTCAGGACCCCCAGAGAAGGACAGAAATTTTCAGATCTTCAAGTTAACAAACAAACATGGGCATGTGATGGGAAATACATGGTACCAACAAATGAGAAAGAAACAGTCAGGGAAGAAAGCAAAGCCTCGTGGTCAGTGCACTGAAGGAAGTATGGGTACAGCAGAGTGTGATTCCTGAGCTGGCCCTGTAAACCTTAGGCAAGGCATTTGTTCTCTTGTTCAGGAATATGTTACTCTGGAAAATGGTACTTCCCTCCTGTACACAAATCTTGCAGAGTACAAGGGGACCACATTTTGCCAACAAACAGATGAAGCACTCAGATACACTGCCTGCAAATGTGCTCTAGAGGAGGCAATAAAATCACTGGGCAGTATTGTGTCTATTGTGTCTGCCTCCTGCAGGCATCACCTCTACCTGCCTCTGAAATACCTGACAGAGAGTCCAAGTTACCTGAACCCAACCTTGTCTTGCAGGTCCTTGTTAATTGTAGCCTAAGAAATAGTACTAATGCCAGAGACATCAATTTCAGATCATCATCAAAAGCCCAGCTCTCTGTACAATCACATCTTCTCAGGGGCCCAGTGTCCAGGTTTGGTATGTACATAAAGTACCTGAAGCAACTCCAACAGGACTTTTTCCCAGTGCGCTTAAATCATACTGTTTTGGGAAGCCAACACTGTATATGTGCATATCTGCTTGTCCATTTTGTTATTATCTAGCATGCTTTCATGAACCTAAAAACATTTCTGTCAACAACTGCCATTTCATCCTGTGGTCACCCCAAGGTACCCAGAAGCCACATGATGACATGAGGCAGAGAACTAGGATAAACTGAATTCAGGCTTATTTTATCCAAATGCTCAAAGGCTAGTTGTGCTTTTATTTTATAGCAATGGCTTAGACCCCATAGGAAGTGTTTTGCATGGGTCCACACATGATCGTGGTGTGGTTACTGCTAGAATTGGCTACTGCTAGAACTGGCTACTGCACCTCTGAGACGTGCCTGGGAGATTCCCTTGTCTGCCAGGGATAATATTCCCAATTCCATGAACATGTGTAGAGTCAGAGTCTATACTTACTGCCTGTGCATAGGCGCCATAAGCCCCAAACTGGATGGCCATGGGGTTGAACATGCCCATTTGTCCTGCCATTTGCTGCATGCGCCTCATTGTACGCTCCTTGTCCGTGTCCGCAAACTTCACCACCAGGCTTGAAGAGGCTCCCTGCAGGACAGGAAACAAAAGGACACACAAGAGGGAATGAGCTAGATATACACTTGCTCACCAATCCATATGTGTAACACAGACTTGGTACAACAAAATTCTGCTGGAGCTGACTTTTTCCGTGCAAAAAAAATCAGGTTTTTGAATTTGACCCTTGCAAGGGGTTGAGAGCATCAGGAAGGAAGTAAAGGACCCAGGAGGGTGAATGCTAGCAGCCTGTTTCCTAATTTCCTCTTAAATTCAAAGTCCTAGCCTGTCATTCATGTTCCCTCTGTAAAAGTTTTTGCCTTATTCTTTCAACCTTCAGGCCCATTAGGTTGTCCTCATCAGAGGACAAAGATCTGAACTCAGTGCAGCAAAATGTAAGAGGCTTTGCTGAATGAATGCGGTAGGATTTGTGGACCTATTTGTTTTGGTGGAATGTGCGAGGTTTCTGCATTCTAGACCCCTGAACTGGATCACCCTTTCATGCTGCTCTCTTGTAACCCATAGTGAGAAATCTCTGCCCAGCCTTGGAGATGAGAGTCAGTATTGTGGGCAGAGTGTATGTATCATCATGAAACAACATCTCTTCTGTTAAATTAGGGGAGGAAAAATAGTACCTGATGGACCTGAGTTTCCTCTTAGAAAATAGAGACTACTACACAAACCCCCACATTTAAAGTTACACATCTCCAGGAAAGCTTTATGATATTAGGATTTTGTCTACAGTCAACAACAGTGCAGAACTACAGATGACCATCAGAACTGCCTGCAGAAAACTGAAAAACATAGTGCTTTTGGGGATGAAAGAAATCCCTCTCCTTCCCAGAATGAGATGAAAGGTCAGTAGCTGCAATCCTTACATTTCTAATAGGAGACAGATGGGAAGAAACAGATCTACTTAGGAAGGAAGGCACTGGTATTTTTTTGTCTTGCTCCAAGGAAGTCCCAACTTCATGGGTTGGTTGACTCCCCACAGGGTGTTCTCCCTGAGGATGGAGGAGATGCAGAGAGGGGAGAATCTGGCCACTGCCCTGGCAGCAGGGGACAGTTGCCTCGGTACCTGGGCTGCCATCAAGTCTGGGGAGAACAGGTGAGCTGTCAGGAGGCTGACAAAAGGCAGCTGAAATCATTGTGCTCCCATGGTATACTTCCCTTTTGACAAACTGGTATTCATTGTTGGAAATATAGTTAGCCGGAAATTACCAGCTCAGCCTCCGGCTGTGGCACTAGAGGAAGACCAGCTCCACGCCAGAGGAGCTGAGATATTTCAGGACCCTCTTTTTTCTAGCAGAGGTGGATTTTCTCAGTTTGTACAGGAACAATGTTATTAACTGGCTTGCACGCACTCCTATGTAACTGCAAGCACAAAAAATAGTCTCTGTGAAAGCAGAGTTGCTCTGCTACAAACTGGGAAGAATGTAGTAAACCACAGATATGGATGTACATATATATAAGTCTGAGCTATACATATTCAATAGCCTCTCCAGATCCTCGGTTATGAATAAAGACTTGAGGAATTAACTTGCTAAAAAAAGACCCCAACAATCTAAGGCCACACAATGAGCCATGTTCCCCCGGATTAGCAGTCTGTTCTGGGAGAAAGTGATTTTCATTGGTAAAGAATCTTTCTTTTTGACCCGTTAGTCTCTCTCTAATAAATCTATAACCTGCTAACACAATGTGGTGAAGAGCAAGGTTTTGAAAAAAGTGCTTCAGGAAAACAAAGGGACGGAGAGATGAATGCTCCATTCAAGGATGGAGAGCAATCTTCAGAAGTTATTAAAAAAACAAAACAGAAGGGGGAGTGGAAGGGGGAGAGGAAAAAAAATCTAGCCAAAATTCCCCTGCATTTCTGTTGAAGGCTAGATGACTTTTCATTTTTTTTACATCACATGATGTAGTTATTGATCCTTCCCCAAATCACACTCTTAATTGCAGCTCATCGACAAATGAATATTTTAATGCATACATTTCCTGCTAATTATCACCTGGACTAGTTCTTAATTAGATTTCAACACTCATTTAATTAACCCTGATCCAAGAGACTGTTTGGTAACTTGAATCTAATGATTTAAACCTATTTGCAGCTGTATTGGAGGGAGGCACTGGTCCACAGCAGATTGGGCTGTTCAGAGGTGCTGTTGTGATTTGCAGAGCAGAGGCTGCAGCACTGTGGGCACAATGCAGGATGGAGGATTTTGAAACTGAAACAGGCATATGAGTATTCAACTCTGCAAAGAGGTTTAGAAGATATGACCTGCTCTTGTTAGAAGGACAGAGAAGTGTAAATAAAAGTTGGTGTCTTCTTCCTTCCTCTTTTATTTCTAACTCTATTTGCCCTGGAAGGCTTAGGGCAAGAACTGCCTCAGGCATTTACTGATGCCTCACACTGTTGAAAACCAAGCTATTATTGTAGATGGCATCATGAAAACATGGGTAACCTCCACATGAAGTGCTTGCCCCTGGAGTGTTCTTCCCTCCTGACATGAGTCATAGTGACTGCACAGCAGCTGTTTGACCCAATGGGATCTCGTATTGCCTCTTATGAGATGTTTTTCTGGGTTGCCTGTCGCAGCAGGACTTCAGGCCCCTTTGAACATCTCTATTACATACACAGAGCAGAAAGGCCATTGGCAAATAAATGCAAACTAGAGCACACTCTACAAAGAAAGAAGAGAAAAAGAAGGTTTTTTTAAGAGTGCAAGTGGTTAGAGATGTGTAGCCAGTAGAAATGCTGCAATGTTCTTGAATATGAAGATCGACCTTGGGATTGATGCTTTCTGTGTGTGGTTCCTCATGTGCAGCTCTTTCATGTGGCCCAAAGGAGATCAGGCAGTAAATGCTATCACATCTGCCAGTGCAGGACTTTTAGCCATGGAGCCAAACACTGCTGTTCATCTACAGCAGAACAAGGCTACTTCCTACTCCAGTGACTACTACTCTACTGAATAACAACAGAAATGCCCCAGAATGGGCCAGATTTTCCATAGGGTAAAAACCCCAGAGCCCTTCATCTGGACTATTTATTGCTTCCGCAAGCAGCTAAACTGCGGTGTAAATCATCTGTTGTCTGCTGACAAAGGCAATAGGTCCTGTCTGCTCAGTCATTTATTAGTAATACATAATCTCCTTCTTGCTCTCTCTGGTTGTTGGACTGGACCTTATATTTCGCCAAACCCCAAGAGAGTTACACTGGGTAAGTCAATAATGTTTGAAATGTACTTCTGCATTATAGTGAGGAAAAGACTTGTTTATTTCACTACCCTGCAGACCCACAGTCAGAAGAGACCATCATGAAAGTGAGCATTCCTGCTGGTGCCTCTGCAATGGGCTGCTTGGAATTGGCATTTATCTCCTTTTCCATCAAATCAACCTCCTTTTTCAAGTACTTTGATATCTACTGATGAAAAGAATAATGTAGGTCTAAGTATTATTATGCTTTTCCTATTCTCTCTTGGGCCAGCAAGTCTACTTAATATGACTATCTTGCTTCCAGTCCCCCTCCCTCACATGGTAATGAATTGCTCCCCTTAGTCAGCAGAGTCTGATACTCTCTAGGCTGGCGGTGCGAGCGAAAAGATGGAGGAAAAATCACTCTGCGCCACACTCACTTTGTAATCCCTAATCAGAGTCCTCTGTGGGAAAAACTAATTTCCCAGCCTGTCTTGACGTGTGAAATAAAGTCATTCTTGAAAACAGGAGCTTGACAGGTCGCTTGTGAAATTTCATATTCAGCTAAAAATAAAATATCCATCCATTGATATTTCATTTAAAGGCAAAGGAGAAAAAAATTCTTTGCCTGGCTGTTGGAACTGTTTCCCATTAGACATGATCTTCCAAATGGAGTGCATACACAAATTAAGCAAAAGCTTTTCAGGAGGCCAAATATTACTACACAGCATCAGGGAAAGTTGTTTCTCCCTAGAACAATATTCATAGGAAAAGTTTTGTGAAGGTGCTGCCTTGTAGAATATATGCCTGAATTTCCTTTTCCTGATAGCCCTATAAGTCTCCTCTAACTCAGTAGCTTACCAATCCCCATAGATGGTTAGACACCTTTTTCTTGCAAAACTGATGGATTTGGGCCTAATTTGTAAAAGTCTTTAGGTAATGTTTCACTTTAAGCTTAGTGAATGACATATTGGAGGTAAGCATACACTTAAGCACTTTTAACACAAGGGTGCCTCTCTCATACAGGTGGACCTTTGTATCTTGGTTAGCTCAAAAAGAGCCAGTCAAAAACTCTGGGCAAAAAATATTGAAAAAAGGTTTGTTACATTAAAGTTCCAGTGACTGAGCCCTTGAATATAAGAGATCTGAATGTGCAAATCCCATAAACTACCTTCTGAAATGTCAGCTGTAGACACAAACTAAGATGCTTAAATGAATAGGTGCTGCCTTCCTAAGTGTCACCACATAAATGGTTTTTCTTGTAGTGAAAATTCTGCTTTAGCACTCCCTTTGCTACTGTAAAGCAGAGCTGGGAGGATGCTGATCCTCAGCAACACAATCAGGCTAAGTATTACGACACAAGGATCCTTGATGTTACAGCCTGAAAACCAGAGGAAGGATTCTTTGCTTTGGACTCTGTCAGCTCAGGCCGTTTGGTATGTTTCATCTAAGTTTAAAAACAAATTTGGATTTTTGTTTTAAATGTGCAGCTTTACTGAAAGTCAGTCTGCTGAATTAGCCAGTGGGATTTGACCCCAGCCTGAGGTTTTAGACAAGCAAAAAGGAAACTACTGTCCAATTAAAACCATAGAGCAAAGGGAATTTTAGATAGGTAGAAATGTAATTACCCAGGCTGGAAGATGGCCAGAAGAGGGGGACTTACATCCCTCCTATCTTGTGAAATATGTTGTTTTTCTGTACTCAGGGCTTCAATTTCATGTCTCATCTGAAAGATGAGTAGGACAGCAGTCCTACTCTGGGAGCTGGTTTAGGCACACTTGAGAGCGACAGAGATGGAGAGGGGAAAGAAGGCATTCATCCAGGACTTCAGTGACGGACCCTTTGATAATGCTGCTCCCTCAGTAGAGAAGATTCTTCATGAAATGTCTAAGCAGAGAGAGTTGCTGCAGGTACTTCCCTTCACAGGTCTCCGGAGCCGTAATTTATTTGGAGTGGAAGCTTGATTTAGATTTTACTTCCCATACACTACTTAGCAGGTGTCTCTCAGAGCTAAAGTTATTGCTTTCCACAGGGCAACAGAATCATTGAGTCCTGGTGTCACTGTACCCATTTCTAATTAGGAAGAACTCAATGTATAACCCAGGTGTTAGTATACCCCTCAAATCAAAGCCAGTTATCTGAAAAACCTAAACCTAAAAGCAGAGTTCTTCAAGCACCTCTGCATTTTTCAGCTCAGTCTATGAATGATAAAAGTCCTCACAGAATCACTCACCTTCCCTAATGTGTTATGAAGTGAAAAATATTGTTATATCAACAGAATGGAAATTCTTACCAGCTATTTAGGAATATGAAAGCAATAAATAATTATTTTTATGTTATTTGAAGAAAAATTTAAAATCCAGAATTCAGAAGAGATTGTTATAAGTTTCCCCTTTCCAGTAAGAGTAACATGGTTTGGAGACTAGGTATGATTAGCTTTGTACTAACTAAAAAAATATACTTCCTCTGAAAATATTCTTACAGCAAAAAAAAAAATGACATAATTTTTTTATAAATTATTACTACTACTAAGAAAATCTTTGATGGCTGCAGCATTGAGCCTCATAAAAGGTAGTGTCTGAATGACATTTCCTTTTAGTTAAACAACCACGAATGAAAATAAGAGAAGTGGAATAATTCCAGAGTCATAAAATAAATTGCCTATTGTCAAATTGAGGAAAAGTCACAACCAGGTATGGAGCTCCTGATGCTTCAGGACTCTGCTCACATGAGCTCCATGCTTCTTTGGCAGTTTGAGATGGGGACATGAGCAGCCTAAGATGACTTGGAAAGAAGCAGATGTAGAGAAAGGACTTGCGAGCTGGGCAGATACATTTCAGCTGTGCACGTGACATGAAAGAACATTTCCATGGCACCGAGTTCCAAACATGCTTCACAAAACTGGGTATCCCAAATCCCTGTCATGCTACTTGACTCTATGATGTTGTGGTGTAAAGCATCTTGCTCAACTGAGATAAGAAGAAGATTTGAATTTTTGCAACATTTTTAAACTGAAGATTTTCAAGCACTGGCCAGCCATGGGGTTGAACCAGATGATCTTTAAAGGTCCCTTCCAACCCAAGCTATTTCATGCTTCTATAATTATTTGAGAAAATATTCTGCTTTCAGGGAGGTATCACCCATGCTTCAGTATAGTGAAAATAGGTGGTCAACTCTAGCTATGAAGTACTGTAAATTCAGTGAAGCTGTATTGTTTTTTGGTGAAATAAGAAGTTGGTTTACACTGAAGGATCATTCCACTATACTAAGACTGAAACATGTCCCCTTGCTGCTCTGTGAGACTTCACAACCACTGTTCCTGTATCACCCAGACCTTTGCTATGGGAAATCAAGCTTGTTCTCCTACTAGATTTCACTTGCCAGTGGACATCTGAGACAAAGACATTGGTGTCTGGTAGGATGCTTCACATTCATTTATGAATTTTTGGGAACTTCAGTTGAGGTTCTTATCTGAAAGTCATAGTTTTGATCTAAATACATCTTTGCCCTCTAAAGATTCCTTTTGATCTTTGCAGAACCCATTTTGGTAATAGCTACTGAATCACCTAATGCTATGTCTTGGATAGCAATCTACCAGTTACTAGGGTCTTTCTGTTTTCCTCACAAGAAGGTGTGTTATCAACCCAGACCACACACCTGAGCAGCTGGAAAGGTGTGAATTAAAAGGAAAAAATGAGAAACATCAAGAGTGATTTAATGCTGATTCAGAGCCTACTTAACTATGTAGGAAGATCCCACTGATATAAATGATGTTTAGATCAAAAATACAGGAAGGGAAAAGGAGAAAAAAGAAATGCCCCCAAAGCAAGCAGAGATGTAAAGACAACACTGACATCTTTAATCCTTATTAGAGGAAGGTGGTAATGCCTGGTGGAGCTCCCTCCAGTAGGCTGAGTGCATTTTATGTCTCCCAGATTGGAGGCTCATCAATGTCTCCGATATCCCAGAAAGGTCAGTGCTTGGGAATTATTTTAGCCCCCACCGGTCCTAATCTCATCCAGACTATGCAGGAGTTGAGTGCAGTGAGAATTTCAGGGGCTACTGCCAGCACCAGGACTCAGGCAACTCTCAGTGGTGGCATAGTCCTGCTCCTGCTTTCCTGTGGCTGCCTCCACAGCTGCTGATTTAGTGCCTACCTCCCCTCGGGCCCATAAGGAGACACTGCGGTGGCAATTAAATCCATTTGTCCAGAGCGAGATCATGTGGCTCACGAGCAGTTATCATTGGTATCTCATTTGGAGGTGATGAAGGCTTTGATCTAGAGGGAGCAAGGAAGCCCAGGGAAGATGTTGAGTGAAGCCTGTCATGTTCCACAGGTCACTTCACTGTCCTGCTGGGTGACTGGGTGGCTGTGGAAATGTGACTAGAGAAGTGAAGGCCATCTTTGGTGCCAGCATGATTCATACCCCCTGTCAAGCAGCTGGACTGCCTGGGTTTCTATTCTGGGACACAGAAAGATATGATTAATTAGTTCATTTATGAAACTGGGGGAGAGGCAGGAAACACAGTCTCACAATTTGATTTTTTTCTAGAAAGAATTAAGGGAAATTATGGTAACACTGGGAAACTGCTGTCCCAAAGCTTGTAGAATCAGCTGTCTTGATGGTAGTAGTGGGATGGGATGGCCTCTGAGCTTTAGTCCCTCTTTATCCAGAACCCACTGCCCAAAGGAAAGGAAAGCTGAGCTATCAAAAATCATTGGACTTTGATGGAAGAAATGTCTGCAAATTAACATCTCAGTATTACATGTCCAGTGCTTTTTTCATCCTAAAAGACAACGCATGCCTTTATAAATGGTGTTGAGGTAGCATATTCAGAAAAATCATTCATTACTGTGAGGAGAGACAGGCTTGCTGCTGGTGAGTTATAAATGGGTTTCTAAGGTATTATTACTTTTTAATAGAAGGAATGGATGTGCTGTGCTTTGCCTTGAGTTAAACAAGCCAGCCTGTGTGTTATACAAAGACATTGCAAGGAATGCTTGTTCTTTAGAGAGCACAAGATCAACAGTAAAGAGAAAAAAATGTGTCAGAGTTGGCATCTCTTTTCTCATCCATCAGCTTCTCCAGCATCAGCAGCGTAGAACCAGGTCTCAGCCTTCTGCATTGATTTAAACAGATGGACTTGCACTGATGGTACCCCACACTGCCCTAGACTTTGTGACTTTGGGCAAGTAACTTTAGGGCAAAGGCAGCTGTAAGTCATGAAGGGGCTGCAGATGCTGGACTTCCATCAACTTTCACCTCTGAAAATCTCCCCTTTATGTTTCTGTGGTCATGTAAAACTGAAGTCTGATGACTTTTTTGTTTCCTATTTTAGTCTCAAGAAGAGAAGGCTTAGAAGGGACCTCATCACTCTCTAGAGCTACCTGAAAGGAGACTGTGGTGAGGTGGAGACTGGTCTCTTCCACTGTGCCTGCAGTAAGAGGACCAGAGGAAATGGTCTTAAGCTGAGACAGGGGATATTCAGACTAGATGTGTTAGGGTGGTCAGATGTTGGAATAGTTTGTCCAGGGAAGTGGTGGAGTCACCATCTCTTGAAGTGTTTAAGAGGTGTCTGGATCTGGTGCTGAGTGGTGTGGCTTGGTGGTTTACAGTACAATGGCAGTTCTGGGTGGACAGTTGGACTTGGATGATCTTAATGGTCTCTTCCAACCTTGTTGATTCTATAATTTTATTTACCCCGACAGCCTGAGAGGATCAGTGACTCTATGTCTACTGACTCTCATAAAGTGGCTTTTATTAATTGAGAACTTGAGTCCGTACTGGAATATCAATAGTAGTAAATTCTGTTGGTTAATTAATACTTTAAAACTCTTTAATTGTTATCTGCTTACACTATGAGTTTGTCTATGGTTCTGTTTATGTTACCAGGATATTTTGAAGACATTTTTCAGAAGTGAGGTGGTGAAGTGATGGCTTCAAGCTTGGTGTTCGTAATTCTATATTTTTTTATATGGTATCAAAAATTAAGATTTAGATGCTCAAGTATTCACTGGTTATTACTTCTCTGCTGGAAACAGGAACAAGAATTGCTGTCACTTAGGCTAAGAACTGGCTAAATATGTAGATTAATTATGTATAAGACTAGTTCACTCACAGACATTGCATTGTTGCTTCTTTTGCTTATCTCTTGTGCCTTGTCCCTTAGGCACTCAGACGACCTAATTGCAGCCATTTTGGGCATCTATTCTAAATCCTCAGTAACTCAAGACACTGAGATATCTCTCTGAGGTCCTAATCTCTCTCCGTCAACTGTAGCAAAACTCCAGATGGCAAGACTACAGATGACCCTGAAGTTTCCCACTTTGAACAACACTTTGGCATAATTCATCCAGCCAGGTTAACCCTGGCCTTTAGTTAGCAAACTGCTGAGTGTGGGAACTGTCCTGTCAGAGGTTTGTATGGTGTTTGACACACAAGAATTTCATCTAAGACAAACAATAACCACATTTCCAACAGTAGTAGTCTGAGAGAACATCTACTAATGTTTCTAAGAGGGCGAAAAGAATGTTTCAGTTGAGGTGAGACCTGCAAGCATGAAGCCGTGGCTCCACGCACCCAGCTCGCATATTTGGATGGCTTCCTGAAGGATGTGTCTTGCTGGAAGTGGAATGCGTTACAAGTTTTAAACAGCAGCCTAACTACCTCAACTTTGTGGAAATGACAAGCCCTTCTTCTGAGCGCTAAAGGCTGCCATGAGCCTGCAGGGAGAAGGGGAGTGTGCAGCTGGATGTGTGTGCGTATCTGCGAAGACGGGAGGAGCGACGAGGAAAGTTTCTCCTATGAAAGAAATGATCTAATTTGAAGCAAGTCCCTCATGGGAAGAGCTGTGACAGAGGCTGCTCTGTTCCTGTTAATTTTCACAGTGCAGCTGTCAGCGGGTCTGTAAATAGTACTCTGCGAAGCCAACACTTCCTATCCACACATCAACCATTCAATTAACAGAAGAACAGAAGAAGGAAATAAAGTGCACCACAGCCTTCTATCACGGCTTTGATGTTTTCCAGCAATTTATGAAAGTGTACACAAATCTAATTACAAGCCCCACTGCTTCCCATTTACATGGAGCTCCTCAAGTTCAGAGCTGTTTATATCAAAATAATTGTTAAAAATACCTCAGCTGATCTACGGCACCGTGGCCCCCCACTCACCGGAGCCACCACGCTGCTCCTCCCAGGGATTTTCTGCCGACTCAGCGCTCTGGTGCCCGTGTGCTCACACACAGTACCTGCTTCCCCGCTGCTCTGCGGGCGCGGCGCCCGCGCTACAACTTCATCATGCCCACAAAGGCCTGATTCCCTTCCCTCCTCCACCTGCTCAGAGCTCCTTCTGCAGACTCTCGCTGCTCTCTGCTCCATCCCTAACTCACAGAAATGCTCCTCTGTCGTGCTGACAGGGGGTGAGCCCAGCTGCTCGGCCGGTTTCTCTAATGGGGCTGTGTCTGGAGGCAGCTTTGCAAAGTCATAAGTGCGCCGTAGGAGTGCACAGCAGTAACACCAGTAGTCATTAATGCTAGCTGGGGTTGGTTTCTTTGGTGGGATGCCTGAGCATCCAAAGCCAGGAAGATGAGAACCACTGCTCCGTTTGCCATTGGTCTGAGAGGCCGCTGCATGTGACATTCTGACAAAGACACTTGTAAGTCCTGGTCTAGTGGGTGGCGTCCCTGCTCGTGACAGGGGATTGGAACTAGATGATCTTTAAAGTCCCTTCCAAACCAGATGTGATTCTACAATTCTTGGGGCAATTTTTGATAATCTCATATTTGAGTCACTGTTGCCTGATAAAACAAACAGGTGAGAAATTCCTTCAGCTTAACTAATGAGAAAAAACCTCTTATGGTATGAGAGGGTAGATAGTACATTGTCTAAGGAAAGAATACAATTCTTTCACCTGACTGTGTTTGTCTGGGATTTTTTGTGCTATTGGTGGACTTCCAAAGAGTAATGGTGGGCAGATGCTGGAAGTCAACCTTGTTCAAAGTGTTGTGTCATTCATATTTTCTTGATTAATAAAATGTTTTAAATGCCATAACTAGAGATCTAATCAATCTCTCATCTAATAACACCGAGAAATAATTGCATAGATTGAGATAGGTGATTCCTGAACAGAGATTAGAAGTTTTTCTTTGTCATCTGTGTTGATAAGAGCTGCAGAGAAAAGTGTTGAAATGAAAGCCCCTAAGTTAACAAAGTTTTGGGTTGCAGTACTTCTGGTTTTTCAAAGTTCAGCTAAACCAAATCTTTCTCTGAAAGGCAGACGTCTGTTCAGTTCTTGTATCCAAGTCTCACATTTTCCCTTCTTTTCACAAAACCAAGGATTCTATTTGAAAAGTCATTTTCATGGAAGATGTTCAGCCAAGCATGGATAGACTTGGGATGCTATTGCCTGGGGACAGAAGAAATGCAGTGCTTTGACCAAGCTGCTGCAGACGTTTATACTAAAACAAAAGCGGATGTTACCTCTGCAGTGGGGGAACCTACCTTACAGCATTCTGGATGTCTTAATGGCCTTAAATATCATTAATTAAAGAACAATACAGAATGAACATAGTGCTGATAATTCGTGTATTAAGCAAGTTCACAGCATATGTCAGGAAACTCTACTGCAGGATGCCTGGTTTCTGAATCCCAAATTGCTTTTTTAGGGCAGCAAATATCCAGGCAAGGTTTCAGGTCTCCTCACATTGGACATGAAGTTAAGTATTCACCCTAAGCTGCACTGTTTTTAGCTTTTGTTTGTAAGCACTACTGGTCCTTTTCCATTCTAAGTTGCTAAGTTGCACTTTCGATGAAGAATGACTATTTTGGAACTGGCGGTCCATAGCAAACTGACGCCTAAAATTATCTAAAAAGCACACTTCTATTTGGGCTTTGGTTTGACAGGTTTCAAAATCTATCTTTATAAAATAAAATTCCGTCAGAGGTATCTATTTCCCTCTATTGATTATAATAGAAACTTAGATGACAAACTCTTCAGACATAGTTTCTTAACTTCTGGATGTCTCAAATTAAGTGAGATGAGTCCCATTTCAGATATTCAGTCTAAAGCTGTTATTGAGTTATCCATTATAAAGGGACAGGCATGCCCAGAGGGTGATATTGCCCATCCTAGCACAGATAGACAAAGGGAAGAATGCACAAATCTCTGGAAATGTCTTTCTCTCTCTCCCTTCTATAGGAGTCCTAGAAGATATTTAGAATAGATCAGAAACTTTTAGGCTGTTAAGCCTAAGTCAGATGAATCACTCTGCACTTCTTCTCACCCCTATGCAGAAAATGTACATAACAGTATTGTTCTACCCCATCCAGGAATTAATTCATAACCAAAGAAATCCTGAGCTGCCACAGTAGGTGAGATGGTGAAAAAGGTGCAACAATACTATATTTTTTAATCCTGTGTGACTTCTGCATAGGATGGAGGCTGATGTGATTTAGGTATGCATGATTCTACTCCTCTACTCCTCTCTCTTGAGACCCCACCTGCAGTGCTGCTTCCAGCTCTGGGGGTCCCAGCATAAGAAGGACATGGACCTGCTGGATTGAGTCCATGGAAGGCCACAAAGATGCTCACAGAGTTGAAGCACCTTTCCTGTGAAGACAGGCTGAGAGAGTTGGTGTTGTTCAGCCTGGAGAAGACAAGGCTTCTGAATGATCTTAGGCACCTTCCAGTACCTAAAAGGGCTATAAAAGAACTGAAGAGGGATTTTGGATAAGGGCCTCGAGTGACAGTACAAGGGGTAATGGCTTCAAAGTGAAAGAGAGTAGGTTTAGGTCAGATATTAGGAAGAAATTACTTTCTGTGAGGGTGGTGAGGCACTGGCACAGATTGCCCAGAGAATTTGTGGATGCCCCATCCCTAGCAGTGGTCAAGGCCAGGTTGGATGGGGCTCTGAGCAACCTAGTCTAGTGTAAGGTGTCTCTGCCCATGGCAGGGAGATTGAAACTGGATGATCCTTCCAACCCAAACTATTCTATGATGGTTCTGTGAAGTGTAGAGAGTTTATTCTGTGTGGGTGGATGGACAAGGCCACATCTTGGATTCGTAAATATGTTGTGCAGAATGACTCTCCAACACTTGGCTGTTGCCCAGATACAAAGACATGGAGAGAAGGAGAAAACCAAGTTGAAGATGATGCCTAGGAGGGAGCATGACTGACAGGTACGATGATAATATTGTCCACAGTGATTGAGAATGGAGGAGGAGGAGAGAAAAGGAAGGTTTTGGGAGGAAAAGAAGAAGAGCTCTGTTTTATACATATTGAGCTTTATCTGACAGCTAAACATCCACCAGGAGATGCTGGAAAAGCAGTCCAAAATTTTGGTTTGGACAGGAGTCAGTCCTGCAGTAGAGAAGCTAGATCTGCAACCTGTCACTGTAGCAATAGGAGCTGAATTTGTGTTGGTGGATAAGGCTGTTAGGGACAAGACTTGCATGAGGAAGAGAAGAGGATGATATGAAAAGACCTGTTTATGTCCCCATATGGATAGAAAACAGAGACAGGAGGGGATGGAGTAAGCAAAGCTAAAAGTGCGGGGCGTATAATTGTTATAAATATATCATAAATACATGCAAGAGTACCTGAAAATTATGATCTCTTAAAAAGGAGGATACAGAGATCAAGTAAAACACTATCATGAAGTTGATGAGCTCATAGGCAAAATTATCTAAAAAGAAAAAAAAAAGAAACTCTCTTGACAGGTAGGTACAGAAGGAACTTTGGGCCTGCTCAAAAGCAAGGGATTTTGGGTAACTTATTTCTAAAGGAAATGATTGTTTAAAAATTGGAAAGCTTTAGACCTGTTTGGTGGACTCCTAGGAATAAAAAGGGCCTTGCACAGGAAAATGAGCTTGTGGTGGATGGTGGTCAGGCACCTGTCCAAGGTAAGGTTAATTAAAAAAAAAGAAGAAAAGAACTTTCATAAAAAGAAAGTTGCATTTTGAAACTATTAGGCAACATATGTTGTGTGAACAGGAAGTCACAGTAGAGCAATAATCCTGACAGCTGTGGAGGAACAGGAGTCTGCTGCAGGAACAAATGGCTCGAGACCTGACAAGAATGATGATGGATGCCCTGTTGGTGGTACAAGAGGACAAACCAATAGACGCTTAAATTGGCTGAACCACAGGAAAAACATTGAGTTGGCATCACAACAGGACAAATGAGACCAGTTCAAGTGGTGGGAGAAATGGAAGGGACTGAAGGAAGATGGCAGCAGTGCCCTCTTCTTTCCCAAGGACGACGGCTGCGTTGCCATCTCACCACGAGGTGGCTGCATTTCCCTGTGAACATCCAAGCCCTGAATGATGCTGCACACTCCGATGTGCCATGAAAACCAAGAGCGGTAGCAGAGATCCTGCCCTTGCAGGATTTGGCCTATCTCTTCAAAGAGCCTTAGAAATTTTGAGACTCTCTGGGAAAAACCTCTTTTGCTCCATGTGTTTGTTGAGTGTTGGTCACTTGGCAGGTCCTCACGGGTCTGCTAAGAGATGGTAGCTGACTGTGTTTCTGTGCCTGCTTGTAGCTCATAGGAGATACAAGGCAATGCCATGTAACTTAGCTTATAACAAAGAGAAGGACATTAATAATTCCCTTCTTGCATTTCCTGTGAACCAACAGTACGTACTTGGACTGCTGCTGAGGTTCAACCAATTCACGGACACTTGTGAAGCCATGGAAACTTGATTGTGAGTCTGGGATGGGCATCTAGTAAAGGTTAAATTGTGATTCTTTTCCGCATGCCCAGTTCTGGTTATTCAAGAACATTCTGTAGCAGCTATTTGAGTCAGATATGTCAAGAGGAAAAATGGTCCCTTAAAATTGACCCATGAAATAACCAAATTCTCAATTGTTTTGTACATCCTAAGCTCAGGTGATACCACCGGGATGGAACAGTAATTTGTTCCCAGGTGGTCAAGAGATGAGTACCTTTTTCTTATCCAAAGTGTTCTGAAAGTAGGAAGGGAAAGGACTGGGAAAGAATAATAATATTTTGGGTATACTAAATCTGGAAATATTTTCAACTCTCCTTGAGTTTTGTCTGTTTTCTCCCATCTTCCTATCACATTTGTTACAGGAGTTTGCAAGATTATTGGGATGGAGACTGACATTTCATTAAACCTTTTTGTGGTACTACACCTTATGGAATTGAAATTCCTGACATCAGCTTATAGACGCTATTACTTTGGGTCAAAGTTTGAAAGGAAGTCACTAAAAGTACCTCTTCAACATGTTTCAGGAAAGATGTCCATAGTATTTGACTATGGGATGTTAGCATCAAGCCCAACATCTGGTTTTGTTAGGAGGAACCTTTTAGGTTACTCTTAAAAGCATTGAAGTACTTAAAAAATTTGAGACCTACATCTTTAAGGAGATTTTTTTCAGTAGCATCACTGGTAAACATTTTTAAACTGATTTGTCTATGATAGGGTTCCAAAAAATGAGATCTTGATGGTTTGCTAGTTTTAGAAACCTTTTGCCTTGTAAAGAATTCTCCATTTTCATCCCTGCAAAAATCTAGAGAAAATCTGTTGGGCCCACTTTTAAACTTATTTGGATAAATTCAGGAATTTACATTAGAGTCTCTTACTTAAAGGGAGATTTTACACTCTCAAATATTTTTAATTGAGCTTTCTTGTATCCTTTCCAAGTTGTCGGCATGCTTCTTAGCCTTTCATGATTTACACTGTGAATAATTAGTAATAAAAATAATATACTATTATAATAAACCAAAACATGTTGTACCAGATTGTCTTTCCCTTCTGACAGCGGAATGCCTTTCATTCCTCTCTGTCTTATGATGATGTACAAATATCTGTTTGCCTAAAAAATACATCTACATTGCTATGTTCTTGAACTATCAATCTTGAAACCCCATATTAGTGGATATTTGTACAAGTGGAATGATCTCTCCAGTGTCTCCTGGAAGATCCAGTAGCTGGTCTGAGACTTTCAAAAGTCAGAGATAGGGGACCACATTTATGCCTAGGTAGGTTCTTTTGTGGTAGCAATGAGAGAGGCCCATCACTGTGTGATTTGTCTCTGTCTCCTAATGCTTCATCTGAACATGCT